>NW_024044237.1:13712694-14312694 GCF_014851395.1 Micropterus salmoides
GAAAAAAAAATCCAGGTTGAGCTCTTGTTGTTAAAATCTTGTTCAGTTCAGTCTGAACGACCTCTTGTCACATAGTCAAGAAGCAGCACAGAGTCTAGACAAATGCTCCTTCTTCTTCTCGCTCCTTCGTGCTCGTCACCTTTCACTCGCCACATCTCCAATCCATCCTCTGGGCCGTTAGTATTCCAGTTTCTGGGGGGCCGTCATCTTTCTGAGCCTTCAGGAATATGTCAGCTGCCCATTTTGTTTTTACATCTGAACGTCCAGGCAGACAACAACCTCTGTTCCGTCTTCATGTACGACCCTTTTTCCTTCTAGGACCTCCTCTCGCGCTTCACTTCTCTTTTTCTATTTTGAGGTAGAATTTCCACATCTTTGCCTAACATGAAAAAAAGGAGAAAAAACGAGAGGTGGTGAGCAAAACCTTATTTCATTTCAGGGAACGAAGAAGAAGAAAAAATATGTTTTTGTCACTGTTTATGTGTTTGTAGTGCTGTTCCTCACTACTCACCTCTCTTTGTCTCTTCAGTGGGTGGACGCTAGCCCTAGTTTGACCTTCTCTTCATTCTCTACCTCATATGCTCCCCGCTTGTGAAACCTGCAATTAACAAAAGAGAAGAAGCTTGTTCAGACTATTTTCTGTGCCTGTCTATGACAAGTATCAGCTAAGGGTCTACAAAGCTTTATCTGTGTGTGTGTGTCTGTATGGTTGTTAGTGTGTGTTTGGAGTGAATCTACGAGTGTTTTGCTTACCTCAGCAATAATAAAAGGCCTATGATGACGAGGCAGACGGACGACAGCACCACCGCACCACCGCCAGAGCTGTGGTCCGGTTGTAGCCCTCCGGACGCTTCTCCACTGGCAGCGTGAAGAACTCACACCTTTCCCCAGAATAACTCGGGTGGCACCTGCAGACAGGACAAAGAGGGAGCCAGTCGATGGGGTTAGTAATTCATTGGATCCAGAGTGGTGGAGATGGTGTGGAAATAGATGCAGGGTTCATACTTACACACAGGATGGGAGCGGATGTCCCTCAGGTAGTGGCAAGTGCCGTGGATGCAGAATCCTTATACTTCCTCAGGCAAGGATTCCTCTTCAGTCCCTTGCCTTTCCCCTTCTTTTTCCCCTTTCCTCTACTTCGCTTTCCATCTGTGCTTTCAGCCTCCAGGATGGCAGATGGGTTTTTGGGTTTGCTTGACATGGCAACTAAACCAAAAACAGAACAAAACCAATTACATTGTGTTGTCTTTGTTATGGAAGCAAGTCAAAACTGAATTGACTCAGCAGTGAGAAATTAGCGAAAATGAAAAACTTGACTCTCTCACCTTGTGGCATTTCCACTTCATAGTCTCCAGACATGCCATCTTCATACTCGTCTTCATAATAATATTCATCGTTGTATTCCTCCTCCTCGCCTTCCTGACCGTACTCCACTGTTGTTGCACCCCTCCTGCTCTCCTCCTCCACCACCCTCTTGCCTCTGGTTGTGTCCAAAAAGTTGATAACAGCCGTGTGTTGCTGCCTGTCGCTCTCATACCTGTCAACCGCAGCACCACTGGTCATTCTGGACACCACTGGAGGAGGGAATAAAGAGGGTTTAAAAATGTTAAAATTGCATGCAAGTTTCAGTTCGACACATTCTTGAACAGAATAGACCTCCTGAAACACCTTACAAACTCTTCCTCTAGGGGACACAGGTTAGTGTGCCAAGTGGGCGGGCCTCTGAGGGCAAGTTGAAACATGTTGTGTGCAAAGATTTTTGGCTTTCAGGGCAATCATGCTGACCCATGATAGGAATTGCAGGAGCTCATCCAGAACATGGTTCTTAAAGAGTTGGCAGGCATTCACTGCCCTGCTCAAGAGCACTTCAGCAGAGTGGAAACTGGAGGGGAAGCCTCCCCAGAGGGACAGTTTAGATTTGTGGGCTTTGGATGGGAAATGTATGCTTGTGTGGGTGTGTGGGCAGGAGGGCAAATAGAAGTTGGCATACATCTTTTACACACAAAATACATGGACAGACAGTTAGTTAATGTCAGGCAAGAATATGAGTTAAAAATAAATGTATCCAGTTACATAAAGCATGCTCTAAAATAGAGAGATGACCCCATTAGCTCCCGGATAGCCTGGCATCACGAAAAGCGTTGCCTTAAACGTTATGAAGTTTACAAGACACGTTATAGCTCGGCCATGCTTGAGAGGTTTAATAGCCGAGGAGAGAGGCTATGTCACGCGCAGGTATAGACACACCAAGCAAATGTCAAACAGAGCAATAATCCAACTCATCACACAGAGGGAGAATAAAAAACAAGCATGTTTTCTTCCATGAAAGCG
This sequence comes from Micropterus salmoides, assembly GCF_014851395.1. NCBI lineage: Eukaryota > Metazoa > Chordata > Actinopteri > Centrarchiformes > Centrarchidae > Micropterus > Micropterus salmoides. The sequence continues at coordinate 13,715,026 of NW_024044237.1, forward strand.
CACATTAAAACTCACCCAAGGCTTGAATCAGCAGGACGAGCACAGCACTGAAAATCCTCATGATGTCAAAACTTCCAGTTATTTTTTATTTTTTTTGGGTGGATAAAATATGATAATCAACAAGTTGTATTCCTTCCACTTCTTCTGGTTCTAAATATCCCCCTTCGTTTCTTTCTTTCTTTCTTTTTGTTTCTCGACTTGTTTTATGTGAATTAGTTCCGTTCGCAGTGGGACTGGTGCGTCTCCAGCCTGAGTAGAGAGGAGCGGAGAAGAGAGCGTCCGCACAGAGGCTCCGCAGTATTTATGCTCTGCTTCACCACGCCTACTAACTGCTGGACAGCCTTCTATTCAGTGTTTGGTTGTGACTATATGACATGCATCAATCGCTGCATTAATTAACGGTTTACCCATTATTAGTCACTTTGGTGAGGAGCTATTATAAGCTGGAGGAAATGTAATCGATTATTATTTTATCAATAGGCCTAAATGAATCAAACTTTGCTCTTGTCTTTCATAACTAATTTCTAAATTTACACACCTCTACCTAGCGAGATAGATAGATAGATAGATAGATAGATAGATAGATGATAGATAGATAGATAGATAGATAGATAGATAGATAGATAGATAGAAAAAAAACAGTAAATTGAAAATTAATTAGCCTAATTTAGTTAAGTAATTAGAGTGATATTGCTGCGATGGACTGGCGACCTGTCCTGGGTGTACCCCGCCTTTCGCCCGATGTCAGCTGGGATTGGCTCCAGCCAGCCAGCCGACCCTGTATGCAGGATAAGTGGTTGACGATAGATGGATGGAGTGATATTGATTTATATTACTAATGATAGGCTATAATAACCGATATTACAGAAAAAGAAAGAATAACTGGACGGTATAAACTGCACTGGTGGATTTATTTGGGCCTATAATTAATAAGGTTCCACAGGCAAATAATGCACAGCTTGTCTGCGCCGCCACGTGGTGAAAACGACAACATACCTGCTCTGCGTGTACTTGGCGAGGACATACAGGTAGATGGTAGAAGACAGACTGAAATGTTTGGTTTCAGGTATTGATCTTTTAGGCTATCTGTCATTTAAGTTTGTGGATGACAAATCTGAAGAATTACTGAAAAACAACATCAGCCTAAATTTAGTGTTTCAATTTACTCCAATATACTGATATTCTTAATATGTACAGTTAATTAATAATATTATTCAATTCCTGAATTGAATCTCAAATGTTTAAAGTTTAAAATACATAACATCCAATCCAATTTATCTAGTTTTAGCTTTTTATTTTTGTATGTAGTAGGCCGAGTCTTTTTTTCTGGTTCAGTTTTTGGTCAGTGCTGCAGTGGGATCATGAGTGGGATGTGTCTCCACTCCACTAGGTGGCAGTAATGCACCTATAAGATTTTTGTTTTTGAAAAAGTACAAAATATACAAACAAGTTAGGGAATGGGTATACAATCAAAAAAATGAAAAAATCTACAATGGTGGAATTATACCATAGCACACTCGAACATATCAGCAGACAATTACAAACTTAAAAAACAGACAGGATAATATATGTAAATAGATAATTAAAGTAAGACGTTTAAAAAAAATTACAATAATATAATAAATAAAAAGAATTGAGGAGCACAAAAGAGCAAGATGAGTGACATTAAAAAGCAAGGATTGAGATATAGATGAGAGCAGGTTTTTTACCTTTCTGTTCATTTTAACCATGGCTTTCAGCAACTTGAAGTAGTTGTTAAAAGAACATATGAATACAGTAAAAGAGGGAGTACTGCCTTTCCACTTACAGGTATGTATTTTATATTTACCCAAAATAATTACAAGATTCACGGTATCTGAAATACCGATAAATCCAAAGACCAGTAAACTGGCAATAGGTTTGACTTCATGCGGAGCGCAGCGCTGACTTAACGTTTTTTTCCTTTTTCTTACCTTTTTCAGGCACATTGCATTCATATTCTGTCAATCTTACAGCATGAATTGAACACGGAGTACCATATTGATCATTTTCCAAGAAAACAAAATGAAAGAAAAATAATAAATAAAAAAGAAAAAGAGAAAACACAACACACAACAATAGACACTAGGAGATGAGTATGATGCATAAGTATTCATGAAAAAGTAGGGCTTTTTTTGTTCTGCAACATTTCAGGGATTCTTTATACAGAATTATCATTTAGGCATTAAAGACGGGGGAAGTTTTAAGAAATCGACATTTGTTTATGAAGTATTTTGCTATTAAATCAGATTATTCATTACAAATTCAGATCTCAGTGCACATCAAACTGTATTTCCGAAGACATCATATCTTAAGAAGTTACCACAATTATCTAATAATGAACAATCGACCAGACACCTTTTTCCATCCATTCACTGTAGAAAAAAGATTTCCTCTTAATTAATATACTTCTGTTATTCCATATTGGGACCCTGCGAGGAATAAAGTTATGTTTGTATATGAGTTTCCAGTAGTGGAGAACCTGTTTAAGTCACGCTGGTTAGAATTTGTGTCCGACTTTCGCCGGCACTGCAAAATGTCACGACATTAAAATCTCGCGGGAGCGGCGGCTGCAGGCGCCGAGTTCGGCGGCCGCAGTTGCTTTTTCCCGGCTGCACCAAGTTGAAACCACACTTTTTCCTGGGGCGAGTTAAATCTCAAAACGTTTTGCACCGGTTTGCAACGTTTTCAGATTGAACGGCATGTTTGTTGGGCGTGCTCATGTGTTACCCAATCAACTGCAACAAGTTTGTAAACACAACGGCGTTAAAAAGCCAGGAAAATGCAGTGCGCTTGCGTAAACAACAGGGTGTTCAGGGGACCACCGTTTCCGTTGAAAAAAACGTTTTGCTACGTTTTGTCTGCGCTGAACTCGCACCTGGTCTCGCGGCATTTTTCTACGCAAGTGCCTTGAGAACAATCAATGATCTCAGCTCACAGTAATACCAGGGCCGGCCCTGGGCATAGGCGGAATAGGCAAATGCTAAGGGCGCCGCCCACCCCTTGGGGCGCCCGAGCGCCCAAATTAATTTTTTTATAATTTTTTTTATTACTAATACAACTTAAATATTATGGATTAAAAAAAGCGATCGTGAATCCGGGGGGAATCCTGAATCCCCCCGGTCCGACTGAGTGACGCACCAATCTCCATCGCCCCCGCCCTGCTGAAAAAAACCCCTTTACCTGTGTGTGTGAGTGACGGATGGCCGAATTCACTGACACTGATAAGTTGTCATTATGTCAAAAAGACCGAAACCATCTGGTGCCCAGGGAAGAAAAAAAAGAAGAGAAGAGGAAGAAAAACGCGAAAAAGACCGAGGTAGGTAATGATGTGTGATCAGTTTATCTGTGTTGCATTAAGTTAGTTCGACGATCACGATGCCTGTAACGTTCGCTAAATTGAATTGAAACTTGTATTAGAAATGCAAAACTTTCCACATCTGACATCAAAAGTTATGACAAACATTGAGCTCCTGACTTTCCTGCAGGAGAAGAAGCTGATGGAAATTTTCCCCAATATGTGGGTTGCTCTGAGAATCTCTGCCACTCTACCTGTGACAGTCGCTGCTGCTGAAAGGAGCTTCTCTAAGCTCAAACTGATTAAAAACTACCTGAGATCTACAATGGCTCAAGAACGTCTCAGTGGACTTTCAGTCATTAGCATAAATCATGTGGTCTCACAACAGCTGTCGGCTGCGGCTAGAAAGGCAAGGCGAGTAAGGCTGTAGAACATTTGCTAAATGATTTTCATCATAGTGCATTCAAGTTTGTGTATAGTTATTTATTTTTTGTGCAATGGTCTTATTTATAATTTTTGGAATGTTACATATGCTAAAAGCAAGGTTTCTGTAATATAGTTTTTTCTGCAATAACATAATATAATATAATACATATTTATATTGTATCTATAATACGTTGTGTGTTTGTGTTTCCAAAATATTTTCAAAAAAAAAACAAGACAAACCTGTGCAGTTTGTTTATGTGTAAGTTTATGAACAAAAATCCAGGGGCATCAGGTGAAATCTTGCCTAGGGCACAGGGACGTGCACAGGGGGGTTGCTCTGGTTGCCCGGGCAACTGCCCGTTTGCCTTTCCTGACTCAAGTTGCCCTTCCGACTCGCCCTTCCGAGAAAAAAAATAACATAAAAAAATAATCGCGATCGCAAAGCCTCATTCACTTCCATTCGGGCACCGAAAGTGAAAGTCAGTAGGGGAAGGGCAAACTCTGTTTAAATGGCTGCACTGCTGCAGCGCTGCCTGCACGTCAGTCGATTCTGTTCCCTACCGGAATTCCTGTTTCCTTCCTTTATGCAATCATACTACAACAAATCATGCGTAGTTTTGCCCAGTTACCATACGTGATACGTACCAACAGAAGTGAATACGAGCTAGAAGCGCAACTGAATGTACGGGAAGCCAAAAGGTTAAAAAAGGATTGTATTTTTTTCCGAAATCTAAACGTTTTTTTATTTAATATTTTATTAGAAGCGAGTTTTCCCCATCTGTCAATTCAATCTAGATTATTTATTTTCAAATAAAAAAAAAAAAGGAAAAAAAATAAAAAATAATAATGATTAAAAAAAACAATAAACAATAATATAAGGAACTCTTTTTCTCATATGTATTTTGGTGACATTTATATTGTTAATACATTTTGGATACTGTGTTTAGTGCCTTTTTTCAGGTCAGAGCAACTGCCCTTCAAAATTTCTGTGCACGTCCCTGCTAGGGCAGCAAACTGGCCAGGGCCAGCCCTGCACAGTAAGCTCACGCAGGTAGAATGTGTCCGACTTGACGGCGACGTTTTTAATCCCCGACCCTGCAGCTCACGTTAGACTATAAAGTCGGCGAAAGTCAGCCGCCGTCATCTCGAACGCACCTACTAACAGATAAGGAAAAGGCAAACATGTTGGGAAAGAAGTTTGCTAGTGTGCATAGTGGTGATCATTTAGATGAAATCCATAAAGATAAGGTTCTTAAGGAAAATAGAGCTGTGTTTATTAAAAAGATAGTGAGGAAAGTATGGATGCAGAAATTAATTTGAATGAACTTGTGATTGTATTAAATGGTATTAAAATACTGCTACAGGAGAAGATTAACTGAGTTATGTGGGGTATGTGATATGGGAAGACAGTAAAATGCCCAAAAGCTGGAAGAGTGTGTGTTAATATTGCCATTTAATAAACCTGGGAAAGATTCTAATGATGCTGGTAATTGTAGACCTATCGCCCAAACATCACATCCATGCAAGTTGATGGAGAATATACTATTCAAAGACTTGAACATAGAGGATTATAGGCTATGCACCATATCAAAGTGGGTTCAGAAAAGGGCGTTCCACAATGGATGCTGTTGTAAAAGTAAGCAATGAGAAAGAGAAAACGTTTAAAATGAAAGAAATAATGAGTATATATAACTTGCATTGTCTATTCCATATTTCTACATTTATTTATGTCAGCTGTATGTTTGTCTACGTGTAGCACCTTATCACCAAAACAAATTCCTCGTATGTGTTAAACACTGCTTGGCAATAAAGCTCCTTCTGATTCTGATTCTGATTAAATGCTCATTTCTAATGACTTTTGAAAACAGAATGGACTTATTAGTGGGCTGAAAGAGGGTTTTTGTGGTGACAGAAGATGGAGAATAGACTGGAGAGGGGAGATTATGAAAACTCAAAGAGGGAGAGGGTCAGAGAGAGGGAATATAATATAACTAGAACAAAACAGACTAGATACCATAATAACCGTGGAACAGCTGCTTGTTAATGTAGCTACAGTACAAATGTATTTAGTTATCCTAATGTTACACTTGATGTAGCTGTCTGTGATATTTCCTGCGTCTCACTTGGGCCTGACTCTCCCTGCAACAAATGTTTGTGAACACAGAACTGTCTTCAAAGCAAACTGATGACATGCCATTGGAATAACAAAATCTTTTTACTACGTAGAGTTTTAGAATTTACTACGTCTAGTAGCTATCCATACAACTTACAAGCTCGTCCTCCTCAGTTTTCTACTCCTGCTCCTGTGACCTCCGTCCTCTTCCTCTTAAAATACTGCAGGATGCTCATCTCTTTGTGAACATTTTGACTACTTTCACATTGTTTATGGACACGTAGCAGAGACACATACACACCTCATGGCACAAAATTTTAAGGTCAAGGCAAAAAAGTGGCCCAGGAGTTTGTCCCTGGTCAACCCGCTCTCCAGACAAAGTATTTGTTGGGGCTTCAGAGTCTTTAGAGACCTTTATTCCTGCATTCTTGAGAACTGTATGCAAGTAGAGTACATAACTACATGAGCCATTAAAATACACTTTCAAAACTAGAAACATCCCTTTGACACTCCTAAAGTAAAGAAATCACTTCAACTGAGGCCTTGAGTAGATAACTAAATATGCCATATCATCATCAATCTTACCATAAACTGGTGCTTTGGGCTCTGCTGGCTTTGACTCTGTTGTGCTATTGACCTTATCTCTGCTGTCTGTCTCATGTTCACCATGTCAGCGCTAGTACTGGTGCTGCTGGCCAGTGGCAGGTAGAGTACTCGAAATCTTTAATCAAGAAAAAGTGCAATTACTCCCATAAAAAGGTAAAGGAAAAAAAATGACAAAACTACTCATGTAAAAGTATAATAATATATTTTATCTGCTGTTCATCAGGTTCGAAACTGCAACATGGTTATTTCTAGGGAATGCAATTTGCTTTGCTGGCTGATTATCTTTAGCTATTTCTGTTTAATAATTATTTTTCTTTTAAAATCTCCATGAAGGTATTGATAAGTTCACTAAAAATATCATGCTTGCTGCCCAGCCGACTATTAATGCCTGTAGGCTATATTTTATTATGGACATATAGCCAACCAAACCCCTTGCTTTGCAGTAGCACAGGCAGCCAAAACAATGTGGTTATTCCTAAAGCATCTAAATAATCTTTACAACGCAAAGAATTATTGTGACAGTAACACGGAGCAGCTCGTTGTTGGAGCAGGTAAACCGACATACAGAGGAAGCTGTGCGTCATGCGTAAAGCCCACCATATTTTCTCTCTCTGTGCATCTCAAAAATGATTGTTTCCTGAATAAATAACACCTGGTAGCTGCTGAGTGAAAGCCAAGATTAGTTTCACCGGCAACATTCTGTTCACATGCCATTAAACAGTAACCAATGTAAAAAAAAATAACACAAACAAACAAAAAAACAGGCTAATATCAATATAATAAAGAAAGCGATGCTCTTCCCAACAACAGGATACTGTTAATATATCAGAATCAATGTAGTGATCATCAGACTTAGATGTTACAGTGTGAAGTTTACGTTTTCTCTGCAGAGACTAAATACGCTTTTAACGCGCCGTTAATGGAAAGTGAAAGTAGGTGCCGGCCGGCTTGTTAAAGAGCGACGCAGGCTGCTTTCCAACACGGCCACCAGTGCCATGGTGTGCGCTCGCTAGATTTCAGTAGAACAATAAAGCCTTAAACTGAAAAGATATTTGCCTGATTTTCTAAATGTTTACATTTGCCCAGCTCATTCATATCCGTGATAAGCGCCCGTCTCTGTACCACAAAGGAGACCTGCGTTCTTCTGCGTAACTGCGCGCACACAGCCTGGCTCATTCGGTCTATAGCAGATTACAGACTGGTGAAGTTATGAAGGTATGAATGGAAAATGTAGCGAAATTAAAAGTAGATTACTGGCCCACAGAAAATACTGGACTAAAGAGTAAAAGTAGGCTACAGTTTTAAAAAAGGAAGGTGAAAAGGTGCCAAATAGGCTACTTTTTGTATTTTATTTTTTTATTTTGCAAAATTACCTTACTTGTAACAAGTCACTACCCACCCTGCAGCAGGCGTCTCCACTGCTGTCTTCAGGTACAAAAAGAACATCACAAAATAAACGTAATATTGATGCACTTTGCTGCACCTGCAAACTGCAAACTCTTTTTTTCTCCCTTAACTTTTCAGCACCACAGTTGCCTTCTGACGCATGTTTTCTATAGGCCAAATTTTTGTCTGCGTTTCAACCGTTTAATCATGTCTGATGCGGAATGTGTGATTGATTGATTAACTAGTCACTCAAACCGCCTGGCTATGAGCCATCTCCAAAATCGTGAGGGGGACAAAACAAAGATTTGAAATGTGGGGGGGACATGTCCCCCTCACGTACAATGGCTCCCTACGCATATGCTTTGATATTGGAAAATTCTTGTGATTCCATGTGGAGGGAAGGGTTACTAATTAAATTGAACAAAATGGGAATTAGAGGTGGGTTTTATAACTGGGTCTTAGATTTTTTGTCAGAAAGAAGGTATAGAGTTAAAGTGGGATCACAAGTATCTGAAGAATTTAAAATTATTGATGGAATTCCACAGGGCAGGTTTTTTAGTCCAGTTTTATTAAATATTATGATTGATGATATTTTTATGAATCTAGACAGAAGGATTGGGTCAGCTCTGTATGCAGATGATGGGGCCATCTGGACAAGAGGAAGAGATCCAATAAGAGTGAGAAGGAATATCAAGGAAGCAATAGGAAAGGTAGAACAATGGTCTATAATTGGGGCTGTAAGCTTCCTCCAAGTAAGTCTTGCCATATGATATTTATCAGGAAAGAGGATAGACTAACAGAACCTACAGTTATATGGCCACAATATAGAAACAGTAGATCATTTTAAATATCTGGGTATGTGGTTAGACCAAAAGGGAAAATACACATCGAAAATGTGGAATCAAAATGCAAGAAAGTCATAAATTTAATGTGAGCAGTAGTGGGGAAAGACTGGCGAGCAAATAAACAATCATTAATGTATATTTACAGGGCTCTAATGAGGTCAACAATAGATTATGGTTGCTATGGAGCAACAGCTAAAACACATTTACTAATACTGTTACTAACAAAGCATTGAGGATTTGTGCAGGTACAATGAGATCAACACTAATTAAAGCAATCCAAGTTGAGTTAGGGGAAGTGCCCTCAGACCTGAGAAAAGATAAACTCATACTTACATACTGGAGTTGCTTACGTGGATGTAGTTATGAAAACCATGCAAAGAGTGTTATTCAGGAGTGTTGGGAGTACACTTCTTTGAAAGGTAATTTGGCTGGGTAACGAAGACTAAATCAGAGGAATATAGATTAAATAATACCTGGTTGAATGCCTCTACGCCTATTAGTAATATCCCTATTTGGTTATTTTCAAAAACTCAAATCAAAAGATAAATCAGGCAGGAAGGAAGTGGAACCTTGAAGGTTTATTAGGCACAACAGGAGATACACAGAAAGCTGTTGTACAATATCTGAAAAATATAGGGATATATAATAGGATTTAGTTGTTTTTTTTTTGTTTATCTATTTATTTATTTATTTTTGATGATTCAAAGTAGTCCCAACGAACATAGTTCATGCTACGTACTCCAGTACAGTAGGTGGCGGTATGCACCTTTAACAGTCATGCAATAAAACACAAACGAAGAATAACAAAAAAAAAAAAAAAAAACGAAGAAGAAGAAGAAGAAGATAAATCTAAAGAAAATTCTCGGAGCGCGCGATTGCTCTGGTCAGGTCACGTGAGTGCTGGGGGAGCGGGGAGGGGGTCAAACATGGCCGACGAGGCAGGGGAAGTAAACACAGCTGTTGAGGATGGCGAAGAAAAACAACCGCTGCATGAGCCCGAGGGCCTGTCGGGAGCCGCCGCCGACGACGAGTCCGGCGGCAGCGACGGACAGGACCGGACGGAGAGGTCTGCTCCGGCGGTGACGGCAGAGAACAGTTGGTCGGCACCCATCGTGTCTCTGGCTCGGAAGGCCACGGAGACGATTAGCAGCGGGGTGAGCTACGTTGCTGCCCCGAGAAATCCCTCACACGGATCCGTTGCGAGCTCCCCGACTGAGAGGGAGGCCGAAAATGATCTCAACAACACTCCAAAGAAGCTTCCAGGTAGGCCGATACTCTTATTAACCTTTGGCACTCACACTGTAAAAACTTGTAAAAATATTGCAGCCGTGTTAAGATCGCCTCACAACTTCCTCTTGGGCGGATTGTCAGCTGTCAGGACACATGACTTAAGAGCAAAAGCTTGATTTTATGGTTCGATGACCGCGCAGATAGTCACACTGCTCTCTCTCTGTGTTACTTTATTCTGCATAGACAGAACCGTGCGTGACATCTCCTCCAAGCCTGCATCTGTTTTTTTGACTAATCTCATTTGCCGTGCTCTTTATCTGTGCCTTGCATCCTTTCACAGTTCTGCCCCCCAAAGACCCCATGGCAATAGAAAGATCCAACCTCCTCAGCATGCTGAAGCTGAGCATCAAAGTGTTAATTCAGTCCTCCCTGAGTCTGGGCAGGACGCTTGACTCGGAGTACCCTCCTCTGCAGCAGTTCTTTGTCGTCCTGGAGCATTGCCTCAAACATGGGCTGAAAGGTGAGGGCTGACCTTTTTGTTACAGATGAAGTGAGTGATCCAATCTCATTCTCAAGTAGAAACTACTATTACTTTTTTTTTTTCAGCCAAGAAATCCTTCATAGGTCAGAACAAATCCATATGGGGGCCTCTGGAACTGGTTGAGAAGTTGTGCCCAGAGTCCATTAGCATTGCCATAAGTGCCAGAGACCTGCCCGGCATTAAGTATGCTCCAGTAAATCTACAATGGAAAGTATTCTTGACAACTGTTGTGATTATTGGGGTTTTAAATCTTTCATTTTATTCTCTTTTCAGGACCGGTGTGGGGAGAGCAAGGGCTTGGCTGCATTTAGCGCTCATGCAGAAGAAGGTTGCTGACTATATGAAAGTTTTGCTGGACCGCAAAGATCTCCTGAGGTTAGTAACCATGACTAGTTACGTGGACTTAACATGGCATGTATTTTATACTAGGATGTTAACATGTTTGTGTGCGTAACAGCTCATGTCCCAAATTTCGAAATGATTCTTCTTCTCTCCATGTCCCTCCTTCAACCCCCCTCCGTGTGTGTCTCCCTCTAGTGAGTTTTATGACTCAGGAGCATTGATGGTGGAGGAGGAGGGGGCGGTGATGGGGGGGCTGCTGGTGGGCCTCAACATGATTGACGCTAACCTCTGTATTAAAGGGGAGGATCTTGATTCTCAGGTGAGTGCTGACAGGTTTAGTGGGCCTGCACATCCCAGGAGGCGTACCTGGGTTTCTCCTTGAGAAACAAGTCGATCAGGATACATAGTGATGGGTTTCTCGTTTTCGTGTAGGTGGGAGTCATTGACTTCTCCCTTTATCTTAAAGACCCTGCCACCAGTGAGACTCCAAAAGAGTGAGTGCCTGCTTTCAGATGGATTGAACAGCTCACTGACGCTGCTTTAACTTCTTATTTTTGCTAATCATTCATTTCCAAATCAGATCTAATGCACAGCCGGCTGTTTTATTCTCTCTCTTTTAGTGATGGCAAGATGACGGCCATATTAGATCAGAAGCACTACATTGAGGAGTTAAATCGTCATCTAAGCGGCACAGTCACTGACCTTCAGGCTAAGATGGACTCTCTAGAGAAGACCAACAACAAACTTGTGGAGGAGGTAACGTGTGTGAACTGTTGTGTGATTGTGCTTGTACTTTTGGGGGTGTGTGACACATTTTGCACCAATCAACTTGTTTAATGTCAACATGGTACCTGCGTGCACTAGATGTGTCTCGCCTGACTGATGAGCATGTGTTTTTCTTTTCCTCAGCTGACGGCAACAACAGACAGAATCAACTCTCTGCAGGAAGAACATGAACAGCTAAGAAAGGAGAATGAGTTGATCTTGCAGTCCAGCCAGAAAAAGGAAGAGGTCTGAAAGCATATACAAGTGGCAACAACTAAACCGCTCCTCATCTGAAACAAATACCCACGCTGTATGATGCGTTTGTTTTTCCAGGCAACCCTTCAGGACAGCCAGGTGGAGCTGGAGACATACAAACAGACTCGACAGGGCCTGGACGAGATGTACAGTGTGGTTTGGAAGCAGTATAAAGAGGAAAAGCGCATTCGCCAGGTCAGGTATCAGCAGGCTAAAGCACTAGAATAGAAGATGTTGTGCCTTGTGTTTGTTTTTCTGCACTAATTAGACTAGAACTGAATTTGACTCATGCCTTTTGTATGTTTGCAACGCATTATGTCAGGAGCTGGAGCGCGAGCTGGAGCTCCAGGTGGGCCTGAAGCAGGAGATCGAGGTGGCCATGAAGCTGCTGGAGAAGGACACACATGAGAAACAGGACACGCTGGCAGCCCTGCGGCTCCAGCTGGACCAAGTCAAGACTCTTAACCTGCAGATGTTTCACAAAGCACAGGTGGACACACTGCAAAAACGCTGCTTTCTCTTGCACGCCACACTTATACAAAACGCAAACTTATCCAGCCCATGTGACTTTTAAGGACTCTGAACGAGAAGCGGAACGAAAGCAGGCGGAGGCTGTGCAGCTTGAGCAGAAGATGGATGAAATGGAGAAAGCCATGGTGGAACTAGAGCAGAGGTATGTATTGTGCATGCTTCTGTGCATTCAAATTATATTCCTTTTAACTAATATCCTCCGTCTTGGTCGTTTGTGCGTCACAGGCTACAGAACTCAGAGCGTGAGCGCAAACAAAGCGACCAGTCAGACAAAGATCTGAGGGTGGAGCTGGAAGGAAAAGTGGATGCTTTGCAGAAACAACTGACTGACCTGGATACACAAAGGTTAAGACACACAAATACAATCTCTCGCCCTCTCTTATTTATAACTGTGTGTGTGTGTGTGTGTGTGTGTGTGTATATGGAGGGAGAGAGAGAGGGAAAATCTCTATATAGATATCGCTATCTGTATATCTCACACTGACGCTTTAATTACTTTACGCTTTAATTACTTGTTTAATGAAATGTATGGGGTTGATTGTTCTTATGTAGTTTGTGTGATGCTTGGCCAATATTGTTGTTATACATTCATGCCAATAAAGCTAAATTGGATTGAAAGAAAGATAAATCAGTCATTTTAGTAACTTGCTGTACCGTCTTAAGAAGGTTTTCTCACCAGTGGTCTTTGTAGGGGGGAAAACTTCAAGGTGATTTCAAGGTGCACTAATGACCAGCAACAACTGCAAAGGGTATCAAAGATCAACTATTTACACTAAAACAATATAAGTTTACAAAGATAATGAATGGGGGTCCAGCACTAATTCAGTATCAGGAGTTTGTCCAGGAAAGTTTAATGTTAATAGGATATAAGCTTAGCTTTTAATGTGAATCAATCTTACATACATTTAAAACCATGCAGGTATTATGTGGGACATCTTCACAAGTTGTCACCGTCCATTATATCTCTTCATACATCAAGTCAAAAAAAACCTGACATTCATGTAAATTGAGTCCCTCATCTGTTATTAATAGCAGTTATTTTGAATAATATTTTCAACGTGTAGTCCGACACACATAGTCTTAAATTAGCGATAAGAATCCCGATGTCTCTTCTTTGTTCTCAGGTTGGGTTTGGAAAATGAGCTGCGCACTGAGAGGGAACAGAGACAAAGTCTGCAAAAAGCTCTCCAGCGGGAACAGGACAACAGCATCGAGCTCCGCACACAGCTGCAACAACTCCAGGGCCTGCACACGGTCAGTGACACACACAACTCTGGAAGTGGATTCTTCTTTGAAATAATGAAAAACTGTTTACCTGTAGCAGCTACAGGGATTGTCTAGGTTTCTAGATTCCCTATGCAGATGTGAATTTACATATGTATAGCTACCAGACACAGCCACCAAAATAACTATAGCAAAAAAATAGCTATAGAAGTGCTTTGTCATAGCTGCGCATTTTAATTTTGAGGTTCATTCTCAAAGGATAAGATGCTGCAATTTAAGAGGGGTTCCTGTTTGAATGTTTACACATAATATATCCATATTTGCGATTCAATTGGTGAAACCTCAGCAAAACATTGTTCGTCCCATTTAGGTTTTTATAAGGTGGTGTTAAACCCTTAATAATGCTGCTCGTTTCCTGTGAATGGTGTGATGGTGCAGGAGCTGCAGGATTTGAAGCAGGAGAAGCAGCAGCTGCAGCAGAGGTGTGAGCAGCAGGAGCAGGCTCTACAGGAAATGGGACTACATCTCAGCCAGTCAGTACTACTGATTTTGTCTTTTTTTATTTTTTTAAAATAGTTGTTAATGTATACCATTTCATCTCATGAAGCTTTTGGGTTTCTTTCATCTTTGTCAAAGGTCTAAACTTAAGATGGAGGACTTTAAGGAGGTCAACAAAGCCTTGAAGGTAAATCTGAAGAAGTTAGGAATTGTGTGCTTGTATAATCGATGCTGGGAAATTAGAAGTTAATCCAGAGAAACCATATCTTGCATGTTCCTTGCCCCCATCAGGGCCACGCCTGGCTGAAAGATGATGAGGCCACTCAGTGCAAGCAATGCCAGAAGGAGTTCTCAATCGCACGCAGAAAGGCAGGCCCATTTTTTGTTGTATTATTTGCACTTCTGTAACATCCATCCTCATAGCAATGTCAATGAGCTTTCTGTGTTTGTTTGTTGCAGCACCACTGCAGAAACTGTGGAGACATCTACTGCAACAGTTGCTCCAGTAACGAGCTGGCCTTACCCTCCTACCCCCGGCCAGTGCGGGTGTGCGATGTGTGCCACGCCCTCTTGCTGCAGAGAAGCTCCTCCACGGTTTCCTGACAAAACACCTAGCAAGTTTAAATGTTTCTTCGAGAGCTTTCTAACACTGCACATACTCATCCACTATGATTTTGAACTACCTTCATAGAATCTTATGGAAATGTAATTTGGTTTTCCATTTCCAAAGTTACCTGAAATTCAGGAACATTGGTTCATCACTATTACATAAGGAGCCACCTTTAACTCAAATGGGAAGAGCTAATACACTTTATGCAGACGGTGTGTTGAGGAGACACATTTTGTTAGGGCTGGAATAGTACTTGATAAACTGACCATTGTAAAAGGTGTAATTTCTGTAATTCAAACCATGGATGTTGATTACATTGAGGTCCCATCAAGGTTATTGTTGTTCAGCTTTTCTTTTGTCTAGCTGTTAAAGAACACATGTGCGTCATCTGGATATTCAACTTGTCATGCACTTAGTTTTTGCAGCTATGGCCCCAATGTTGGATAGCTGAAAAATTGTGTAAATGACTGCAGAATGTAAAAAAATCTAACTATTTTAGAATGTATAGTGAGGTTTTGTGGATTGTGACAACTGCTACAAAGCCATTTTCTTGATTTGCGGATGGTGAAGTTTTTTATCTAGATATTTGATAAAATTAATAAAGTCTCCTGTTTTGCAATGCTTGTTTCAATTAGATATTCCAGACTAGTTTATTCACTTTGTGCACAGGAAATACAAATAGCATTTGAAGCAGTAGAAACCTTCATGTCAGCAGATTTGAAATTCACTTGCCGTTGATATAGCCCTGATCCAGAAAAAAAACAAGACGCCCTATCAACAGTCACACCTTAAGAAAACAAAACATGCTCTGACCATGTGAAGTCTCAATTCAGATTAACATTTTAAACAGGAAATAAAAGGCTAAACGCTACGTAGAAGATGAAACAAGGACTGAACATCAGAAGATAGACATTTTCTGATTTCTTTTGTTGTTCATGCACTCCGACATTGAAATTAACGTTAAAGCCACCAGCACATGATGAGTTAATCTTGAGGAACAGGCAGGTGTTTGGAGAACGAGAACACAAAAAACGGCACACTTTCTGGTAATTTAAAGCCCGGTTTCTGTGATTTGTCAAATCTGAGGAATGGGGAAGACAAACATCGCTTCTCTTTGACGCCAGATGATCTCACTTCTCTCTGAAGATCATCCACTTTAAAAAAAAAAAAAAAAAAAAATTACAAACCCTACCCCCCCTCAATATTTTCAAAACAACCTCGCCTGACCCTACCCTATGTTCACTAGGTGAGACTTAAGTTTCCAGTCCTTCCAGCAAAATGCTGAATTAAAAAAAACATGTCAAATTAAGGGAGGAAAAAACAAAAACAAACCCTACATTCCCCATCCCCCACCCAGTCCATTCATAGAGCCTCTGCTTCCTCCTCCTCCGCCGCCGCCGTAGTAACTGCTTCCCATTCCGCCCTGGTTACCTAACAAGAGAGAGAGAATACACACTATAGGACCGAGAAGTTCACCAAATAGTTAGGCAAAGAAACACTGCATTTCAGTCCTCAAGCAGAAATAGGCTCAAGATCGGCCCAGTGCAGAGCACAGCTGTGATGCATATTAATACTTTAGTGCATTAACTGTGTTCAGAGCAGTTGTAGTGTAGGGTGGATGTAAAAGAAACCTATTAATATAACAGAGCTGACACTCACTATAGTCACTGTAGCCGCCCATGTTTCCCTGGCTGCTGTATCCACCAGAGTACCCTGAGCTCAGCTGGCCACCGCTATAAGACGACTGGTTCCCTGTGGAGAGGACAGATCACATCCAGTTCAGGACATGAAAGCACTGTATTTACATGGTAGACGTCACACTGTGTGCCGTTGCTCATTTAGAGAAGCCTCTGCTTTTCCGAGAAAATGGCCAAGCATTGACACAAGGACTTTGCGCTTGTGTGCGAGCATTTTCATCCAAACAACAGACGCCACTCGTCTCACAACCTCCATTACTGATACTCACCCATGCCACCCATCATCTGGCTGCCGTACGCTCCGTTACTGCCACCTGCTGTTGAGTTCAAGAACAGCTCCACATAGCGGTGCTCTGAGGCAGAGACAGAAGGGGAACGATTAAAATCACTATTAAACATCTATACTTAGGGTAAAGTGGTAAAATCACTGATTTTAAAACTCACGCATGTTGGCTTTGTCTTTAGACATGGCTGCCACAGCATCCTCGTGTGTTGCAAACTCTACATCTGCCTCCCCGGTTACCCTGCCATCTGGACCAATCTCAATATGGACCCGCACTGGATTCAACGGCGAGAAGAACTAAGAAATCCAAACAAGGTCAAATTCACACATTTGTGTAAGATGCAACCGTAACACCTGCAATATGCACAGACTAAAGAGGACTTCAGAAATCAAATTTTCCCCGTGTATTTTGCAGTCGTTCTTCCGACTTACATTGTAGATGTCCGTCTCTGTAGCTCTGTATGGCAGGCCCCTCATGTGGACACAGTGGCCTGTTGTGCTCTGGAAGGAAGAGCCGCCATCGCCATACCGCCCATCAGAAACACCTGAATATACATAATCCAGATTAACACAAGGACCTATGAGGATTTTATATCGCAATCTTCTTAATTCTATTGTGCCGTGTTAACATGAATGGACATAGGGTGAGTGGTTAATATCATTAAAAGTTTAATTTCAGTTCATCTTCAGTCCACTTGACACCCACCTCCTCCATAGCCTCCTCGGCGCATTCTGTCATAGGATCCCCCTCGGCCCATCATGTTGTAGCCGCGACCACCAGAGGGCCGGTCATAGGGGCCAGGTCTCTGCATGCCCATGGGCTTCCGCTGGGGTTCGTAATGGGTCCGCACCTCAGCACGGCTACTCTTGAAGATCTCAATGTACCTAAGAGCATAAAGATACCACAGTGAGGGCATGGGGAATGGACCAGGTGAGGCTGCATTTGCTCAAAACTGATGAAACTGGGCTATGCAGATGCTGTCGTGGTGTAGTCCATAGGTACTAATATCTTTCAGTACTTAATGCTAGTTATAAATAGAGTGGATAAAAAGAACTTAACTGAGTTGCAAAAATGAAGCTTTCCAATTTGATAAGGGCCTTATTGACTTTTGCACTTTTCTTATGGTTACCTGAAGTGAGTTATACATCTGATTTATTAGAGCGTCCTTTGTCCTTGCCATGACAGCCAGTGTCCTGGTTTTAGAGGGACAGAGAGGGCTCCGGCCCTTCTGCAACTCGCGCTAAGCATTACCTGTGACAGTGGTCTCCAGATCCATGTGTACAGTGGTCCTCTGATTTTACCACCAGGGAGACTCCTTACCATTTATCAACCTGGACTGATGTTTAGTGTTGAGACACCATTTGTTCTCAAAATTAAGCATGTACTCTAAATAAAGGATTCGTCTCATAATTGTGAATGGTGCCCAAGTACTAATCTTCCCATTGAACACTGTGAATGTGTGGCATATTTGGATCCAACATGGCAATTTCTGTATGTGTCTGGTAAATATTACAAATGTGCTTAAATTTGCCAAGATTATAGTGTTTGTTTTGCATTTGGATCAGATGTTGAGGGTGCACACCATAAGAAAAGCAACTTATCCAGCCAACCAACCAACCATCCCCACCTGTGCCCTATTCTTTCCTTGTGTTTCTTTAGAGCCTTTTCAGCTATATCCTGTGAAGCAAACTGCACGAAGGCCTCCCCCGTACTCCTCCCCTGGATGTCCACCGGCAATGTTATCCCATTTGGCACGATTTCCAACCCTTCAACCCAAGGACAGATAACCCCAGCAGGGGACATATTAAATCACATGCCCAATCACAGAGAGAACTTTCTCTAAAGAGAGAGATAGAAAACTTATGGAAAACTCTATACATCATCACACAAACCAGTTCAGTTTTTAACCAATGACTGGCCATTCAATGACTTACATATACTGTATTTTGGGGATAAAATAGAAATGAGAGGATAGAGGAAGAATATGGAAAAGGGCACTGCTTGGGACATCAGGCTAGTATTGGTGTGTTGATGAAGAGAGAACAAGATCCTGGTGGGTGATATGAGTTATAAATTACCGTATCGCCCATTAGCAACTAATCTAACACTTGGGGTACAGTGTATATAAGACAAAGGTATTTAAAAGACAAGGGTGTGAGGAAATGGGAAAAAGAAACATGATGTTGGGGTAAAAGACTTTGCAATCAGTGATGAGTGAGACTCATTCCATCATTATTCAATTACCAGTTGGCACAGACAACTTAAAAACTTAGCTGTGCCGTTTTACAACATCAGACCCAATTAAAGAAAAGAAAAATGTTCATGAAAATGGGCTAAAGATGGATATGATGGGCAAAGATGGGAAAGGGTGTTTGCATAACAGATTCCTGCTCTTAAACTAAACAATTTGCATTTAAATCATAACCTGCTTCCTTTTCTGGCATCATTTTCTCACTATCAGCAATCCAAAAATGTAATAATTACTATTCTATTCAGTAGCTAAAAATCATTTTCGAATGGCACGTTGACTTCAGATGCAAGAATTGTTAAGTGTCCATAGGAGAAAGGAAACAAGAAAAGGAAGATGGAGAAAAAGATTTTTTTTTTTAATCACCAATACTATGTTAAGGAAGTTTTAGAGTGAACCACTGTGCAATGCTTTTTCTTACCTGAGAAAAACTGTACAATTTCCTCCTTGCTGCAGCCAAAAGGAAGGCCTCGAAGCCGGACGAGCCCATCTCCTGCTGTTTCTGGACAGTTTGGACCAGTGTGCTTCATAACCCAGTCCATCTCGACATTGTTGGATTTAAAAACTAAAATCACAGGACAAATGACCATCAGCTACCACAGCTTAAAGGTGCAGACAATTCAAAAGGAGCAGTTATATGTAAGCAGTTGTACACACCCTCTACATATCTGTGACCCATAGTTTCCCTATCCTTCTTCACTGCAATCTTCAGGTCTTCCTCTGTCTCCATCTCGACAAATGCCTCTCCGCTGGGACGCCCCTCTCTTGTGTAGGTGAAGTGGATGCCGCCTCCATTGTTGATGATTTTGCAATCTGCATTTGAAGTGTATTATCAAATCATTTTTGATGGCTTTACAGTAATTGCTGACGTCCTTACTTAAAAAGGTATAATATATAAATACCTGAGAAAAACCTCTGTACTTCATCCACTGAGCAGGACCAAGGGAGACCCCTGATGCGTACTACATATCCCTCATCAGCCATGACTGGTCAAAATCCCTGAAAGAAAAAAAGCCCCACCATTATTTAATCATCAAGCATGAGAGATTAGCACAAACTACTATATAGATAATGCATTCAAATCAGAGATCACTGGTGCCAGGAGAGGTGGACTGTATGGATACTATCTTCTGCCTTGTATTTATCCCGATTAAAACAAGTTTCTGCGCAGTTATACTCATTTAGTGTTCCAACAATCATATTCTGTATTTAAGTGCATCTCTTTTCCAATTCTCAAGCACCTTTTTCCCTGCTACATATGGCTCCCCACAAGCAAATAAGCAGTTAATTCCAAGAACACTGAGATGTTCATCACAAATGGGAAAACATATACCTAACTTACATTTGTGGAATTTACTGATAATGTGTTGGTGAGACATAGTAACGTACTGCTTTGTTGAGCAGCGCCATCTTGAGGCTGTTTCATAGTCGCAAACGATGCGATATGCCTCAAGCTAAATATCTTTATGTCGTGGCTTTCACCTGCTACAAAGAATGTTGTCTAAAACATAAAAAGGCAAGCAGTTATTACGATCATCTTTCCTCAGCTCTGCTTAACGTAACCACTTCATAAAAACCGCGAACCCGGAGTCCTTCCGAGCTAGCTAACGATGGCGACTCAACAATGTGTCGCTAAGTTACGTTACTTTCACTCGACAATGTTTCTTGTGTCGAAGCGTTTTGATAAACGTTTAAGTGTTCACACAAGCCAACCCATGAATCATTAATTAAAGGCTTTGTTTATTTTCGACAGTGTGCATGGCCTTCAGCTCGCTCAACACCGCACCCAGACACAAGAACAAAAGCGGCCCTCTCAGCCGGCGCCATATTATTAGCGGTAACACGCAGCTAGCTCTAACGCTAGCATCCGCTAACTTAACAATATTATAGTACAAACTGGTATACATACCGGCAGTTATATTATGCTATGAAAGTATGCAAACTTAGCATCGCGTTTTAGTAAGGCAAATTAAACGATAGCTGAATTCATCCATTTACCTGATTCAAACGTAGATACAACACGCCGGAGAGACCAGACCTGCGTGATGAAGCTGAAACCTAGCACTGAGTTGCCAAACCCCCCCCCAACCAATCCCCTTTCAGGAAGTGCGAAACGACTCACTTAACTAAGTATCGCCTCTATTCAAAACGGCAACGCAATCATGCTATTCAACATGACCAAATATTTTAAATTACTTGTAACCAGTATCAGTATCTTGCTGTGTTTTGAATTGTATCGAAATTCAAAAATCTCAAGTTTACTAAATTCCCTGTAGTAGCTCAACATTGACTGGAAGTGTGGTTTCTTTTTTGCAAACCTGGCAATCTCGGCTGAATAACCAATCGCCTTCGACTGGCGTGCGTCCACGCCCAAAAATGATGACGTTGCCGCCAGTGGGGTGGCTTCTCCTGGCCTACAAATCCAAGTAACCTGTTTACAGAGGCCAATAACTAACTTTATGCTCTTCATCTTGTTTTACGGTAGATTATATGTACCTTACAGGAGGCCACGTTTCACAACAAGGCCACACTGATGCTTATCAAAGCCAACAGTATCTGTATACTAAAACCCATTTAATAAGACAGTTCAACCAACATCCAAACACAATAGTGTTTTAGATTTTGTAATGATGATGGTGTGTAACAGTTAAGTTATATATGATGTTGGGATCCTGATGTTTTTTTGTGACAACTGGGACTGAAAGATTACTAGTTTAAAATATTGGCAGGAAAAGGGAACAAGCAGGACTCACATTCTTAACCAGCTAATCCAAGAAGCTGGCGTGGTGACAGCCCAAAAGTAATAAACGCAAGCCACATATAGGTCACGTGTGAACCCTCTTTAAGGATTTGGGCAGGAGAAGTTTCCCTTCCTTCAACTTCAACTTCAAAAGTGCCCTTAAACAAGGCACTTTACCTCCTCCTGCTTTAAAGAAGCTGTTTAGTGGCCATTGGCAGGACACTATAATAAAGATCATCTCCAGTATTTCATTTGTGTATCTGTCAGACGTGGAAAGTAACAAATTACATTTAATGTAAAGTAATGTAATTAGGTATAAGTTAGTAAGTTCTGGTACTTGACTTGAGCATTTTTTATTTTTTTTCATATATTCTCCTAATACACATTTTAGCGGGAAATGTTGCAGTTTTTTCTGTACCACAATTTTCTTATGGCTTACTAGTTACTTTGCATTAAGTCATCAAATATGATGCATTCTTGTATATTAAGCTATGCAAGAGTAGTTAGATTTGGCAGTGCCTGGACCATCTACAAAATTAAAATAGTGCTTGGTCATGATTAATTATTCATTCATTTTATATTTAACAGTACATTTACTTTTTATTCTTAGGTACATTTTAAGGTAAGACGCATTTACTTTTACGTTAGCAAACTTTCAAGTACGGGAGTTCTTATGGAGTATTATTATCTTGTAATATTTCTGCTTATTACTTAAGTTAAGGATCCAAATAAAGCTTCCAATATTGGTACATGTATCAATTTGAAGCACACAATGCGAAAAAAAGGAACACAGATGGTCGCAAACAATATTTATAAATATAATCAAAAATGTGTCAGTTAGATACCTTTTACTGCAAAAAGTGAGAGCCATCTTTCTTGTGTGTTGTTATCTTGTTATCTTGTGTTTTAAGTCCAACATAATTAATTTGGGTATTTGTTTTCAAAATGTTTCACCGATTTCCCAGGAGGAAACCAGACACATTTACAATGAGACCTAACAGTTTGAATACATAATCGCAGGGGTTCAACCAAAAACATGTTCTATCAATGAAATCTTTTAACACAGACATTCTTTCCTTACATGAAAAATAAATATAAGTACTAATTATATATGAAGGGTAAAGGCATTCTAGGAACTTTGTTGAGTGAGGCAGCTTTTACCAAGACCAATTGGTTGTCTTGGTTCATGATGGACTGGTGCCTGACGTCAGGGATAATTCAGCAAAGGAAGTGTATACGCCAAAGTGGTTTGAAAATTAAGTTCTTGATTTTTGTGGGTGAAGTCAGTGGTGAAACTCGTGTGTTTTTGTTCTATTATATAAGTCACCTAAGCGCAGACAATAGGTTGAATTATATCATGGGATTGCATGTTACTCACTTGCAGCAAAGCATATATGTACATATGTAAGCAGCTCATTATAAATAAGAAGTGTAACTATGATCCTGTGGTCACCTTGTTTTTTTCTTATTTTTCTGTGTTTGCTTGTGTGTTTGTCTCATATTATTGATTGTAAATAATATCTCCCTTTTATTTCTTCTAATTTCCGTGCTCACAAACACATTAAAGTAATATTTTGCATCATATGTAATTTGTGAGGTTCAGTTATAAGCTGATATTCACTGTCATTTAAAATCACATTAAATGCGTGATTGCAAATTACATTCGGTGCCAATATACTCTCACTGTAGTCCCCATGTTTATGTGATTTCCCATTAAGAGTTTACCGGTAAAGCTAGCTACTAGTTAAGTTGGCCTACCATGTCATGTCTTGACGTTCGTTCTACAGCCTCGTGATATTGGTAAACCTAACATGACGTTGCGGTCTCGTGTTTGACAGGCATTAACTTTGACCAATAGAAAACAGAGCTTTTTCCTGCTAGTCCAATAGATTTAATAGGATTTCCTACAGAGGCGGTCTTTCTGAGAAACAGTGCGTAGCGGGTTAGGTTGTTAGAAAGTTAATGGCTGGGGGAAAGAGATCCTCCTCAACCCTCGCTTCGGGAGAGTTTCTGGATTCCCTGAAGTAAAATAACGCAAATATACTAAAGGAAAGAGACTGGACGGACGTTTAAGTCAACAACTAGCTCGCTAACATACGTATCGTGAACATAAGTATGCAGGATGCAGTAGCCGGGACGGCAATGCTGACGGACGGCTTCGAGGACGAGATTGACTCGGTGACTCCTCGCTCCCCAGTGGCAGGGATGGGGGTAGGAGCGACACCAGGAGGAGTCGGACTAGGGGGCATTGGGATTGGTGTAGGTGGAAAGAAAGTACGTTTATACGGTGAACCAGGTGGGCCTGCTGCAGAAAGACTGGATT
Source organism: Micropterus salmoides (assembly GCF_014851395.1). Taxonomy (NCBI): domain Eukaryota; kingdom Metazoa; phylum Chordata; class Actinopteri; order Centrarchiformes; family Centrarchidae; genus Micropterus; species Micropterus salmoides. The sequence goes on from NW_024044237.1 coordinate 13,739,006, forward strand.
TCAAACTAGCGGCCGCGGCCGTCCTCTCATCGGGTCCAGGATCCGGCAGCGACGAAGACGAGGTTTCAGAGGTAGCTACGCTAAGCTAAGCTAGTTAGCTAAGCCTAACGAGAGAGCTAGGCAACATTCCTCTCCTAGCGCGAGCTGGCTGCTAGCTAGCGCTTTAGCTCGCAGTTGGCAACCACCCCCTCCCAGGCCGCTGAAATTACGTAAAATAAACCAGCACTTTAAGCTAATAACACCTCTTTCCAGTTCAGATGCTTATGGAGTGTTGTGATGTCGACAATGTTTGGTGAGACACAAGCAGTAGTTCACGCTGAGCGGCTGAAATGTTTTATTTATGCAGCGCAGGCTGTGACCACGGCCTAGTTCGGGTGGAAGCGAAGACGGCCTCGCTCGGTGCTGTCGTCTCGCAACACACATCACAAGTTTGCAGCTCTTCCAACAGCTTTCCAGCCACGGCAAATGGAAGATGTCCGTAAACCCACGGACGTACACGGCCAGCTAACTATCTGTCGTGTCGTAGTTGTGGTGCAATTACGTCACTTTTCCAAATAATGTAAATTAACTTCGATCGTACCTCAGCTAACTTTTTGACACGTTTACATCAAGCTGAACTACCCGAATTTCCAACCGTCGGTGTTGACAAATAAACGTCTAGTTTTTTCTCTCTGTCGGTTTAGATAGCTCACAACACTTTGTCAACTTGTTTTGCGTTGTCACAATTGAGAGCAGCTAGAGTTCATGTTGAGAGGTGTCCAACTTTCCATGTGCTGGCAGTCACACACAGGGACAGGTGTAAAAGCAGCTCCTCTTAAGCTAAACATACTTTAGACATGTTTTATATTTGCTCATAGGGAAATGCCATCCAAGTGTGACAAACCTACCTCTTTTTGGAGAGGGGTTTTGACAAAATAATCAATAGGTTACCATTCAGACCTAATGCCATGTCACAACAAAACTAATTTTATGTGAGCTGTCAGTTTAAAGATATTAATGCTTCTCAGCCATACTATTGTGTAATTGAGCTTACTATATTGTAAGATTGCAGCAGACAGGAGTGGAACTTTCCAGACTGCTAGATGGCAAAATATTATTTGCACAAAGCTATCAAATGTCTGTTTAATGTCATTTTCATGGTAATGTAATATTCATTGTCATCTCAAAGGTGATGCAATATTTACAGACACACTAACATCAAGGAGTTATGGCGGTGGAGAGATTTGGCACTGCTGAGCAATGTACATTACCTGTTGAGCTGTCTGTATTACACTTAACTAATATCTGACCAAAGGGCTGTCTCTCTAAAACAAGCTGCAGCCATGGTAGTTAGGCAGGTAGGGATGTCAGCTGATATCAATGTCAATTTAGCCTGGCTGTTTCTGTCTGAGCATCAGCTGGGCAGTAGTATCAAGTTTGACAATCACATCTCTGGCCCCTGTGTTGAGTTTCTCCACTCGTCCAGCCTGTTATAAAACCTTGAACGTGAGTGTTTGTTGTGGTGTTTTACTCCAGTGGAGAACTCGCTGCTCTGGGCAGTAGCTAAAATCTGAGCCCCAGGATTAAGCAGATGCCATTCCAGGCCTATCCAGCTCTGTGGATACCAACACTCTGGGAACTGTAGTTCATTAATAGTGAAGACTGATGTCCATTGTTGATTATAAAGGCTCCCGTAGAACTACATCCCCCATGGGTTGTTGTGCTCTGCGTTCCCATCGTATAGCTGAATTCCTCCACATTGCTGAATGCTGACAGTCTCCCAACATTTGCGCTCTGTGCCAGGCCCTAAAATCCTGCTGCAGCATATGGATGGAGATAGACAGAGATTGTTACTTTTGTCAAAGGTTGTTTTGCAAACTGTTGAACTGTTGACAGTAATTTCTATGTTATTTGAAATCTTATTTAGTTTCAAATCACACCTTCTAGCTAGGTTGCGAGTTAGTTGTAATGTTTGTCGTATTTGTCATTCTCACTGTAGCTAATGTGTATATACCTGATCTACTGTACAGGATAAATGATTGACTTAAACAATTCTTAAGACAGTACAATATTTGGTACACTTTAATTAAGTCACTTGTGTGTGTGGAATTGTGTGAATCAGTCATTGGTATATGTAACATATTGATGTTTTTTGTCTCACTAATACTGTAAATAGGGGGCAATAGATGCCCCTATTGATAGATGAAAACCCTTTTCCCATAACAAAGTTTAATGTAATCAGTAAGTGTTGTTTAAATTAAGAGCTCTAATCTGTCTGTCTTAATTTGGCCTCTGTATAGACCACTAGATGAGGCTAGCATTGAGATTAATTCCATCTGTGTAATAAAATAAGTCCTAAGTGATTTCCACAACTACCTATGGAAGAACTAGGAAGTTACTCTGAGGATACAGTGTCCACTTTAGATATAAACAAGTCCAACCACTACATTTTCAAACACAGTAATTGAACCAGCTTTTACTTTGAAAATGACCAAATATATACAAGTTAGATTTTTGGATTGTGTTTGTGTTATATTGTTTTAGTAAAGTTTATTATTTTGACTCACTTGGGATTTTTATTTATTTTGAAAAAATAAAATGTTTGTAATACAGACTTTAATACATTATAGCCGGCAGGGCCAGAGCTCAGGTATGAGACTGTGGCGCTGTACTTGGGCAGCTGACTCTCAGCTGAATCTCTCCAAGTGTACAGGGGTTTTAATTCCTGGCCGTAGTACTTCCTGTGCTTTGACTCTTATCCCTGTGCTCCTTTTGTTTTCCCTCTGTTGAAAGAAACCATTGATGTCCAAATGATGTCATTTCTCATGAGTTAATCTATGTGTATTATTTCACAAAAACTGGTCAAAGTCTCTGACCAGAAGCTAACATCAAAATAGCTGTCAAAGGGCGAATGCTTCTTCTTATGCACTGCTGTCTGTACCTCTTCCAGGTGGAGTCATTCATTTTGGACCAGGAGGACCTGGATAACCCCATCATGAAGACCGCGTCAGAGTTGCTTTTGTCCAGCGCCACAGATGGAGTCGATTTGAGGACGGTTGATCCAGAGACACAGGCCCGACTTGAAGCTCTACTGGAAGCTGCTGGTATGACTTGCTTTGTGTCAACTTACTTCATCTTAAGACTTGACATGTTCATTTGTAGTTGACCAGAACCTCACTGGCCACAGCTATTGTGCTCCAATCAGTCTTAATTTGTGCTCTAACAAACCGTGATAAAGATAAAACCACATCTTTCTGCCCCCCATACCTTTCAAATTCCAAATAAAGTTGAGGGCTCTTAGTTTGTATACAGCCTAAGGCTGAAACGGCAATAAAGAGAACCTGCCGGTTCTGCAAGTGTCATATCAACATGTAGTTTGAAAGTGATTTGGATAAATTAGTTTGAGAACTTGTAATCTAGGTGTCAGTAGGTCTGTGTAGATTAATTCATTAGTGCTAGGTGTCCTGGCCTCGTTTGGGCTTATGAACATTACCAGGCAGATTAACGCTGCAACCCGCTTGAGCCTCCACAGCATGCAGAGAGCCCGTGTTGAATGGCTAATGGCTAATCTCATTCTATTGCCCTTTCTCCCTGACTAGTCGGAACAGAATAGGTGGCGACCTACACTATCTGTTTGCCTAAGATGTGTTACAGCTCTGCATCATAATAATACCTTTAATGGTTTCTGCCATTGATTTGTGAGGTGTCCTATATTGTTTTTGTGTAGTATTAGCAGAGAAAAGAGTCTCAGGTGTAGTGTTTGTGGCAGGAAAATGTGGACAACCTCTCTTGATTCCCTGAATGAACAAAGTAGCCAAATACCAGGCTGCCATCACAGAAGATTCCAAGCCTCTGGTGATGTTTGATGGATTGGAGACTTCAAGCAGTTGTTTATTGCAAAGTAGTTGCAACCAGATATGTTTAATACTTTGAGGTTAATTTCCTAACTATAAATGAACAATACCCACATTGTTAATCTAATGTGGATGTAAACACCTTCAAATTAAAGCTGAATTATGGCACTTTAACCTCATAGTTATTGTGTCATTGTTTAATTTCCAATCCACTGGTCTCTGGTACAGAGCCAAAATAACTAAAAAGTGACATTGTCCTGCTGCTTACTTCCGGTTGCTGAACTTTTTTTTTTTCTCGTGGGGGATGAAGCGAGGCTGTCCAAACCTAGCACAAAAGCTGACTCTCCTCTTGACGGATATATTAAAACAATTGTATAACAGGTCATCATAGGAAATATTACAGGAAACCATTAAAGGAAGGGTGTAATGTTTAATACTAACTTTACATTAAGAAAATGTATAATGATATTCACCTGTCAAGACATAATTTTGTAAATTAAACCAGCTCTTCTGGTTTTAATCTGGGCCAAGTTTAGGCAAAGTGTACTGTGCAGCTGTTTTATATACAGTAAATATCGGATTGGGTGTCATTCAGCAAATGGTCAATATTGTGATGTGGTTAAAATCCTTGACAGTTCTTTGAATAATGTCTATTAAGCAATTGCCTTGTTGTTGGTTAGGGGTTTCTGTTTCATTTATCAAGGCTGTTGGAAAGAGACTATTAATGCTCAGCAAACCTAAATTCAACAACATACATGGATTATAAATGAAAGCTACTGATACTGCTAACCATACTTGGCTGACCTTGGCCTGGTCTCTTATATTCTGTAGTTAATAAAGCTGTAATGTAATGAGAGAAAATTTTCTAAAATGGCAGTACAGTGCACAAAAGACAACTGTAAAACTTAGTCAACATGAACTACAAAATATTTGAATCTGAAAAGGGACAAAACAATGCTGAATAGTGTAGTTGTCTGTTACACTCTGTGACCACTTTATTAGGTACAACAGCTCTGCCATAGATTTTTATCTTCACAAAGTGTATAATGTTTTGTTATAGTTGACGTTAAATTTGTAAATTCAATGATATGTTTATTACTGAGGTCACTGACAGTGTCAAAAAACCTGAATACTATAGGCATCATACAAGTAGACTTTATGGCTCAACAGTTGAATTACAGGAGTTTAAATTGTACAGGTATACTTTAGATAATGGCTACTCAGTAGTACATAGGGGTACAGTGTTTTAGCATATAATGACAGTTACTTGGTCATTGTGCACTTTTAGACTTAACATTTCTCTCAGACGGCTGAATACGCAGAGGCCTGTGTCACCCATAAACTGTATAAAAGAAGTGGATGTAGTCATCGTGACGTCAACCGTTCATTGTGGACTTCCGTTTTGAAGCCTCGAGTTTGGCCGAGAGAGGGCACTGCCATGTTGAGTTTTTTGCAACCAGGAAGTACCTGGTGGAGACGGTGGCGAAAACGGGCGTTTGTGGAGCTAGTTAGCTTGCTTAGCTAGGTGCATCTGTAGTTCACAAAGTGTTTTCACAAGTCATTTCAACAGGGCTGACAACGTTGTCTAGCGAACAGCAGTATTAAAACTAAATGTACTCACTAGAGAAAGTGAACAGCCGACACTCATAATAAACCTTTTCAACAGCGCTGGTTAAATTTACACAGTGCCTTGGGTACGAGTTACTCTAGCCTGATTGACAGGTCACCATGGTAATGACTTGTCAATCACAGATAATTCCGCGCTGAAGCGTACTCTGTTTTATGGTCTATTTTCCTCTAAATGGGACCATCATTTTCTAAATGAACATCATGTTGTATTGAAGACCTGAAACTAGCGATTGAGATCATAAACTCATTAGGAAAGTGTTTACTGAGGTAATAAATTAGATGAGAAGTAGGGTCATTTTGCCATTATTTCTAATGGAGCCGGACTTCTTTTTGCAACCAGAAGAGTCGCCCCCTGCTAGCTGTGCAATAGTAATCAGGTTTATGGGACTTGCGCATTGGAGTCATGTCTCAGACCGGAAGCTTCCCGCTGGGGGTCACCTGATTGATTATTTTTTATTTTTTTGTGACAATGCAGTGTTCGTGTTGCTTTCTGCAGCAACTGGGTGTGCATACATGTGAAAATGGGCTTTTACCCGCAAGTTATTTTCTCTGTAATAATCAGTCTTACTTCCATCATAGTTTGTGTTCCCTGCTGAACTTCACCATTTGCGTCTTTATTGTGGTGGTGTGTGTGTGTGTGTGTGTGTGTGTGTGTGTGTGTGTGTGTGTGTGTAAAGAGAAGAAAAGAAAGAGATGAGATAAGTGTGACAGAAATTGGCATCAAGTTCTGACAGCTAGGGCAGTTATTGGTTGGTTATTGTTGGTCTAAAGTGCTCTACCAGTGCATGCACGAGGAATACACATACATGCCATGAGCATCGGGGCAACATAATACACATTTCTGCTGACTGTAGAAAGCTGCAGAACATATCAACAGTTGTTGGTTCTGACGCAATGAAATGAAAAGTGTGTAATTTCACATATGACATTGGGCCGTTATTTTCACCATATCTCTGAACAAATAGTTTGGGAAGCTAGAGCAGAAAATAAATTAGCAACACCCAAAGATCAGTCTACCGGGGAGGAACTACAACCATTAGATTTGGGGAAAGTAATTTGGTTGGTTCTGATGCTCTCCACAGTGATTTTACATTTATGCACAACATGTTTTGGGCATCACCCCTTAAAACCCTGTTAATGACCTCAGAATCATTACAGATATGATTGTTCATGTTTGCCTTTTGTGTCCTAATTTTACAGCTTTTGACATTTATCAGTAGACATTAATATAAAAAAACAGGCAACATGAGAAACCTCCTCCCTTCTGAGGTGCATTTTATTTGCACATTAAAATCCAAAAAGAAAAGTCTCCTCATTACCTTAAAAGGACTTGTTTGTATCACAAATTAGCTTTACTAACGTCAGCTCCTTCAGTCACCAGCGTCCTTTCTTTTCCTAACAACCACTTTTTCAGAAAATAAATTAGGATGAACCAGTCTGTACAGGACAGAGCTGTATGCTAACCAAGTTTGTACCTGATGTTCTCAACATTGGATAAGTAGGTAGTAATAATACAACTACCAGTTACTTTATATAAATTGAGCTAATGTTAAGTTACATAGAGCCATAAAACGCTATACTGCACAGTCTGAAGGGGCTAGCGCAAACAGGCTTCACTTTTCCAGCAGTTGGGGAAACGACAAACTTTTCTTGGTCTAACTTACACACCGTAACCAACACATACATTTACAGCCAGAATATTTTTCTCCGTTCACGTTGACCCTCACTTTCTGCGACTCGGACAATCAAACACTCGCTATGCAACTCCTGATTTGGTGTTACGCTGCTGTTATTGCAGCACCTGTCACGTAGATGTCCTTAGAAAAATGAGGAGAGGAAGCCAGCCAAGCGATGAGTGTTACCGTGCTAGCAATGCACGAGAGACACTTGAATTTACAACACAGGGCAGGTTTAATTTATTAATAGGGGTGTAACGAGATTTCTCGTCGGGTTAAAATCCGTCTCATGAGAGTCATGCATTAATTTTCTCACACAGTGAAAAACAAATGTATAATTGATACGTTGACTCGCAGAACTAATCAACTCCGCCCAGCTGAGGCGAGACCGGCATATGTTGTGTGAGCAGGAAACCTGCTAAAACACAGGAGCTATTAAAGTCCAAGAGTTTATAACTGAATTAAAATGAATTAATTGATCATTGAGGTGAAAAGGTGTCACAATCACATTTAAAAAAGGTTGCTTCCCCAAACAAAAGACACAAAAGAGGAGGGAAGACTAAATCACAAAGTTGATCTACTGGAGAAACGTATCTGAAAGAAATACAGAATGCCTGAGAGCCTTACTGCATTATATCCACCCGAATTCTGTGTTTCCGTTATTATATTATATATCTCCACCATAAATTGGTGCAGAAAAATATAGCATAGCCTAAAAATATCCAGATATTATTTATAAGCCATATCGCCGAGCCCTACTCTGAACTGTAGTTGAACCGTAGAGCCTATAGTTAGCTGAAAAAGTGTGGCCTACATGTATCTGGTTAACATTCATCAGTTGACCTGCATATTTCTGCAGTGAAGTTGTGAGGCACTTCGTGTCTTTAACAAGGTGATGGGTTTTCGCTCACTGCCGACAACACAGGGCTTTCAAACGTCATGAACATCAGTGTTCACTGTAGTGATTATAATAAGCACTAGAAACTCATTAGCCAATGCTCACCAGCACTAACATTGCTACATCTTAATCAGAACACAACAAGTTCTCCCTTTTTTAAATGGTAGATAGATGTAAATAAAGTATTGCAAGCTTTATCTCAGACAAGGTGAGGTTGATATTGCAGTAATCGTAATCCAATTTACAGTGTGCGTGTTCACTTGCCACAACGATCATAGTGTGAACTGGATGCTAAGGGCTGTTTCTATATACAGATGACAGTTGGCTCCTATAGAATAGAAATGGCAAAAAAGGCAACAAATTCTCTCATTTTTGTCTAGCTAAAACAATATTTCTTAGAGGCTACTGTGTACATCTTTCCTGGATGTTAATCTGAAAATGAAACATCATGTCAATTGAAATAGATGTCAAATTGTGAAGACAACTACCGCCATAATTTAGTTGTTCACATTAATTGTGCTACCATGTGCATGTAAATGTATCGGTGTTGCCAGACACACTTTATTTTAGCACAACTTGATAGGATGACATGTTGTCTCAGTAAACATGTCAGAGTTTTAGGGGGAGCTGTGCAGGAGCAGGTGCTGATGGGTAAACACTGTACCTCCCTATGTGAACTTGATTCCATGGATGAAAACACCTTTGCTTTAGTAGGCCAAAAAAAACCCCCAGCTGGATTGATCATCAGAAAGTTAGTTTATAGATTGACAAGTTGATTGGTTAAAACAACTGCTTTTGTTCAGAAAATGTTGACTTGCTTGCAATTTTGTGTTCTCAAATGAACATTAGCTGAAATTCTAATTGGCTAACCTGAACAAAAATGTTTATTTCAGATTGAAGAGTTGGTGGTGCAGTGTGTTAAGGCAGCTCAGTGGTGAGCCAGTAACTTTCCGTTGAAACGCAACAAAAATAGTCACGACCTCAGTGAGAGCTCAATGTCCATTTTGCTCACGGAAGAAAGAGCCAAACCTAAATAGATGAAGATTACTTGTTTGTTTTCAGAAATGTACACATTGGCCTCCCAAAAAAGGGTCAGGAAAAAAAATGATCACCTCAGTTGGTTTCTTTATTTTCATCTGTGATATTTATAGTGTCAAACCCTGATGTATGTTCCCTCTGTTTTGGTTCAGTGAGATAAACATGATACAGTAAAACATTAATGACCAACTTCCTCGAACTCTTTGTTTCCCACTGCCTTGGGACTATTGCAAAATCCTTGTCTGAGCACCGTACTAAATTGGCCTAGTGGTCAGAAGGCAGGAGGACCACAAGGACTGGAGCGCACTTCTGCCTTGTTGATAGATTGGTTGAGGCCAAAAAGTTCTAGGCCAGCACTTCTTTTCTTCTTCTTGCTTAATTTTCACACATTGCCTTAAATGTTTGCTGCCTCACTCAACACAAATACTTGAATGGTTCCATTGGTTGGGAAATGGTCCGTGTTCTGTCATCTAAAAGATTTTTCAATTCAGGTCATTAGTCAAAACAGTGATTTTCCTTTTTTTTTTTTTTTTTTATGACAAACACATTTTTCTCTCATATGGCATTTTGTTTTTCTCCCAGCTGTGCTCTTCTCTTGCTGACCGCGGTCTCCAGTTTCTGTTTCTCTCACATTCACTGCCTCTTACCCATCTGTAATTCACACGGGATGAGACCTTTTTCTCTTCTACCATTAATAGACTGAACCTATGTCTACTAGGCAATAGAACTAACATCATTATTTATTTTAGTTCTGGTCACAGATCTGTCCTTGCCTGGACATTTCCATAGTAGCCCAGTGGACATTGTTTTGTAACTTACCATTTGACCCAGTCATTGGTAAAATTATAAGTAGGAATTATGGTTGGGGCGATTCATCGGTGTAATTGATTATGAAAATACGCCGATTTGCCTAACGTGCGTCGTTGCACCTGATCTAAGCAGGGATTCCCTCGGAGAAGAAGCTGCAGAAAAAGAAAAAACCCTCTTTTATGACCATCTGAAGTTTGTGAGTTTTTCAACAGTGACCCAAAAGTGTGGTGCTCTGTAAATTGGAAGTGGCTTTTCACAGCAGCAAAACTGCTGTACATGAACACTTGAAGCGAAATCATCGGAGCGCCTTGTCAAGACGGCACCGCAAATCCTTTTGACTTTTTGTCCCCACAGAAGCCTGATATATCAGCATTATCAACACGAGGAACATGTTTCTCTTAGTAGTTTTCTTCATTGCCCAATGTGAAAAGTAATTTCTGCACCGCTGTCGTCATTGTAACATAACGTTGCACCATGTGCCATCTTACATTTCGCCGTTTAATATTTTCTGTTTACTTCAATGGCCACGTATGAGTGAGAAAATGGACTGTTAGTTTGTCATAGATGGTATATTGAAAGTAGTGAAAAAGATAATTAAGCCATATTAACAAATGCTTGTGTGTGTGTGTGTGTTTTCTGTGTTTTCTCTGTGTGTGTGTGGTGTTTTATTTTTTTATTTTTTTCCCCCCTCTTGGTGTCTGCTGCTACTAACCCTGGATTGGATTGGCTGGATTGGCTGGACTGGACTTGCTTCTTCATCTGGTGTGGTTGTGCTCCCCTGTGGTTTGCCTTGCCCTTGCACCTTTGCCCTTTTGGTGTTCGGCAGGCATCGGTAAACTGTCCACTGCCGATGGTAAAGCTTTTGCAGACCCTGAGGTGCTACGGCGACTGACGTCATCTGTGAGTTGTGCCCTGGACGAAGCTGCAGCAGCCCTGACTCGTATGAGAGCTGAAAACACACTCAACGCCGGCCAAGCCGATAAGTATGTATCTCGCCCATACTGACACTGGCATATGCCAGTTTAACTTGTACACAGTTTCATGTAGTAATAAATTAATTAATATACCCCTAATAAAGTCTCTCTTCTGTCGAATTTGAGTTGGACTATACAGTATGTATGCATATGTGTGCGTGTTTGCTCCACGGAAGTGATGGTGTAATTGTGAGGCGTATGTGTGTTCACCTGTCACAGTGGCAGTAATTGTAGCAGTCTGGTTATTTTCAGCCGTAGTTTAGCGGAGGCGTGCTCAGATGGGGATGTCAACGCTGTGCGCAAATTACTGGATGAGGGACGGAGCGTCAACGAACACACGGAGGAAGGGGAGAGCCTGTTGTGCCTCGCCTGCTCGGCTGGCTACTATGAACTTGCACAGGTATGTGGGGAAAAAAAGGATTGGTTTGGGATGTGATTTAAGCACAATTGTGATGTACATGTTTGCAGTATGTAGTATTTGTACACTGAAGTAACATTTCTGCAAAGCAAATTAGGGCTGCAGCTAACGATGATTTTAGTATTCGAAGCTTCGATTCACACTACTTGACTGATCGGTGACAGGGGGTCACACACACTATAGGAGCTGACAACAGCTATGGCACCCGACGCTGGTTTCCAAACCACTCTTATCAAGAAGAAACGGGAAATGAGCGATCCTGCACAAGAAACAGCTGTTGTTTGTTACTATAAAGATGGCAATTATAAAGACAAAGAATATGGGTGAAAGGATGGATTAGTACACGCAGGTAGCAGGGATTGTCTGAGCTACAGAGAGAGCTGCAGGGGAGTTAATAGATGCAGCTCAGACACCCAGTTAACTCATGACTTTGAGGTTACAACTCTCGGCCGAAAAAGGAGAACAACAAACACACGTGTGTACATTTTCAGCTGAGAACTGCGTTCTAGCCTTCAACTCAACAATCAGTCATGATTTCAGTTAAATGCTAAAGTTGCTGTTACTGTTACCTTGTCTGTGGTCCGCTGGCAGAACACCGGGGCTTTTTGTTCAGCTGCCGTCGTGCTGTTGCCGAGGCGACAGAAGTTTAATTTTACGGTGGACGGGCGGTAACATTACAGAGTTGTTGTTTTCTTTAGCTTGAAATAATCACATACTTTGGACACTTTCTTTTTTGTCCCTCGCTATTTTCTCTCTCTTCCCCCACTTTGCAAAAAGCTCCATCATATTCATGTCGTGTTCACAGCGTAAACGCAATGTGCGACAGTAATAAATGTCCCTGCGAAACACTGTGTTGTACAGTTACATGGATTAAACGAAGCATCGATGCAAAGAATTTGTGTCTAAGCATTTTATGAATCGATTTTATCGATTTAATCGATGAATCGTTTCAGCCCTAAAGCAAATGTAAAATCATGATGGTATCACTGGTTGATTGTTGTGAGAAGATTTGCCATTGGTGACAAGCCTCCATCTGCGCTTCTTAACGTTATGGTTTCATCTTTCATCCATAGGTTTTGTTGGCCATGCATGCCAATGTGGAGGACCGGGGCATCAAGGGGGACATAACGCCGCTCATGGCTGCTGCCAGCGGAGGTTATGTTGACATAGTCAAACTACTTCTGGTCCACGGGGCAGATGTTAATGCACAATCGTCCACAGGTAAAGACCTCCTCATTTCTTTACAATTATGATTCCTTCCCTTTACTCTCTGTGTTGTACAGCCAGACTAATCTCTCTCTCTTGTCTTCCAGGCAACACAGCTTTGACGTACGCATGTGCCGGTGGCTTTGTGGATGTGGTAAAGGTGCTGCTGAAAGAGGGTGCTAACATTGAGGACCACAACGAGAACGGGCACACACCTCTCATGGAGGCGGCCAGTGCTGGCCATGTCGAGGTGGCCAGGGTACTCTTGGAGTATGGCGCTGGAATCAACACACACTCCAACGAGTTCAAAGAGAGTGCTCTCACACTCGCCTGCTACAAAGGTCAAAACTCAAACGCAGTGTCTGTCCTGTTGAATTGAATTCTTTAGTTTTTGTGCCATTAACATGATTTTTACTAATACTTTAACAGTGATAAAAGGTTTAGAAAATAAATGTTTGTTTGTTCTACGCAGGTCACCTGGATATGGTGCGTTTTCTGTTGGAGGCTGGAGCAGACCAGGAGCATAAAACAGATGAGATGCACACAGCACTGATGGAGGCGTGCATGGTGAGCATCTGACCCAAACCATTACCTAAGTGTTTTCTTTCCAGTGTCAGGCTACTTGTTCTGTATTTGTTTGTACATTAGTTTCAAATGTCTTTTGTTTAATGTTATGAAGAGTATGGTCTATAAGAAAAGTGCCCTGAGATAACCTCTGCTATGTTTCGGTCCTATATAAATTGAATAGAAACAAATAAAACATTTGTTTTAGTAAAATTGAGTTGATGACATTTTTAACTACTTTTTCAATAACAATTTCTTTTCCATCTTCCTCCCTCTGAAACATTTTAACTTGCTCTCTCAGCACAGTACACAGTCATGTACTAAGTGGGGGGGGAAAGAGTTTCACTAAATAAGCACAGGCTGATTTCAACCATCAGCTCTAGTTAAGAGTTTTATGGTGTTTTTCTTGTTGGGTAGTCCACTCACATGATTGCAGAAGGGATGTGCCTTTTTTTTTAAGTTAAATTGAACAAAAAATTATGGGAACATGGTTAGATTGGGTTATTCTTCCATAAACTGTGATGGACATTAACGATTACACTATGGTGAATGTAGCAGTACAGCAAGAAAAAGTATGGAAACAAAATATTGACTCATTAAGAGTCAACAGGAATTATTTTGTAATGTAATTATTGCACCCTGTTTTGAAAGTGAATTGTGACGAACCAAGACTCTGACTTTTGCAGTATTAGCTTAACTGAAAAGTGATCCCACATATATATTTATTCAGGTGCTTATCTCTACATTCTCTGTGTGTCTCGCTGTCCCAGGACGGCCATGTGGAGGTGGCACGGCTGCTGTTGGACAGCGGCGCGCAGGTCAACATGCCAGCCGATTCCTTCGAATCGCCTCTTACCCTCGCAGCCTGTGGAGGACACGTGGAGCTGGCAGCCTTGCTCATAGAGAGAGGAGCCAACTTAGAGGAGGTGTGTGAAGAGACAGGCCCCTAACTACCAACACAGGGAAAGGCCATAACATTCAGAAGAGGGTCCAGTTGTCCCTCTGGAGCGGTGTCTATAAATATGAATTTTGTTGATGGACACCAGTTTTTGATTTCACGCATCCTGCGGGAGAGAATAGCCTTAAACTTTTTATACTTCCCCGCTACTATTGGCCAACATTGTACTGAATGCTATACCTGCCAGAGTCTTAAAATATAGATAGAACATTTTAAGTGTTTCCGAAATGGGAATTTAATTTATTGACTTTTAATTTACAGTTAGGAAACCTACTGCAACTATCTTAAAAACTAAAGGTAACAATATTTAAATATTAAAGCACACTCAGCTGGAAGCAAGATAGAAGACTAGATCACATGAGTACAGGCCAAACCTCATTACTTCAGGTTCGTGGCATCTCCTCTACCACCACACATTTTATGTAAAGGTGTCGGCTACTGTGCCAGCGTCAAATGACTGGACAGTTGAAATTCTCCTTCCTCAGTGAGCGTACGCTGACACAAAAGAGGAGCTGAAATCTATTGGTAGTAATCTTGCTGTGAGACATTCTTGCCCATATGTCGTCTTATCTGCTGACTTTTCTGTTTTTTGTCAAGGTTAATGATGAGGGCTACACACCTCTGATGGAGGCAGCTAGAGAAGGCCATGAGGAGATGGTAGCACTGCTGCTGGCTCAAGGTAACCAAGCACTGCTCCTGCATCTGGGAAATGGAAACTTAATATCAAATGCCAGTCCAGTGAACAGTGCACACTTGTTTGGATTTGCTTGACCATGATCAGCGATCTCTTTGTATTTGTCTACATTTTACAAGCAATAAGATAATCAACAGTGTAATCTGTGAAATGATTTTGGCATGATTGAAATATTTAGATTTATTAAAGCGTGTATGTTTTGTATTTTATGAAACCAAATTACTTATCACTAAATGTTCTTGTTCTGTTGTCCAGGTGCTAACATCAATGCCCAGACAGAGGAGACCCAGGAGACGGCTTTGACTCTAGCATGCTGTGGGGGCTTCTTGGAAGTGGCCGACTTCCTCATCAAGGCGGGCGCCGACATTGAGTTGGGCTGCTCCACACCTCTAATGGAGGCTGCACAGGAAGGCCATCTGGAGTTGGTCAAATACCTACTGGCTGCAGGTGAGCAAGAGGAAGAAGGCCTGGAGCTGCAGGTCTAAGAGAATAAAGAGACAGAGTATTCTTAGCTGAATTTAAAAATGTAGTAGTTATATCTCTGTTTTAGAATCCTAATCTCTTGGTTTTGTCATTCAGGGGCAAACGTTCATGCCACCACGGCAACGGGTGACACAGCATTGACGTATGCGTGTGAGAACGGACACACTGATGTGGCGGATGTGCTGCTGCAGGCTGGAGCCAACTTGGTACGCAATGCTTTTAAATGCTCTTGGTCACTTATGATTGGCCCTTTGTTTTTGTTTTTTTGAGGTTTCGAAAAGGCATAGGAAGGCTTGTCGATTTTAGAACTACAGCAGCATTTTTTTGTTGAATGAAATTTTTCTGGATGTATATAACTCACAACTCTTGTTAAATTTCTGGACTAAACTAAGCTTTAACAAAACACATCTTTGTATTACAGGAACACGAGTCTGAGGGGGGACGGACGCCCTTGATGAAGGCAGCAAGGGCAGGACATCTCTGTACAGTGCAGTTCCTTATCAGCAAAGGTGCGTTATTAACTAGCTGTTCAGATTAATCAAGTTAAACGTACTTTTTTGGAAACGGTTATTCGTGTTTGCTTACATTCACTAAAAAGTGACTTATTATTTTTGAAAGGTCACGTTGACACATGCTTAAAAGTGGCCATTTTAAGCTGTTTTCTGCCTTGATGAGTAAAACTCAGAACCTCCTGAATCTGGTACCTGGACTTAATCCATATGTTTTTATACAGCTTCAACAAATTACTTGGTTGTCTTTGTTGAACTTTCAGTGATGCAATTCTTGGTCACTGCAGTTTCCCTTTATGTTATTTTGGATTGTGGTCAAATTTGACTACATTGTTTATAACATAGTGAGGGGAAATATGTGAAGCAGCTTTCCAATCCAGACAGAGGCAGTGAAATAATAAGCAATTCATTACAGGTAAAAATTGGTTTTTGATTTGACCAATTTGACTGGAAGATGCTTCATCCTGGAAGGATTTTTGCTCAGTCTGATCAATATGAAAGTGCTGTAAGGTTTAAGGAAAAGGGATTTGTCTCCAATTGCATTAATGCACTTATTAGTTTTAAGTTATGTGACACCAGTACTAGAGGAATTAATAATTGTTTGTTAGTACAGTACTTATTGGTAAATTTACTCACTAATGTATTCTTAAAAAACATGTTTTATTGGCTGACCCATGCTAATGAAGGAACGTGTCTTGTTTGTATAAATAATTTGTCCCTAATTAATTTAAGTTAGAGGCCTGAGGAGATTGCCTTTGTTAATAGAATAAGACTCATATCTCATACATAGTGAGTTCATGTGTTTACTCATCATCTTCTCTTGTCCAGGTGCTAATGTGAACAGAGCTACAGCCAATAATGATCACACAGTGGTGTCTCTGGCCTGTGCTGGAGGACATCTGGCTGTGGTGGAGCTGCTGCTGGCACACGGGGCGGATCCAACACACAGACTCAAAGTACTGCACACGCTCTGGATATAGATTAGTCCAGTATTTATTCTTGTCCAAATATGTGTAATAACCATGTGTGTGTGTTTTTTTTAATTTTTATATTGTAGGATGGTTCAACCATGTTGATAGAAGCTGCTAAGGGTGGCCACACCAATGTGGTGTCCTACCTGTTGGATTACCCCAATAACATCCTGTCTGTCCCAGCCCCTGACCTCTCCCAGCTCACTCCCCCCTCGCAAGATGCCTCTCAGGTAAATACATCAGTAAATAACTATATTAATGTTTCTCTGGGGAATATTTATTTTCATAAGCGGCAAGTCTAATCGTTGTTTAGATTGCTTAAAACTAACGTGTCTTCTGCCGGAACAGGTTCCTCGTGTCCCATTCCAAGCTCTCGCCATGGTAGTGCCCCCTCAGGAGCCCGACCGTGCCCCCTCAAATATCGCAACCCCCCCACCCGTCTCCAGCAAAGGTAATCAGTGTACCCATGAAATGGAGTTGTCGACTTCACTAAGCCCTGTAGCTGTTCTCCCCAGCTTTATGGTATTTTATTGTTAACCCATCCTAATCCTAAACGTCTTTGATACCTTTTGTTCAAATCCAGCAGTGTCCAAACAGAGACAGGCAGCCCTTCAGCCCGGTGTTCCCAACTCAGTTGGCCGGGGGCCTGAAGCAGAGCCTCTGCCGCCCTTCCACTTATGCCAGCCTCTCGAGTGCATTGTGGAGGAGACGGAGGGAAAGCTGAACGAACTGGGCCAGAGAATCAGCGCTATTGAGAAGGCCCAGCTTCAGTCACTAGAGCTCATTCAGGGGGAGCCGCTCACCAAAGACAAGATTGAGGAGCTGAAGAAGAGCCGAGAAGAGCAGGTATAATTCATCATCCACTGATCCAAGATCTGACCTAATTTTAAATCTTCTTTTCCGTATTTTAAGGAAATTGGATATTACCTTACAACCAAATCCACACTTAAATGTTATTTTGCATGCACTGCATCGTGTCAGGTTAGTCAAACAATGATGTGGCTGTTGCCCACTCAGGTGCAGAAGAAGAAGAAAATCTTGAAGGAGCTGCAGAAGGTGGAGCGCCAGCTGCAGCTGAAAACACAGCAACAGTTCACCAAAGAGTACATGGAGGCGAAGGGTTTAAAAGAGGAGCAGGAGGCCGGACAGAGTCAGGGTCCAGGCCCGGGTCCCGGAAGTACGGCATCTGGTCCAGGGCTCCTTCCCCCCACACCAGGTGCCCTAGGACACACCAGCTCTGACACGGATGAAGAGGCCAACAAAGATGGGGAGCAAGAGGAGCAGCTGGGAGAGGAAGGGGAAGAGGTGCAACTCTCAGTTAATTTGTTTTTTTTATTATTATGATGTTGGTTCTGACTCCTCTAATGCTGCTCATTTCTCTAGAGACTTAACGGTGTTTTCTTACATTTTCAGGAAGAGGAAGACGACGACGAAGAGGAGGGTTCAGAGGATGAGGCAGATGCAGAAGAGGACGATTACCCCAAGCTTCCTCGGGTGGGCACAATCTTCTGCAGGGATGGAACACAGCTGCCACAGCAGCCTCCTCTGCCCCCTTCACCGCAGGCCCAGCCCCAGCCTCAGCCTCCTCCTCCGCCTCTTCAGACTGCCTTTGTCCCCATTCAGCCCCTGCCAGACTACAACCCTGCAGACTACCCAGGAAGCACCAGCCCAGAGCTGCAGAGGGTACTGGTGGGGCAGCAGATGCCGGGCCAACAGCAGCAGGGTCAACAGTTGGCTGGGTTAGGCCCAGGAATGATACCTCAGCAGGCCCCAGATGGTCTCATGGTAGCTACACCTGCACAGACGCTCACAGACACGCTGGATGACATCATGGCTGGTAAGTGCAGATCTTTTTTGTAGTTGACTCTCATTAGATGAAAGAGTCTGCTAAATCCTCATCTGTTTGTTTGTATAACTTTTTGCCTTTTTTCCTCTATTGCAGCTGTGAGCAGCCGTGTACCCATGCTGAACACTACAACCTCACCCACACCCCTGTCCCAGCCACCCACACAGATGCCCGCAAACATCGCCTCGCCCCCTTCAGTCCTGCCCCTCTACCCCTCTGTTGACATAGATGCACATGTAAGACACAAGGCCAATTTGACACGGCATATTTTGGAGACGACAATGCAAGTCAGTACATGTATGTATAAGTTTTCTACCCTGTTAAGAGAAGTTGCTTTCCCCACAGACGGAGAGTAACCATGACACAGCACTGACGCTGGCGTGTGCAGGAGGACATGAAGAGCTTGTGTCTGTCCTCATTGCACGGGGAGCCAACATTGAGCACCGGGACAAAAAAGGTATGAATGTGTGTTGATATACTGGGCATGAAAAGGACTTTAGGTAATGGTATTATGAACTATGGGATGGTATGAATTGGATTTTTAATTCATAATAGGCGTTTCATATACTAAGTAACCAAAAACTCATATAGAGTTTATATACTCTTTTCTCCGCAGGATTTACTCCTCTGATCCTAGCTGCCACTGCTGGCCACGTAGGAGTGGTGGAAGTGCTCCTGGACAAAGGGGGTGACATTGAGGCTCAATCAGAGAGAACCAAAGACACGCCCCTCTCCCTGGCCTGCTCTGGGGGACGCCAAGAGGTAAACGCATTGTTTTTCAGTTTATATTCACAATAGTGACATTTCTGTTTAACATTTTCCTGGCTTCAACTATGCCGCGTCACCGTTATTTGTGTTAATCAGGTGGTTGAGTTGCTGCTGCTTCGGGGAGCCAATAAGGAACACCGCAATGTTTCCGACTACACGCCTCTTAGCCTGGCTGCTTCTGGGGGTTACGTCAACATCATCAAGATACTCCTCAATGCTGGAGCTGAGATTAACTCCAGGTGAGCAACAAGAACCTCATCATTCACTTTGGTTCCTTGGCATCAGTGAAACATGTCCACCCATACTAGGTCCACTAGTTCCTTAATTGTTTTAATTCCTGAAAGTGAATGAGGATGTCATTTGCAGACACCAGAGTTTCTTAAGCCACGCGATGCCAAACAAATACAAAATCTCTGTAAAAATGTGCCATAGGGTTTTAGCCGCACCCAAAAGTAATAACATAGTCATTACCTTTGTTAGAAATGAGGAGTAAGGAAACAGTAAGACAGTAACTTCATAACCAAAGCTTCATAGAAGCTGCTACTTGCTGATAAATGCTGCTCTTCAAAAAGTGAAAATACATGATAAGTTGCTAAATTGCAGCAAAAGAGGAATACGCCGTGGTGCCTGTTGTGGTTTCCTCCTTGACCATTAAACAGTTTCACTTTAGTTTCTTGTCTCTTAACAATTTATTTATTAACTTTCTCACCAGGACTGGCAGTAAGCTGGGAATCTCTCCTCTGATGCTGGCGGCTATGAATGGTCACGTACCAGCAGTGAAGCTGTTGCTAGATATGGGCTCAGACATCAACGCCCAGATTGAGACCAACAGAAACACAGCTCTGACCCTAGCCTGCTTCCAGGGGCGGGCCGAGGTGGTCAGTCTTCTGCTAGATCGCAAGGCCAATGTAGAGCATCGTGCTAAGGTGAGGATTCCGGATCTTCTGGATCCCCAAGACACACACAGTCCAGACGTAATAAAATAATTAGTAAATATTTTAGGGCTACACTGGCTGAGACCATCTTGCTAAAGTGACTTCTCACTTCATGCAGACTGGCCTTACTCCTCTGATGGAGGCAGCCTCGGGAGGTTATGCAGAGGTGGGCCGAGTACTGCTGGATAAAGGTGCTGATGTCAACGCTCCCCCTGTTCCCTCATCCCGAGACACTGCCCTCACCATTGCTGCAGACAAGGGCCACTACAAGTTTTGTGAGCTGCTTATCAACAGGTGAGTGCTCTTGGTCTTTCAGTCCATGTTGTAGTTTTCTCATAATGAGACGATCCTCAGTCGCTTCTGTTGTTGAGTGAATTAGGTCATAACGATCCTGCAGGTGAGTTGTTTGACATTGTGTAGGACATTGAGCTGGCACAGACTATTCAAGAACAAAGCCCCCTTCTGCTGTTTTCATTGCAACTACAAGTAGCAGAAGTATTTTAGCTTCAATACCTTTGTGTAACTCCTTAAGGCAACTCTTCTTCCGGTCTTTGCAGGGGCGCCCATATCGATGTACGAAACAAGAAAGGGAACACTCCTCTCTGGCTGGCGGCAAATGGCGGTCATTTTGACGTGGTCCAGCTCTTGGTGCATGCCAGCGCTGATGTGGATGCAGCCGACAACCGCAAGATAACCCCACTCATGGCTGCTTTTCGCAAGGTGCAGAGTTGACCAAACCCATGATTGTTAGTATGTCACCCTACACTTTAGCAAGCCGCTGGTTACTAACCATTTTACTTTAATATCTTAGGGTCATGTGAAGGTGGTGCAGTATCTTGTGAAGGAAGTCAACCAATTCCCATCAGATATTGAGTGCATGAGATATATCGCCACCATCGCTGACAAGGTAGGTGTTGATTCTCTTTTCAGTATTTAGTCTTCTACTTCTGTTGGACTTGACAAAACTGATGAAGATGTTAGCAAAGCTGTAACTCCAGCTGTTGGTTTCCTGTTGTTACAGGAGCTGTTGAAGAAGTGCCACCAGTGCATGGAGACCATTGTCAAAGCTAAAGACCAGCAGGCGGCCGAGGCCAACAAGAATGCGAGCATTCTCCTCAAGGAGCTAGACTTGGAGAAGGTAATGACAGACCCCATGGCTGTGCTTTGGGAGGTTCTCACATTCTAAATACACTGGATGAGGACAAACGCGTTCTTTAATTTGGCTCTGTGTTGTTTTACAGTCAAGAGAGGAGAGCAAGAAGCAGGCCCTGGCTGCTAAACGTGAGAAGCGTAAGGAGAAACGCAAGAAGAAGAAGGAGGAGCAGAAGAGGAAGCAGGAGGAAGAGGAGGGGCAGAAAACAAAGGAGGAGTTCTCTGAGATGCAGGAGCAAAAGGAGGATTCAGCTGACGGTAACTTTTTTATGACTTTTGCTGCAAGTGAGGAGACTGCAGAGCTGGTGTTTTCTAATACTTTTATATTGCATTATAAAGTACAAGATGAAAGTGGTTGGTAACTGTTCCTATCTGATTTTTATCCACCTCAGAAACAGAGGTTCCTATTGAGCCTCCAAGTGCAACCACCACCACCACCATTGGTATATCTGCCACCTCCACCACTTTCACTACAGCATTTGGTAAGAAGCGAGCAAGTGTGGCCACTACCCCAAGCACCAATCGCAAGAACAAAAAGAACAAGACCAAGGACTCTTCGCCCAACGAACCCATCATATTACAGGATCCGCAGGTGAGCACTACAGCTTTTATCAGTAGTTATGTTTGTCTTTGCTGATTCATAATGTTCTTTGTTGACTAATATCTGACTGACTGATATCTGTGTGTGTGTGTGTGTGTCTTCCCTCTAGGTTGCACTAGCACAGCACAAGGCTGACAAGAACAAGATCCACGGTGAGCCACGGGGTGGGGGTGGGGGAGTGGCAGGTGGCAACAGCGATTCTGACCCCTTGGATAGCACCGACTGTGCCAGTGAGAGCAGCAGCAGCGGGGGCAAGAGTCAGGAGCTCAACTACCTCCCTGACCTGACCTCCTCCGCCTCCTCCTACTCCTCCTCTTCCTCCTCCTCCTCTTCCTCAGCCCCCTCCTCAGGAGCAGCCCAGTCCCAGGCCCTCCTGCGCGGCCCAGAAAAGAGACACTTTCCTCAGCCGCAGACTGACGGCAAGTTGGACAACAAGGTCACAGTCTCCATCTCAAAACCAACACAAAAGTGAGTCTCTGATGGAGCAGAGCACATTTATCATCTGACATGTAGCTTGTGTGTGTGTGTGTGTGTGTGTGTGTGTGTGTGTGTGTGTGTGTGCGTGCGCACTCATCTAGGGAGAACGATTTTAAAATGCTATTTTTATGTGCGAACTACTTACTGTGAGTATTGTTCAATTGCAGACTTACATTCTCACATAAACCTATAACTTATCTCAAGTCTCAACCAACGTTACAAATAACATATTAGATCTTCATTATTGTGATCCAATCGAACCTGAGCTTTGCACATTTTTTCACAGAGCTCCGGACATGAACGACTCCACCTCAAACTCCTTGCCCTCTCCATTCAAGACCATGGCTCTTCCCGTCACCTCACCCAACAGTAAACTCAGCCTCACAAGCCCCAAGAGAGGCCAGAAAAGAGAAGAAGGTTGGAAGGAGGTGGTCAGGAGGTCAGTGGTTTATTTAATTTGATCTGTTTACATGCAGCCGCAGGGTTTTGATTGACATTTCCAGTTTTTACTTGAGGTGCACACGTTTGTAAGAGAAAGAAACTTGATACTGTTTGCGAGTATCAGTTAATGTGAATTACAGGCAGTGGTGTTACCATCTGCAGGTGTAGACTCAAAAATAATGAAATTTTACTGCTTCTTTTGAAGATCAAAGAAGCTGTCTGTGCCAGCCTCTGTTGTGTCTCGGATCATGGGCCGAGGAGGCTGCAACATCACAGCCATTCAGGACGTGACAGGAGCTCACATTGACGTAGATAAACAGAAGGACAAGAATGGGGAGAGGATGATCACCATAAGGTAAAAAATGATGTCCTCTGGTGGACTGTAAACACTACTGCAGCTGGAGAATAACAGTTGGTTAGATGCATTAAGCATGTGATCCTCTTCTGGATGATGTAATTCATTCCTACTGGACCAGTCCCACAATACAACAGTCCAAGCTAGTTTAAGATATAAAATATGGGAAAACTGGGTTTGATGTAAGTACAATTCAGGAAAGTTTAATTTTCTGTTGATCTTTTTCTAATGATCAGCACCCTTAGGCTTGTATGGTTTAGTACAAAATTGCATTTATTCATCATTTCTTTGATTTGAGAGTATGATTTATTGATTCAAGTTCAGATTTTGTAGTGCTTTGCTTCAAAAACCCTGCCTTTGCACTCAAACAGCCCCTGCTAGCGCTCCAACCGTGTGCTTGAACTCAGATATATTGTTGCTTGCACAGACTTCCTGTGCTCCATCATTTCTGTTCCTTAACCATTAAAATTTCAGGTGTAGTATTGACCAATTAAATGAACCCTGTTGTTCACTTTACTTCTTAGAGCGTCCTGTATGGGTGGTTATTCTTTAACCTGGTTCAGCCACTCCTGCCCTCAACAGCTTTATGAAATATATACTCCCCTTGTTTTCAAAACAAAACACTGCCAACTGTTGCTTAACAGTTTTCTGATAATGTAAAAGACTAAGCTAATATTATCATGGATGTATTCTTGTGTCCAAATATAAGTTCTATCAATTCAATTTGAAGTAAGTAATATCACAATTAAGATAAAACACTTACTGGAGGTCCTTGACTTTAGTGGTCTTGAAGATGACATTTTGCCAACGTTACAGAAAGCAAGGGAAGTACACAATAAAGCCATGGAGGGCGGGAGTAGATGAAACTGGTTAAAGAGTAACCACTCGTACAGGACGCTTTAAGAAGCACAGCAAACACGTCCGCATTTCATTGGTCAACACTACACCTGACAGGGTTATTGCACAAACAATCCTTTCTCTTGAATATAGAGAGAAAAAGTTTCATATAGAAAGTAGACTGAGATCCACAGGAGCAGCAGAGACTTAAATCAAATGTTGGCCAGTTAGATTCCACTCAGACTATTGTCACCAATAAAAATGTCTGTAACCCTTGGAGGATGTGGTGCCTGCATCCTGGTCCACTATTGTTGTGAAAACAGTAAACCTGCACATTGCTTGTACAATAAACAAAAATAAGAAGGCTGATTGCATGAAAACAATGAGGCAGCAGTGATGGACTTTACACATTTACACACATGCTTGTACTGCAGACCATTGAAGAAACTGTTTTTTGGTTAATTCAAAGCAATTAACTGTGCTGTGATATCTGATCAAAACTGAAGACCACAAAAGGGACCATACTTGCATAAATGCTCTGATCTATCACAAAACCAGACTAAATTATGCCATCAATTTTTTGCTATACCTTTTATAACACAAGAACATGGCCTGAATAAAGTGCGCTTTGTTGTTTCAGAGGTGGCACAGAGTCTACAAGGTATGCAGTCCAACTGATCAATGCTCTAATCCAAGACCCAGCCAAAGAGCTTGAAGATCTGATCCCCAGGAATCACATCAGAGCCCCAGGCTCTAAAACAACCTCAGCTTCCTTCCCCAGTACCACAGGAGTCACCAGCGGTTCATCCACTGGGCCAAAGGCCCTGAGCTCGTTGGTCACCTCCACCGGTGTCTCGTTCCAGCCCTCTTCATCCTCGTCTTCATCCTCCTCTCAGGCCGGGGGAAAGATTGGGAAGGGGCTGTCATCAAACGTCAGACAGCCTTTCCCTGTGTCTTTGCCCTTGGCATACGCCCACCCTCAGCTGGCTCTACTGGCTGCTCAGACCATGCACCAGATCAGACACCCTCGCCTACCCATGGCCCAGTTTGGTGGCACCTTTTCTCCTGCTGCCAGCACCTGGGGACCCTTCCCTGTGCGTCCTGTGAGTCCCGGCAGTGCTAACAGCTCCCCCAAACACAACGGAGGGACCAACAGCACTGGAGGCCAGGCTCGACCCAACTCGACCCATACTGAGCACAGCAACACAGCCAGCTCAGGAGCCTCGGTCACGACCACCAACACCGCCACCACCAGTGCACCTAACACATCTTCAGCTGCAGCCTCGCCTCATACCCCTAATCCTACCCCTTACAATCCCCAGCCGAGCATCCCCACTCCTTCCTCGGTCAGAAAACAGCTCTTCGCCCCTGACTCCAAGCCTGCTGGTGTCATCCCTGTGTCTGTTGTCGCCACTTCTACTAGTGGCAGCAATGCAGTACGAGGCACAGGTTCTCCTGCACATCACAGTTCCACTACAGCTCCCGCTAATGCCCCTCAGCAGTCAGTCGGACCTATCTCACAACCTGCCATCCAGCCAATTAAAACAGAGCCCAGTTCTGTTGCCCCTCCTGGAAAAGACAGGCCCTCTCTACCTGTAGAGAACCAGCCTGTTTCTGTCAGTGAGAGCATCAACTCTGTGGGTTTCACTTCCCCCATGGTTTTACCTCCCAAGCCAGAGCCGCGACAGCAGTTACCTCCCCCTCCCTCCTCTGTACCATCCTCAGAGGCGACACCACCCCTCCTCAACCCACAGCACAGCTCCCACCTCTCTTCAGCACCTGCTCCTGTCCTCTCACACAATGTTGCACACCCGAACAACACTGTACCCCACTTCTCAGCCCCTGCCCCCAGAGTCTCTCATCGTATGCAGCCACCAGGGCCTTACTATTCCCTTCCTGAGCAGCAGCAGCAGCAACAACAGCAGCAGCAACAGACACAACAGCAGCAACCGCAATTTGTGCCGTTCAATGCTCAGCAAGAACCCCCAAAACAGAACCAAAACCAGACGTCCCAGCCCACAAATTTGCCTCCACAAGCCCAGACCCAAGCTCAAGCTCAGGCTCCCGGCTCCCTTCAGGTCTCTGCTAATCTGGGGATGATGAACGGTTCCCAGATGCAGCACGTGGCCAATGCAGGCAAGCCTCAGCAGATACCCCCCAACTTCGGTCCTGCAGGCCTCTTCAACTTCAGCAGCATTTTCGATAACAATAGCCAGGTGAGTTGAAGTAACACTTAGAATTTAAACTTTACTCTAGACATCTTTCTTTTACTTTTGGCTGTTCTTATGCAGTGGCTTCACATGACACGGGGGCAATAAAGGGATTTAACTAAACAGTACAAATATCATGGTTACTTTTCTTTTTTTCCCCTCCTTGCTGTTACATAAGATCAGCCGTGCACCTAATAATTCTAATTTTGTTATCAATTGTGCTTGCCTTGCAGGTTGGAAACAATCAGGTTTGGGGTGCATGCCATCTGCCAACTCGATCACCTCCAGAGCAGTCTTACTCAGCCCCACCAGCCTACATGAGCATGAGCCAGATGGAGAATATGATGCCCCCACCTCCTCCAGACAGCTCTAAAGCCCCTGGTTACCGCTCTGCCTCACAGAGGATGGTCAACAGCCCCATCGGTATGCGTTTTTTTTATTTGACTTTATAGATTAAGAAGAGGAACCTTTTTAAATAGGAACCTAACTAAAACAGCATCAGAATGGGATAGCAACAGTATATATGCACCCAAATATAATGAAAAATATATATGTGAGAAAAGGTAGCATAGTAGAAACATGTCTTAAAATAAGGCCTTATATTTCTTAGTAAGGGGAAGTTGTGGTACTATTTTTCATGAGCTCATTGATGAGCTGTTTCTTTAATTGTCACACCCACAGCGTTGACCAGCTATGCCACCAGTATGTCTGGCAGCCCTGTGTATCTGCACGGTCACACAGGGGTTGGCACACCCTCATTCAGCAGACAGCACTTTTCCCCTCACCCATGGAGTGCATCCACATCAGGTACTAGGCTCACGCTCTTTTTCGTTGTGATTTTCTTATAACATTTCTGCCTTGAACTATCTATTTAGACAAGCAGTTATTTGACTGCTCTTTTTATATTGGTATGTTTTTATCTGTAAGCCTTTTTAAAGCTGGGGTAGGTAACAGAGAAACTAGCAAAAGATTGCTACATTTTCAAAGTATCCAACCCAAAAAAAATCCCACCCCCTCCCTTCAGATCTCCCTTCACTGCCACTCCCTGAAAACATATTTTCATGTGCACGGGCAGAGTGCGCAGGTAGACAGTCCATGCTTATAAAAGTCCTGCAACAGCCACGGATACCGAATCTTTGTTATGTAAAGAGAATTTTAACAAATAATAAAAAATGCCTCTGAAATAAAAATAAATTGCCTACCCCAGCTTTAAATTCATGAAATTTTCACTGGATTATTACAATTTTTATTTAGTTTTTTGTTGATGTTTTTACACTTTCGAATGCGTACATCTGAACTGCTCCTAACAATTTCCTCCTTTACTGTCTCTTCTCCACCAGGTGAATCTCCTGTCCCACCTCCCTCTACGGTGTCATCTTCT
The DNA here is from genome assembly GCF_014851395.1 of Micropterus salmoides. Lineage (NCBI taxonomy): Eukaryota > Metazoa > Chordata > Actinopteri > Centrarchiformes > Centrarchidae > Micropterus > Micropterus salmoides. Next base: position 13,766,670 of record NW_024044237.1, read on the forward strand.
GCCCTTTCCACCTCAGCTGTGGCCCCTCCTCCCCAGCCTAAGCCAGGCAGCTCCTCGCAGCAGGACCGGAAGGTCCCCCCACCCATTGGCACAGAGCGGCTGGCCAGGATCAGGCAGACGGGTTCTGTCAACCCACCTCTCCTCACCACCAGCTACACAGCATCTGTTGGACAGGGAGGCATTTGGTCGTTCGGGGTTGGCAGTGCTTCGGGTAAGAGCAAATTATGTTTTTCCTTTTTATTTTGTTAGTACATTCTCCCCGTTGTCTTAATTCTATTTGTGTCATTTAAACACAAATGGATATTTAAATCTCAGTTACTGTGCACTAGTAACTTATATCCATTAATTATGCTAAACCCCTGTGTGTCTTGTTACAGAGGCCATGTCTGGTTGGTCCCAGCCTCTGATGAGCAGCCACATGATGCACCCTCAGCTGCAGGCAGAGCAGTCGGCTTTCTCTCAACACCAGCCCATGGAGCAGGATGACACAGGCATCGCAAACCCTGCCAACAACTACCACCAGCCTCAGCATTTGCCCAACAGTTACATGGACTTCCCAAAGGTAACACAAAGCCACCACACTGTAGATGATTTAACCCCAGTTTCTCTTCCAGACACATCTTTTACTAAGAACTTTTACTTTTTGTCTGTTCAGGGGATGCCTATGTCAATGTATGGAGGAACCATGCTGCCCCCTCATCCTCCCATGGCAGAGGGGCCAGGGGGACCCATGTACAATGGTTTGCACGCTGGTGACCCCGCATGGAGCCCCATTATCAAAGTGGTCCCAAATAATGCAGATAACTCTGACCCACAACAGCAGGTATTGTCCTCTTTTATTATACCCATGCTGTCACCTCACATGTTTAGAGTCAAACTGTTAGGCTTGTGTTTCTGCCATTAGTCTGATAAAATGTTTGACTACATTTGTTTTAACATATACCACTTATTGGTCCCCTCTCTCTTCAGGTGTGGCCTGGTACCTGGGCACCTCATGTGGGCAATGTGCACCTGAACCACGTCAACTAGACCGCGTCCACAGCAATCAAACGCACACAGCATGACCCACAGCGCAAACATGAAAAACCAACTGACGAATATGACCGAATGAGACAAACGAAAAAAAAGAAAACCTTACAACATGTTAACTTTTGTAGAGACCTGAGAGTGTGGAGCAGAGGTTGAAGAATTGGAAGTTCTCTTGACGCCATTCTTTGATGTGCCTATCTCAAACAAGTAAAGGGGAAATTGGGCGAGGGCTGTTATCAGTGTCCTGATGATGCAAACAAACATGCGCGATCACCTGTTCAACAGGATCCATTCTCTGCGTAGTTTAGCGATTTTGACTTAAACCCACATATGCCGTTCTTGGGCTGCAGGGGGCTCAACATGAAGTAGCTATTTAAACTTGGCCCAGAACTAGATGATGATTACCTAAAGAGAAATCAGAACCTTTTAGAGTGGTAAATACATGTATAATTGTTTACATACTAAAAAGGGTTAAAATGAGAGTAAATTTCATGTCGTATAGTGGCTCTACTTTATGTAGCCTGTATTAATGTGAAATATTTACCTTAATATTCAATAAAAAGATTGAAAAGTATTTGTGTGCTGTTTTATGTAACATTGTTCTTTACTTATTTTCATGGATGGACTTTAACAGACATCAAGACTTTGGTAGTCATTTCAAGATATGTGTTTAGTTTTGTAGTTTAGTTTTAGCTTTTAAGTTAGAATTGAGCTAGCTGGAAGGGCTTCATTGTCATGCCCAATGGAATCTGACCTAACACCATAAAACTGCATGTTTCCAACCCAAAATACAACATCACCACTTATCTATTTGATATTAAATGATGGTTGTGTAACACTGAACTTTACCCAGTACTGCCGCTTAGTGGTAAGAACTATCAGTAATCTCCCTGTCTGGCAAGCATTTAATCATTAAACAGAATGTGGTCCTAGGACATCATAGATTGGTTAATTCCTTGGAACATAATATCTAATTTGTATTATTGTACAATGATTATGTGATCCTGTAAGCTACAGTCTATCATTCACATTTTTTTTTAGGCTGTATCGCCAGCCCTCTTGCATTAATGCGAACCATATTGTTTATGTGTAGAACTTAAATGGACATTGACATTTTTAACATTTCTCTTCGAAGAGTGCGTGTGTAATGTTGACAATGCAAACATGGCAGACGGCAGGAGGGGAACGCCACTGACACTCCTTTCATTCATGATGTTTTAAACAATGTCGTTTTATTGTGAAGGATGAGGGCAAAGTGTAACCGGAAGTGTAGTTCTTCAGTTCCTGAGTTTTTATAACAAGGTAAGCATGGCGGCGACAGCAACACCAACGGTCCCTGAGCAAACACCTGAAACACTGCGGTCAGGACCAGTACCATTTGACTTTTCTCAGCCCCCGGTCATCGAAGGCTTCAACCCTCTGCCGAAGATCAAAGATGAGACCTTCAAAGATAAATTTATTAGAAAAACCAAGGAGAACCCGTTCGTCCCATTAGGTGAGTTACACAAGCAGGGTAACTCACTGCAGGGCCAAGTGACACTGACAGAAGTGCAGTAACGTTACATGTAGTCTTTTCTCCTACCGTGTGGTCAAATAAACATCTAATTCCGCGTTAGCATCATAGACCGTATAAAAGGTTATAATTTAAAGCTCTAACACACTCTTATCGTGAGGTCAATAGTAATTTACGTAAGCTAACATGAGAGAAAAGTAGCTAACCTAGCTGTAAGTTTGTTTGTCACCGCCAGAAAAAACTTGTAGTCGTGTGAGTCTCGTTAACGAATGATTCAACTTTAGTCGAAGCCGAGTCAAATCAGTTTTTGTGTAGTTTGACCTCGCCTTTAATATGAAACCCTGAGGAGCCGCGATGCCCTTGATATACTATTTCAAGGTTCAGGTAACCCAAATCTCAAAAATACACTTTCTCACTCTTAGTATTGTAGTTATTTTCATAATGCACTGTAGGTTTCAAGTTACAAGGTTGTAACCCCTTTGGTGTCCTTTGTTTTAATAAATGTGACCCTGATAGCCAATAGGTGTCTGAATATACTCGTTGTACCAAAGGACAAGGCTGCAATGTTAACGTTATATGACATTAAAGAGTATTTTCTCACCACCTTTTACCTTCTTCTTGGATAGTCAACCCGTCCAGTACCTGCATTGTTCTGTCACATCCTGTTTATAAGTTCTGCTTTGCTTTCTCCAGGTTGTGTGGGAACAGCAGGAGCGCTGATGTATGGTCTCCGTGCCTTCCATCAAGGGAAAACCAGACAGTCCCAGCTGTTGATGAGGGGGCGTATCTTTGCTCAGGGCTTCACTGTAGTTGCCATTGTTGTTGGTGTCTTTGCCACAGGGCTGAACCCCAAGCAATAAAGACGGACCAATCCCATAGCTCTGCCATTCAGCTCGGGATTCAGAGCGGGGCAAACTTAACAGTGGACTGATTTTACGGAGTGAACTTAATGTGTTTTTGTGTGATACCTATGTTAAGGCCAACACTATTGTTGTTTGACCACTGTGAAATGCTCACGGTGATGAATGTTTTGCAACAACAAAGTATAATCAGCTCCTTATCAGACAAAGCATGATAAATTATTTTTAAATTTATTGCGCTCTAAGACACTTGAGGCAAAATGATGATAAATATAAAACATATGCTTTGTGCTCGTTGCTCTTCTGGAAGGTTATATTTCAAATGTTTCTGTGTATTGTCATTGAAATAATATACAGAGAACACCTGTCCTCTGATAGAAATTTTAAGTTGAATCTGGTGTCCCTGTGTGTATTTGAGATAAAGCATCACACACAGAACTGTAGACCTCTACTCTGTATACAACCTTTATTTAAAAATTAAAAAAATCTGCGGGGAAATGAAATGTGAACAGAGTTTTTATATTAATTGGCCTGGGTGAGTAGATCTAAATGGGAGGGTTTTAGACACAAGATGGGCCCAGTCCACCAATGTCCACCTTAAACACAACAGACTTTCACTTGAAGATCCTTGATCATTTCAGTTGCGCCAAATCATAACAGACATCAGGGCACTTTTCACATAGACTGAACCCTAAAAAGTGTCCCTCAAACACAAAGTGGCACGGCCTTCAACAGGCTGCATCTGAGTATGCAAGGGTGGAAGTTGGCACTGACAGGGCCACACAATTTCAGCTCCTCACACATGAACTGGGCAAACTGGGATACAGGTGATCATCTCCAGGGCATTGTGATGGCAGGCTTAGCTGCGAAATACTTGAGGACAAATAACTGTAAAGTGATCAAACTCCATTGTCTTTATTTTTCAGTTCCCTTTTAACATTCACTTATTTCAATATTCATTATGTCCGAATAGGCAACATGTGAAACAATGTGCAGACATTACCGTTGATATTGACACCTTATTGATTGTTGTTTTTAAAAAATCGAACACATTGGTGTAACAAAAACATGGGAGCATAACATGTCTGCTGAGAAAATCAGTGAAATGAGAACTTGCACGAGCTGCTGATCATGTGAAATCTTAAAAATTTAGATGAAATCTTTGGTTGTGAATTTTTATTTTTCTTAAATCTTGCCCAATTGAAGAGGAAATCCATCTGGCTAAATACTCAAACTGGATTAAGCGCTACATCAAAAAGGCCACAAGCATATGCATTTGAAAGAGAAAAATATGCTAGCTACGTTACATATGGTAATTAGGGATATAATACAACAAATGTTAACAAAAGCTGTATTTAGAATTCTACATAGATGAGAGGCATACGTGGTTACAATCTAATATGCTTAATTAAGTGTTTGATATAAACCAAAATGCTAATTTATAAAACAAAAAAACTGTGCATCCAAAATATTGGCAGAGGCATGCAATAAAGTTGACCTAATAAGTTAAAGGGGAAGTAATATGTTTAACTTAAAGTAACAGTATTTTCTTAAGTATAGCAGTGATAAAACTGACCAGCTAAAGGATGTCGTAACACTAGAGCAGGCCTTCATCTTCTCACATGAGAGTGGGGTCAAGTATATTATTTCAATATATAGGCATCAAGAAAGGCGGGAAGTTTTCAAAGATTATAAACATACCAGGAATTTTATGGAAAAGGGAATAGAAACTCTTCTGATGCAGCGTGAGGTTAAAACTGAAAGGCAATGTTTTAAGAACAAAACTCTCCCCGTGACCTCCTCTAGCGAACTAGAGGTGTCTGTTTGAGAGAGATGAGGACAGAACGCATTCGTGAAACATCCTTTGCCTGTTTGTTGGTTTTCGGATTGAAGTCACAGAGACGGGCTACTCTTTCCCATTCAGATCCTGGGCTGTCGCCATCGCTCTCTGCCAGGAACGCCTCCTCTGATGCTCTACAGTTGGGAGGGAGACCACAAAAAAAGACATATTAATATTAGAGGGATTTCAGAACAGTTCCCATAACAGCAAAACCCATCCGAGGCAAACACGGTGCTCAACCACACAGTTCAATTACATGAATAGCACCTGCGTAAAAGATTCACAATGACGTCATGCATTTCTTTATACTAATCACAATAAGTTTAATATATTTATTATATAACCTCACATATGAATGCAAGAAATACCAAGTTAGCCTTCAAAAACAAAATTTAGTGTTTAGGCATGCATCAGGTGAAAATCCACAACTGCTTTTTCTGGGGTAGCATAAAAGCATAAGAATTCTAAACCTACACAAAGCCTATAACATCAGAGTTGGGCTGTTTGTAGAAAGCCTTGTCAGCAATCCTAGTACGCAGGCAAGGCCAAGAAAGCAGGAAAAAAGAAGGAGAAAGGAAAACAGTGTCAAACAACAAGCAGAGAAATGTTAGGGTTTGCATTAAAAGGATTATGTAAGAGACTGAGAAACAGTTCTAATGAGGTGGAAATAAAAAGATTTAAATGGTCTAAGGACTGAATATTTCTGGTGCACTGTTTCCAATAACCAAGCTTGGACTAGTGAAGCAATCCAGGCAGCTACAGACTGCTTGGGTGCTGGGCTGTGGCGGAAACTGTGACATTTGCTCCCTGGTGTTTGCATTCCTTCTAGCTAGCTGGCTTCCTGTTTTGTTTTCCAGGCATTCTAACCGGACACACAGCTGTAGACTAATATCTCATCAGAGGATTGTCTCTCAGCGCTTTCACAGACACAATGTAAGAAACCGGCTAAGACTAGAGCCCCAGATGCAGTGTGATACCGTGCCAGACTTGGACAGAGTCTGTTGGAAAGTGTGAGAGAAGAATGGATTAGCTTGGTCAAGAAAAGGAGAGGCTGCGATATTTTTATAAGAGTTAACATACACCATTGACTGCAACCAGGCTAAAATAACAATCTTTAAATAATACACAGAATTTCTGTTATAAGCAACACTTTATATACTTTTAGACATGAAACGGTTACACCACACCAATCATTCAAACATTTGATCCCTTGGTGCAGTAAGTCCAACACAAGTGCTTCAATTTTCTATATCACTCATTAAACATTCAGTTTACAAAATATCTTCAAGTCCACATAATGTGATAAAGCATTGCTGATATAGTGTGTATGTCGCTACAGGTCAGTGTGGTGATTAAAGCATCGTCACATCATAATGATAAACCAACTGTTACTTCTCTGCATGCTAACAGGGGACATGTCAGACACTAACCTGTTGTTGGCCTTGTTCTTCTCCATCTGCTCATGCTGGTGTACATGCCAGTCCTCCAGCTCCTTTTTGGCTTTCTCTCTCCACTCAGCCTCTGCTGCCTTGGATGCGGAGTCTTGTTAGGATGTAACAACAGAGAACAACCTAGTCAGAGATTCCTCAAAAGAAATTTGAGCTAAAGAACTGACTTATTAGTAGGTCTGTGTGACAAATTTAGATATGTTGCATCATCTGTCTTAAAAGGTAAACTGCAAAAAGATACACAACAAAATGACACCATCACAGTGGCTCAGTACAGCTGTAAAGTAGGATGTGCATTTCACAGTATGATTCATTCCCCAATGACAACATCTTAGCTCACCTAACGCCTCAAGGCGAGTCTTCTGCTCTTCCCTCCACTTGCGTAAACTCTCTGGCTCTTGCCTCTGAATATCCACCTGGGCGATCGCTGCGTAGTTATCTGTTGGGCCATTGGACTCCTTTTGGAAAACAGAAAACAGTTATTTGATTCAAATACTGGGTAGATGGTAAATCTATCACATTGTAAAATACAGGAATGCCAATACAAAAAATAAAGGGAAAGTCAATGAAATGATTTGATGGTGTTCAGAATAAAACTCAACCACACATACAAAGGGATGGACTAATTAATAATAATATAATTTAAGAAACAGGCTACAGATATGTGTAATGCTCACCTGAAACATATCCCCATTCACCGCGGCAAGCTCCTGTTCGAAACCGTCTGACATTTATATAAGAAAACAAAGTTTAATGTTAAGATAGGCAGTTTTTAATTTAGCTTACGTTACACTTCCTTGTCACTACTAAATGTTACAATGGCATTTTGTTCCTATAGGCTCAGACCTCAGAAATGCAGCAGCACCTGTTTGGACACAGGAGCTGTCAGTGCAGCTTTGTCAATTGACAGGACAGGTTTTTCCGGAAAGGTGTTAACGAACAGTGAACGTTAGCTAACATTATTTAGCTCATTTACTCCTGACGTTATTTAAGTATAAAGTTAGCGTTACTATATAACGTTAACGTTATACATGCTTGCTCGTAAGCAGTGTTAGTATAACGTCCAAACGTTAGGAGGTTTTGTTGTGTGATTACTAACGTTTACTAACGGATGTTGTCAGTGTACAAACAAACGCACTACCGTCAGTTAGCTAAGTTAAGCTATAATGCTAACTGTCCACTAGACTAAGCTAAGTTAACTGATGCATACCTAACACAACATACTAGCGATGCAGTTGTTAACATATAGGAATATGGCCATTGTTTGCTAACTACTATCAGTCACATATTAGCTAGCTTTTAATTATTTGAATTATTAGCTCTGTTTGCTTGCCAGCCGAAGCTCACATTAGCTCAGTCACAAACTTGCCATAGTTGACCGACTGCGGCGGAGACGGCTGGTGGCCGCCCGCTCCTTCCAGCGCCCCGAACCCTTCGCCGTCGTTCTCTATCCCCGCTATCTCACTCTCCTGTTGAGCCAGGAAAGCTGCAGCTGGGTCCTCTTCGGCCGGGTGTGCTCCGTTGTCAGCCATCTTTCACAAAAGTGTTTCGAAGTTTAACTGAGCTCGGTAGGATTAGCTAGCTAACGTGACCCAAAAATTAGGCGACCAGTTCAACTGCAACGTTAATACCAAATTAAATATTTCAGTGGAATATCAGCTATTCAAAGTAGAGTAGAAGTAGTTGTACTGTGAACAATAACGCATAACAAATAAATCGTCTGTAATAAAAAAAATCTGCGTTTTGACTGTAAGGCCCTCACTGATGATTCATGATTTCTTCACTTGTACAGCCTGATGATGGAGCAGGGCAGCACCCTGAGGGTACCAATCCCTTTTCTTATGGTTTGTCTCCATCTGCCGGTCATCTGCTGCATAGTGTCAGTAGGCCTTGAGATGCATTTGATCAAAAGTCACACTACTGATTTTTAGTGTCACATTCATTAAAATAACAAGCCTAAACAAAAATATATATTAACAGCAGATCTATTAAATCGCAATTATAATATGGAAAATTGGGCTAGGCCTGTATTATAATCCCACAGTCCTAATATAAAGTAGTCACACGGAAGGTCTCTCCTGTAGAGGAGCACAATAGCAGGTGGAGGGGAAGTGTGGCAGCAGCATGACTGAGGTGGGTCAGAATTAGACAGAGCTGTTTTTTGTGTGTTTATTATCCAAATAATGTAACAATTATATACTTAACAAAATTATAAACACTCATTCTTCTTTGCCAAGATAATCCATCCACCTCACAGGTGTGGCAAATCAAGATGCTGATCAGACAGCATGGGTATTGCACAGGTGTGCCTTAGCCTGGCCACAATAAAAGGCCACTCGAAAATGTGTGTGTGCCAGAGTTCCAGTGATATCGAGAAATAGAGGACAAACAAGGCGCTATATATCTATAGACTATCCATCAACAGTATTGAAGATTCTCAGATTCTTAAAACTATAACACCATGAAAAAATAGTAAGAAAACATTTGAGTGTTTCTTCCTTCTTCCTTGTAAAGAAAGACAAACTAGCCAAATGTTTTTTTTTACTTTGGCAACCTTTAAGTTGTTCCTACTAATAACCCATGAGTAATCAAAAAGAGTTTAAATAGTTTAAATTTAAATATATAAAAAAAAACACGTTTGTTACAACTTCAACATTCATAAATGATGTCCTTTTAGAAAGCGGTATCCAGCATTGGTATAATGTTGCTTATCGAGGTGGAACTATTTTTTAAGATTTATTATGTACTATTTGGTTTATTCCAATATATATATTTTTAAACCCCTTTTGAAAAAATTTTAATCTTCAAAGTAACAGGCAACTTTTACAAATAGAAGTATTGCATTCAAAAAGTTACCCGGGGGGTAACACGATTGTAACAGGGGGCAATTATAACACATTCAATTTTCAAAATCAGAACTAAACTAGAGTGATGACTCTGCACATGCTCAATAGGATCCTGCCTCTGCCTGTGGAAAAGGAGCAGGATCAGTTCACCTTAACAGATGTTTTTAACAAAATATTGATTTTGAGGTATGAAAGTAACTTTGGAGGTACAGTATTTTTCTTCTGGTGTCTAAAGATTATATGACTGCAAATTTAAACTTACATACATTTTATCTCTAGGTTATTGATTAACAATTAACACTAACAAACTATGCTGATATAGTTGTGGCTAGTGGGCATACAAGATTTAATCATGCTGGAACATTGGCCACATGGCCCAATGTAAGCAGCTTGTTTGTCTGTTTTGACATACTTTTGTTATTAATAAATATAAATTATCACATTTCACTAAATATAAATGTAAAATTACATTAAAAAGGGTGAATTAAAAGAAATGGATTAGTTCTAGTATAAACAAATCACCAATTAACATAGGCCAACATTCTTTGTATAAAATAATGTGTGTTTTAAATGTGTTTAACAGAAAATGTGAATATTATATAGGCCTAAGTCTGTAAAAGTAAAGTTCCTTTCATTGTCAGAGAGTCTGTATAGTGGATTTAAAGAAGTTGATTGTATAAGACCCAGCAAAACCAAAGAGAATGACTAGTTCAGTTGTAAAAAGCAATTTTATGAAGTTAGAACAGAGAACTTAGTAGAGGATGCCTGACAAAAAAAACTCTTAAGTAACATGATTAGCAGTAAAGTAAATACTTAGAGGTAGGCTTTTACTTGAGATACAGTGAGTTAATATGACTTATTTTTCAATGTTACAATTTCCCCCAGTAACAAACACTCTGACTTCTTGCATTTAATTAAATATTATAGTCTTGTTCTTATAAATGAAAATATGTATTATTAATTAGTGCACATATATATTTCTTGTATCAAAAGATGACTAGTATAGCTCAAGTAGTCTGTGAGTTATTAAGGAAAATGTAAAACATGTTAAAATTCTACTGTTCTCCACTGCTTATCAGCTACATACATCTAGAAAGCAAATATACTTATTCCATAACAATACATCATACTTTAAAGCTCGTTATATGTTCTGTATGTAAAATATGAATAAGTAAACTGCAACTATAGCTGTCATATACATGTAGTAGTGGATTAAAAATTATATTTGCAAATCAGAGAGATCTTTAGAGGTAAACATTTCTTATTTATGATTTGCCTAATCTTTAGTTGATTGCACACACCTGTGGCCATTTATTAATCAATATTAAATAGTGATGGGTTACTACTGAACACTTTGTTGGCCTGTCAAACTGTCTGTTAAAAGTCCAGTTATTCTTGAAAAATAACAATATAGCCTATATATGAGATTATATATTATTTGTTTGATCTGTGCAATGGTGTGCTGTCGACAAAGATTAGTTTTTTTCAGTGGGATTACAGCGATTGTGATTGATGTTGAGCAGCACTAGCAGCTGAGATGTCTGGTAAAGCCTAAAGCACGGCCTCTCCTGGTTCACAGCCGGAGTGTGAAATGAAGCAGCGGCCCATGTGACTTCTGACGTTTCAGTCGAGTCCTGCTAAAAAGAATTTGAGGGAATGATCTGCTGCTCACCAAGGGGATCCACGGAGGCTTCCTGACGTCCGCTTTAAGGAAGTCCGAAAAGTTAGCCTGCTTACCGACTGACTGGTTTGTTTGTTTGTTTTTTCTCACCAGTAGCAGACTGACTCGTGATGTCTGGAGAACAGGGGGGCCAAGAGGTAAGCTAATTCATTTGTCTTGACATCTAAATACCTTCCGTCGCGTGTGGTGTAACTTTTGAAAGCCAACTTTTCTCACAGTGGAAGTTGTATGGTGGCTATGTTGTGCTCCTCGCTGTGCACTTTATGGTTTTGGCTAGCTGCTCTGAACCACCGTCGGTCTGCAGAGGTTATCCAGTTTTCGTGTCCAATCTCGCTAACTTCTTTTATGAAAGTTAAGGTTTAGTTGAAAGTCTGCACTGCGGTGGTGTTTCTAACTTAATTACTCTGTAGTGTTCAGAATGGAGCTTTTAATTACATGTTGCGAATGACTGTCTTGGACAGTGATATATATATATATATATATATATATATATATATATATATATATATATATATATATATATATATGCTCGTAATTGCGTATCCTGTTAGCCAAAAGAAGAGAAATTGGTGTATAATTCCGTGTAGTTGAGGATATTTACAACACTCACATTAAAAGTACATGTACCTGTAGAACTACTGTAGTGACACCATAGGAGATTATAAATAGCAATACCATAAACAGGGACCAGTCACTTGTATTAGTACCACAGGCAGATTTATTTGCTTTGATCATTTCTCCAATGGTTTAATTCAGAAGGTGGTCTGTAACTGAAATGCATTGAAATTCATGTGGTTCTTCCACTGTCTTATTTTTATCTGTTTTAAAACCAACTAAATAATCCATTTTCAGCTATCACAGGGAATATGTAACCCCATTTACCTGTTGCTGCTATGGCTCTTTCCATTTGTTGTCTCAAGCAGTTTATCTTGTAATTAATTTCCTTGGCTGCTTGACTTCTCTGTAGGAGGTATAATATGAGAAAAGTGACAGTAAACAAATGCAAGTTTTGGTAATTTTAATTTAATGTGTGTAGACAGTCTTGCACTAGTGCACAAACACAATACATGGATACAAATGAACACTCTTAAAATGATTTCCATTAAATTAGCAGGTTTTGCGGGTATGGAGGTGATTATTTGGGGGCTTGGTTGGTTGCCTTTAAGCAGACCTGGACCATATTGCTTCAAAAAGAAAGATAATCTATGAGCACACTTGATTTAATTTTTACTATAAAGTGAGCTCCTCTGTTGCTTTAAGAACTTGATGTTGAAATATAATTGCTGGTTTGGTTGTACTGCACTTCTTGCCCTCCAGAAGGAATGTAGAATTTTATACTTCAGTTGCGGCCGTCTGCCGCTTCTCAAGTACACTTTAAACAAACAAAAAAAACCCCATTGATGTTTATGTAGGAGGCTTTTGCCAGAACATAGGGGTAGTTGACGTTGCCTCTCTCCGTCCTCCTCTACCCCGCCCCCCCTGACTCATGTGGGTGTTGGGCTGAAATAGTTTGGTGTAGTTTTACATTCCTTATATAGCCTCTGAGGAGTGAGGAGAGGCTAGGGCTTGACTGTGTCACAGACAGTGTCGGGGGTAGGGTTTGCCAACAGAGGGAGAATCTGCTTGCCCTAGCTTACTGACTCTCTAGCTTTCTCCCAGGTTGGGGCTATCGGCCGGCCCTTGAGAACGAGGTAGGTTTGCATTCTGGCGTCTTCTAGCTAGCTGTCTGTCATGAAGTGCAATGACACCTGGCAGGGTTGAGGAGGAGTGAGGGAGCTGTGTTAGGGGTGCAGACAGAGGGCAGTGGTACAGATGTAACTCGCAATGAAAAGCAAGTGACTTATAGCCTTACATCTCAAGTTGCCTTTGGATCTTAAAGTGGCTTAGTTATTTAGAGACTTGCCTTTAAATATCAGTGATTGGCTCTGATGAAGATGTTTGACACTGTTTTCATGGTTTCACAGTTAATATTGTTTAAAATATTCAAAAATGTTTGTGTGTTGTTGGCTAGTATATTGTTTTAGTTCACTTTAATGGTTTACTTAGTAATTGAATACAGTGAGATGCTATTCTCACAAAAGAGAGAAACTGTTGAATGTAGCTGCTTTTCTTCTTGTCCAGTTGATTTATGATGCTGATGTTTTCTGTGATACTCGTTTGCTTTTTAGTATACTTTTGTTACACTCTTGATTATGTCGCACGTGATATCAACCCCTTAGTTTGTGTGTTGATGTAGGAACATTGTGTCCCAGTGTCTTGTAAGTAATGTAAATAGCCTAATTAAAATAAATGCATTTATTCTTTCTCCCAAAAGACAAATTCGCTGAATTAATAAAACATGGTTATTCTTAAAACTGAACTTTTCCAAGATTTAACATCATAAACTCTGAAAGAAAACCACTGGAGTATCAGTATCTGTATGAATTGTGTGTTGGGAACAATCAGACAGCCAGCAGCTAAGCTGCTTGGATAGGACGTGGGGCCTCTCAAACCTTTTCCAGGCTTTCTGACTAATTAAGACCTTCTTTGTCTCCCCCAAGGCTATGAACGTATACTCTGTAACCCTCAGCGGCCCAGCGCCTTGGGGCTTCAGGCTGCAGGGTGGCAAGGACTTCAGCATGCCCCTCACCGTATCAAGGGTAAGAAACTGTTTATTATTGGAGTCAGTTTTTGCACTGTGTACTCTGTATCTGTCATTGAAGTCTTTGCATTCTTCTTGAAGATTTGCACAGAGAATTATCGTTTTTAAAGTAATTTATGTCCCTCCAAGCTTTTATATAAAAATCTTTGCATATTTACAAGATTATGTTGCTGTTTTGTAGTCTTGCTCCCCTCATAATGACCCTACCTGAATCATCTTTTGCAGACTGGTGTTCATTTTCATATCACGCACAATTTTTTTATTTTTTTATTTTTTCATTACAGTATGTACTAACTCATAACCGGTCAGTCTTAACATCCAGTGCCTTTAATAGTATTAATTTGTCACAAGGACTTGCTTTGTACTCGCCATATTAGGTCACTACTTCTTCACTGATTGAATTTTCAAATACTCTATAAACTACTGTTGCTATTGAAGAGAGCAGCAACCTCTTTCCAGGCCTTATAAGTGCAGTCCCTCTTTGCCTCACAAACACACAGACTCTCACTTGCAGCCACGCGCACATACGCACACACACAATCATTCCAGCATTGCTGGCAGCTATTGCACACACCGATCTAGCATTCTGTTATGCACTCATTCGCCATTGACGTTGTTATATTGCTCCCTTAGAGGTTGGGGGTGATCTATAAATGTTAGACTGATTTTAAATTCTTTAAATTATCAATCCTGTTCAGTGGTTGCGGTTTCCCATTTTAGAGATTACTGGGACTGTTATTAAGTAAGTATATTTGGTCAGGCCTTTGCCTCACAAGTTTACCCCACATAGTCTTTGAAACAATTTCAATTCTTTCTTTCTTTGTAGTTGCCAAAAAGTCACAGCTATAATATAACATTAAGATGCAAACAAATGTTGCACTATTTTATGTTGCTTTGATTAGTATAGCCTATCGAGTCCACAGTGTGTTGTAGCATTGAATTGAGTTGTGTGCAGAGTTGACGTAATCCTGTGGTGAGGGCAGCAGTTATCACCAGCCTTGTCAGTACGTGTCTTGTATCTGCCCAGCTCTCTGGCAGGCAGCACAGTCAGAAACACAATGTTCCCCTTGGATTCATGACAAGAAACATTTCCTTCTACCCATAAAAGACCAAACGGATGTAAAAACCTCATTTGACGAATGGCCCTAAACAAAACAGGGATTTTTGGTGGGGTATAGGAGTTGACTTTTTGAATTGTTAGTTGAATTTTAGTCTAGACGGGCAAGGTGTTCTGTAGGGTGAATGTCAGTGGGTGTGTCAGTAGTTGTAGTTTAATTATCATGACTAATCAGCCAGTGCAGGAGACCAGTTTTTCTGCAATTCAGGTACATTACGCATGCTGATTATTTCCAGACTGACACCTTCATTTTCTGCATTGCAAAGCCTTTACCTGCCAATTTTGATACATTTTGTTAGACCCAGGTCTGTCTAGGCAGCTTGGTGTAAAATTGATAATGGCTCCCATTCTGAAAAAAACAGTACTGCTAAGATTGGAGCCTTAACGTCTGGTCCGTGGCTAATATCTTTGTGGCTTGTTCCAGCGGTCCACCAGGCCTCGGGGTACAGAGTTTGTAAAGATGTGACATTTTTCTCTGTTTAGCTCTCAGGGACAGTTGGCTCTCCCTGCTATTGTCATAAAACACTGGACTGTGAATCACAATGTCGCTGAGGATGAAAACAACCCAACATAGGAATTAAAAGCTCAAAGATATAGCATATCCCATAGTAACAGGAAGAAAAGTCAGGCCTGCACTCAGTGGGCTTACTTTGGATGAATTTAGTGTGTGGTCTTTCCTTACTGGCTTGTAGCTGATGAGATAAGGAGCTCAACCCAGACAGTCGGTTAAAAGCGATTACACAATGAAGAACATGTGGAGTGACAGAAAAAAGGGCTCAGTAAAATGCTGCACAGCTTAAAGATCGCAAGTGATAACTCCTGAATGATCAATAGTGTATTTTGCAAATATTTGATGACAATTAGTGTTGTTGAGACCGGGTTTGCTTAGAGCTTGTGGTTATTATTTCATTTAAGGTATGGCAGATTGTGACATCAATAACTTTGTATTTCATCTTTAACCCTTTAATTTGTTGTACTGTGAATGGGGAGTCTGATAATCTTTGTTTTGATTTGGAAAGATGTGTTACTTCGTGTTTGTGTGTATGTGTGTTGGTATATAGGTTTCCTTCCTTCTCTTCCTGTGAGCCTGAAAAGCTATGCTTTTTCAGCATTCGTGGGATTTTTCTCATAGCCACCCTGTCGCTGCCACCAGACAATCCTCTTGTCTCCTTTCTGTGTCTAAGATGTCTTCCATGCTCACTTTTCTCATGCATATGATGGACTCCTTCAATCTCACTGGAATACTTTCCCAGTGAGATCAGAGGAACGGAGACCATGCCAAGACAAACTGTGAAAGGAAAAATAAGTTTTTGACCTTAGCATGATATGACACACCCATTCATCAACTGAGAAAATATGTACCTTTTTTATTTGACTCTTTGTAAAGTCAATATACCACTTTTTATGTTTTCTTAGCCTTGTGTTAGTAGATAATAACCAGTGAAATCTTTATTCCCACCATCCCATTAAGGACAAATACAGGAAAATAATGAGAAAACAAGCATTTCTCTGCTTAACTGAAATGTCAATATACCCCTTTAAATTGACCCAGTGATACCAGGTGCAGCTTTATGTGTCAGTAGACCTGGCTTTTTGACCCTCCTCCCAGCCTGGGACGAACATATGTTGAATGCTGCTTGGCACTGGTGAATTGACTTTTCTGTTCGGGTTGGGAATTTAATGTTATTGGCATTCAGATGGTATTTAAAGGGGGACTCCAACGATTTGGTATCACACTTCCATAGTCTGGGGACTTGCAAGAGACGGATTTGAAAAAAAAAAAGAAAAAGTCAACATTGGTCCCTAGGATGTGTCAAGCTCCAAAACCACTGGATCTTACATTTACCATAATGCAGCTCGATAGCGTCTTTCCCTGATGGTATCATCAGGCTTATTTTGTCACACTTCTCAAAGCGCCTCCCAAGTCACAGGAGACATTATACAAATGTTTTCAGACTAACCTTGACTAGTAAAATCAGTACCTCTTTAACCAATGATTTGACCAGAGAAAATGAAACTTTATGTGGTTGCCCTGTAATTCTATGGTCTTGGCAGTGTCTCTGGATCTACAGTTGTTGGCTTGAGTCTCCGTGAACGCTAAAGGATTATCGCCAACAGCCGTCTCATGTATGGGTCAAACATGGGTTAAACGTCCTGCAGGCGGGGTCCTGCCGCCAGAAACTGCTTACAGTTTCTTTGCCCTTTCCTTACCACCCTTTGGTGCCTCCCTTTTTTTTATTTTTTTTTTAATTTCTCTAGACCTCCATGACCTTGAGAAGACAGAGGTAAAATTATATCTCTCTCTGCATGTCTGCCCTAACATCCTCTTTCAACAAGAAAGGCATTAACACTGTTTCATTACCCCATTCTGGGGCAGCCTTACAACTCCTCAGAGGAGCTTGTCCATATATCTGCCCCAGACCATAAACATTATGATACCATAACTGAGCTTCGTGAGCACCATCTGGTTTCTATCGCCAAACACATGCCACACCGCTGAAATTAAATGTTCGGAGGAAATTACAGATGATGTCATGTCAATAATCGAGTTATGGAGATTTGTTAATGTCTCTGCACCACCACAGCTGGATGCGTCATTGAATCCTCTATTCCTGTTTCTCTGACCTGTTTGTCTGACCATCTGTTGCTATATCACTTGTATGCTCTTACCCCCCCCCCCCCCGACACACACACACACACACACACACACACACACACACACACACACACTCAGGGAAAGAGTCCTTGTTAGAGCGGTGAATTAATAATTCAGTACTTACTGATAAATTGCATGCAGGGAGCATTTCCTGTGTGGCTAGTTGAATGTGAATGTCTTATACTATGATCGGTGCAGCAGAGTTTTTAAGGTGAGTTAGTGTTAGGTGTTCCACTGCAGTCATTACAGGGGGACCACATACTTGCAGGTTTGGTTTTCCATTTCCCAGAGGGATATTTATGGCTTTGCATCAGCTGTGCTGTGAGTGATGTAAGGACAGACTGTCTCTTGGCCTTCAAATAGCTGTGGAAAGAATAAAAGTGAGCTGGTGCCGAATTACAAGGCCAGTATATCTACAGTTGTAGATAAACTTTACTGCATTATTAGTTTAACCCAAAACAAGAGTAGCCAGTCTGGAGCGAGTATGAGGCCCTGGCTCACCTGTAGGGTCAGTCAAGGGAAGCACTTCAAAAGTGAATTCAAGACGTTGCATTTTGAAAGGTTGGCTACTGCTTTGAAATTCAATAGCATACCAAAACAGCTCTGCTGCAGAGCTCTGCCAAAAAGCCTTAAAACCTGCTAGTAACTGTTAGGCAAACCCTGTAGTTGTGAATACCTTCAGTTGCACAGACGTCATACCATTAGTGTGAAGTGAGATACACTCCTATTTGCACAAAATTATATATGACAGGATGCTTCTTCTCGTTTGTTGTGTGTCAGATCAAAAAGCCATCGTTGTGTTATAGGCCCTCTCTGGTTGTTGTGATGTGCAGTGTGTTGCATTCAGGAACATGTTTTCCACTGTCCTTCGCGTATTGACAAACTTCTTGTGGGGAGGGTATTGGGTTTCTGTCCACCCCCTACTAACCAAAGGTCTGAGCGCAGCAACTTTAACTGCTGCCTTCTCAAGTGAGGGAGCAGCTGCACACTGAACCTGAGCCAGGAGCACAGGTGTCTGTGTCCATCAGTAACTCGGCTCACGCAGACACACATGTACACATACAATCTACAGGCTTTATGGCTTCATATCTTTCTCTTCTTTTTTTTTTTTTCCCCCTCACCTTTACATTTAGAGGTTGGCAATATAGGTAAACCTTTGATGATTTGTAAAGTGCATACAGATGGGTGGCAAAGCCAACATAAAAAGTCTTGAGTAAAGTGAGCCTCCAGAACAGCTTCAGATCTCCTTGGTCTAGATTCTTCAAGCCTCTGAAACTCTGCTGGAGGTGTGAACACCACTCTTCAAAAATATATTCACTCATTTCTTCTTTTGTCTGTCTAACACATTGTTCCAAAATCTCCCATAGGTGTTCAATTTAGTTGAGATCTGGTGACTGCATACCAAATGATTTTCATAATTTTCATGTTCATCAAACCGTTAAGTGACCCCCTTGTGCTCTGAATAAATGAGCAACTCAAGAGGCAAAGGAATGCAAATGTTTCCATACAGAGTTTTCCTTTAATTCTTCACCTGTCTGTATTTCCCATGGTATTTGATCCAAAATACAGTAACTTTGACTCTTTCCAGAAGTCCCACCCCACTTCAGAGTCAGCTTGCAATAGCTTTGTTGCGCAGTGTAATTCTCTTAAAGAGCTTTTTTTTTTTTTTTATCTTTCTGCAAAAATGGGACATAATTATGGGGTTTTCTGTTTCATGTTCTATGCTACATAGGTATCTGTTGCTCTACTTGCCAGTAACATTTTAACACCTCCCTTTTCAATTAGTTAAACAACTGCAGCTGCATTAAGGCTTTAAGCTTCTGTGTGGCTAAGGATCATCGGATATGTTGTTAAACACTAACAAAATCATTGTTTTATTTTGGTAAAATGACATGGTGCTCAAGTTTTGCTGTCCAGTATAACAGGAAGGAGGAGGCTGCTGCTCTCCGTAGTGACCTCAGAGACATTATGCCAAGCTGTGCCCCTTTTCACTTGTGGCCATGTCATAGTAGTTTCTCCCCAGTGTAAGATTTAAAACTCTCTTAAGTTCTTTCTAAACTGGAGAAATGCTTTCTTTCTTAACCCCTCTAATTGCTTCCAGTGAGTGCAAATCAGAGGCAATTAAAGTGATGTTTGAACTTGGCTATAAAATAAGTGTAGCATGGATTGCCTCTGAGGAACACATCTCTTACTATTTTTAGCTTTGCTGTGTTTTGATCCAAGGCAGGCTTTAACTTCGTTGTCTTTGTGGGCTGCGGAGTAGTTTTTCCAGCCTGAGCTGTCATAGGTTTACAGAGCATATTACCTCCCTGCTCACATAGGTGTTTATGTTTAATGTGCAGAATCAAAGCAGCAAGTGTGATAGCTTAGCTGAACATGGCAGAAAACTATTGATCGTACTGCTGAGTCCTCTGAGCTTTTGATGAGCTAACATTTGCAGGGATCCATGACATCAGAGAGTAATCCTAATAGGGTTTTTTTTGCCAGATATCCTGGCACTCGCTCACTTATCTGATGCTGAACACTTTGTACTCTGGTTATCTGAGAATTTGACACAAGTCTCGAGTTTCATTAAGCCGCATGGGCAAGCTGACTAAGCCCTTACTAAACATGATTTGGCATCTCAGCCATGTCGTCTAGAACCACTGATATACACAGTAGACAGTGTAGTCTGTGCACATGTAGAAAACCATTACTACCTATATAGACTATGTCAAGTTCTTCCTGTTTGTAACAAGACTCCAGCCCTTTGCTCTGACTCAGTATGTCTGTGTGACACACCGAGAGAATGATGTCATTCTTTTGTCGGTGAAACGGCTCAGTGACTTACCTGAATGGATGGGAAAATTAGATGGGTTGTTCCAGTAACTGGTGACTATTTGTAACATATGGTCCCTGTCTGCAGCTTTCAAGAGGCAAGAGGTCCTTACATGCTCTTAAAGTCACATTTGCAGTAAATCATATGCTGATGACTGACATCATGATGACCTATAATGACTGTTCCCGATAGTGTTGAGTGAAACCTCTCGGGCTGGTTTGTCAGACCCAGACAAACGGACTCCCTGAGTTGATCATTAAGTGTTGTTAACGTTTCAGCTAACTGTCAACTGAACGTGACTTTTTGAGTGTTTCCTGCATTTTACTTTGCTTTGCTGTGAGATAATAGGAGATAATGTATTGTAAGTACTTTCATGGTTGAAAATGTTTTCTTTCTTATTTCTTTTATCTGTTCATGTTTTTACACATGCCTTGCTGACTGGGATAATCCCTTTTTAACACGTTTATACGTTTTTGTTTTTTTTAAAAACCCTGTCCTCATGTACCTGGTTTCTGGCCCTGTGTTCTCTTTTCTCCAGCTGACCCCGGGCGGGAAGGCAGCTCAGGCCGGCGTAGGGGTAGGAGACTGGGTGGTGTCCATCGATAACTTCAATGCAGAGGACATGACCCATGTTGAAGCACAAAACAAGATCAGAGGAGCAACAGACTCCCTCACCCTCACCCTCAGCAAGTAAGTCATCTGGCAATGCATGATGCAACAAAACACTACCCGATCGCTCGCCCTCCATTTTATCTCGGTCAAACACAGCAGCATAAATCACCACAAAACACACATCCTCCTTTTGGAGAGATAAAATACCATAATGTCCTTGAAATGTGTCTCTATATGACCAATAGTTGCAAAACACATTGGTATTAAAGTTATCTTCACACACACTCATTTCTCCCTAAGGCTCAAACTAGTTTTAGGTTTATACTTGGACTTGAATTTCATTTCCCTTGTAAGTCATAACTAGTGACTTACCCCACTAGTACATGCTGTCAAAAAAATAACAATTTCTGCTGGGGAGGTTTTCAGTCCTATTTTTTTCTTTGTCTGTTACAGTAATTAGCAGGATATTTCAAAAACAACTGAACAGATTTCCGTGGAGTTTGGTGAAAAGTTAGTCCATGAGCCAAAAACAAACTAGTTGTTGGGTACTGATCGCACTACCATATGGTCATTTATAAAGCACTTTATGCTTTTGCTCATCACTGCTGAACTGTGAGGCATAGAAGAAATTATTTACCTGGTCCAACTCGTATCTTTGCATAAAGGTGTGCCAAGTTCCACCTACATAGATTTCAAGGTTTTGCAAACTGCTGTATAATTAGTCCTTCTACTCATTTTATCCAGTCTTCTCAGAATCTGTACTGTGCATAGCATATTTAGGTGGTCTATCTTTATTATTATTTTTTTGTGGTTATCCCACACTGTTTTTTGACAAATTTGTGTCTTCCTGGCATGGCCTAACTTAAACATTGCCGAACCTACTGAATACATTGTGCACTGGGAGCCACATTCACAGGACAGGTGGCCATATGAACCCAGAGTGATCCTGCAAAATATGAATAAATTTTGCTCATAGGTAGTGTAACAGCAAGATGAGAGATTTAAGTGACTATAACGTAGTGGTTATGAGTCTGAATTTTGCACAGTTGAACCTTCTACAAAGCAAATATTCATACACAGGATTTAGGTGTCCAAAATTCAGCATTATCACCAATCAATATATATATATTTTGATGCTGATTCAAATCTAAATGCAAGGTAAGAGGATTGCGCAGTATTGGAGGGCCATGCAATCTGTATTGTTCCTGGCTTAGTGTTTCAGTAAAAGTCTGTCCTTATCATCCTAAAGAAGCAAGGGTTTGAGTAGTCGGGACTTAGCAGCAGATTCGCATGCCAAAGGCTGTCAGGCGGACACACTCTCCTTTGTTTGGCTGAAATAAACTATTTTCAGAGGAGCCATGGGGGCCTTACACTATGCCTTAGCTTTGTAATGAAATCAGAGAAACTCTTTCTTCAGATTAAAACACCTTGTTGTTTTTTTTTTTTTTCTTTAGCCCTATTTTAATTAGCCTTCAGCATTTATACCTACTCGCATAACTCCTGCCAGAAATCCCTGACTGATAAAGCATCTCTGTAGAGTACAAGCCAAAATGTATCATCAGGAGCTTAATTATAAAAGAAGTTTTCCCTCCCTAAATAAAGGTGGAATGTAACCATTTAACGTTAAGCCTTCAGAAGAGAAGATACTGACTTGTTAAGTAAAAAAAGATGAGCCTTGCTGCTGTCATGGGACTCTTTTTGATTTTGAGATACTCATAGGTAAAGAGGTTGTGATTACAGCTGCAATACAGCGATTTTTACATCTAGTTCATCTTGTTGTAGCCTGCCAAGAGACTCTGCTGTTAAATTCTGACAAACCTTCTCTGTTCACTTTTGTTGAGTGTCAGAACAGCCACGGGTCATTTGACTTTCCAGAAGAAAAGAGCCAGAACATAAACTAATAGTTTCAGATTTAGAGATCATGGTGGATATTTGCTGCATATTTTTGAACATATGCCTGGCTCCTCTCACAGCATACAGTAGATGTCTCTGTACACATCACTAAATCCAGTGGGTCTGCCAGTTCATGTGTCCCTGCCAAACATTAGCTGGTTCCAGCTTCTCAAATATGGTGATTTTCTTTGTCATACATGATAATACGCTTTGGTTTTTGGACTTTTTAGTAGTTGAACAAGACATTTTAAGACACCCCTTTGGCATGGGGGAAATTAAAAGGGCATTTTTCATACTTTAAATATTCTGCATATTATTCTATTGTGAAAATAGTCATTAGTTGCAGCCCTAATACAAAGCGAATGTTGAAAACAACAGATGATGGTGGCATTGACATCAATATTGAGACATTATGGGTTCTGCTGAATCACAAAATAAAGTAAAGGAGCTATCATCCAGCTAGTTTATCAATTTAGTTTGAATAGAATAGCTTGAGAAAGATGAGATAACAGTAAAGCACCAGACAGAAGAGACGGAACAATAGGGGAAAGATGGATAAGACGAGAGGGAAAAGTGGGTGGGGTAAGACCAGACTTCAGAGAATGTTAAACTTGAGGGGATCAAAGGCAGATTTTTGAAGTGGGGTGTAACATGCATTAATATGCCCAGAGACAAGAGTTACTGTATATTCTAGCAAAGAGCTGCAATTCCTCTGTTCCATACAGCCAACAAGACACATTGCTGATGTTGCATACATTTTTCACCCCCTGCAGACATGGGTCACACTACACTTCGACCTACTAAATGTTTTCAAAGGAGTGTGAGGGAGAGCAGTAGATTCAGAACAGAACAGAGTCTGTTCCAGAGAGAAAAGGAAAGAAGAATTAGAAAGGAGATGGAGAATCGTGTTAGCCTTTATGGTGAGGGGATAAGAATCAAGAACAGTGACGCCATGCACTCTGCTGAAGGATGGTTGAGGGTCAGTCATCATACATGAGCCAGATGTGCCCCCCCTGAAAGTTTGCTGTAGGTCTGTTTAATTCCTTTCAGGGGTTTGAAAATGTTTTTTCTTGTGAAGGAAGATGAAATCATTGTGTTGATGTGAGGCTGTGATGTGTTAATGGGTATTGCATATCAAAACTAAGTGTGGATTTGTGTGTGACATTTAAACAGACAATTAATGGCAGAAAACATTGTTACTGTGCATATTAAAATGTAAGTCACACGTGTATTTAATAAAAGAATAGTTTTCTTTTTTCAGTGTTCTATCATAGGAGTGGTGTAATGTGATAGACATGTAATAAGCAGGCATGTTGACTTAACACGAGCCAAACTTTTCCTGTATTCTGTGCTTCGCCTCCTCTATTTCTCATCTCCTTGTGGGGTCCAGCTATTGTAAATATTTCATGTTCTTCCACTCCTTTTTTTTTTTTTTTTTATATTACCCATGACTCCCTTCCCATGAATCTCCAGTCTCTCTCTTCATCTCACCCTCTCCTATTGTTATTATATTGTAAGACCAGAATATATTGTTTTCCTGAAACACTTCTCGAAGAAGAGCAATTGTCAGTTTTATTTATTGGTATCTTGGCTGCCATCCACAGTTTCTTTTATGTCAAGAGAGGAGGACAGCTGCACAGTGATGAGATATGTTCTGTTGTTTGGTTTAGTGCCTCATTTTGTTCAACACCAATGATCATCTCCTGTCTTTTTTATGGTAAGGTTTTAGGCTTTATCCACAGCCTTTTTTATAGGGAGTGGAATCAGAAAAATATGGGCAATAGATTTTTATTTTTTTCATCTTCAAAGAAAGCACATCATGTTGCATTTACAGGGACAGTAAAGGTCCATATTTCAATCCTCACTTTCAGTGATTGGTCTAGAGGGTTGTGGTTGGAGTATGTTGGTGCTGTGTGCAAAGTTCATTACAGTATCATGGGAGATTTTCTTTTTTTTTTTTTTTTCTGACTTTATCTAACATCAGCTTGAAAGCCAAGCATGCAACAGCTAAAGTAAGTGACCCGTGAAATGAGGCAGGAAATGATCTCATAGTGTGTTCAGTTTCAGCACAGGTCAAACCTAGTCCAAGCAAACTAAATTATTCCATGAAACTGTGACTTAATCATGTCCATATTCGTTCACTGAAGTCCAGTTTGTGAAAAAAAAAAAGTACGTAGCAGTGATCATACACATTCCTTATATTGCCTAAAATTTATTTTTTGGGTGACTCATCAAATGGTGGGCTAAGGTGATCTGAAGCACTGTAAATTCCACATAGATAGTTCCCAGAAGTGTGACATGCAGAGACATGTCAGTATGCCTTCCCTTTGCTCCCCTCTCTGTATCTAGCCCTGTTCTCCTTGTGTCTTGCTCAATGGTTGAACAGGCAGTGACATGAGCAGTTTCACATTTCTTTTCGTCCCAGGAAGCGCTGCCGTGTGTGTGTGTGTGTGTGTGTGTGTGTGTGAGATTGTAGCCTGAAACAGTGAGGGTGACTGCAGGTCTGGTTCATTCTTGCGTAAACTTATTTTGGCTTTGTATCAGGCAAACGTTGGTCAGGGGATGGTAGTAGTGGTTTATGTTTAGTAAGTTAGTTAGTATGTTAATGTAAAGCGATGTGCCTCCATGTTTAATGCGTGAAGATATTTTAATGAGCAGTCTGCTGTGTTTCTCCAGTCAGCAAAGGCACTGCAGTAATGTGAATCCTGGGATTAGAGTTAAGAAGTCTACATCACTGTGGCATTTGCAGTATTCCTAGCTTAGTGGGTGAATCCACAGACAGACCAAAGATTTAAGTGGAAAATAGTCAGGTTTTGGTGTTTTAAAATGCCACCACAGAGAGAACGCTTTCCCATCATTTCTGTACCATCTTTTGGTGATTAGCTAAATTGTTGGGATGTAAAGGGACTCTGCTTGAGACAACATCACAGTGGAGTCCGTGGAGAAAACACAAACAAACAAGTCCAGTGTTACCCAATCATTTTAACCACATGTTTAGATATGAAAACAAAGGAAGATTAACCAAACTGTTAGTTGGAAACATCCTGAATTCAACAGTATCATTTCCAGGGCTACTTCTTGGTTCAGTCGTGCATGTGTGCTCATGTAGTTTTATGAAGCATTGGATAATTATAATATTTTGAGTGCATTCTCTTGTATTCTATTAATCCCACTTATTATTATTTAATACCAGTGGGAAAGATGGCCAAAACTACAACAATAAGCCCCACCCGGGGGGATTTTGTCATTGTAATAAAATTGTATTTAATGCATAATACAAGCAGAACATCATTCTGTAGTATTGTTTCAGGAATAGTTTAATATTAGTTGTAATAACTTCAGTTTGAATAATAGATTTTTGTTAAAAAAAAATGTATAAAACAAAACATTATTTCGGGAGGGGAGAAAACATACAGTAGAAGCATTCTGTTAGGGAGGCTGTCTCAAACACAACTTGTCTTTTGACTGAATCATTGCAGACTTTTGTGATATAGGAATTACAGTACTCATTATTGTAACTTTGTGACTGAGTTTATTATAAATAACCATTAATAACTGTCATTGTCTTTTCTTTTCACAGAGCTTTCAAAGCAGGTAGTGACCAGAAGGTAAGACTAATATTTGTCTGAAACATTGAGCTTACCTCTGTATGTACACTTGGATGCTTTGGCATGCTCTGGACCACAGTGACATTGATTGGATTTGAAACTTCCTTTTAATCGTTGCTCACAATTGGCTTTAACTGTGTGTTATGTCACTTTGTGTTTAAAGCCATCTGATTCACCTGTCAAGCTTTCACAGAGTCCATGCACTGTACATTAGCAAAGCATCATCGAGTCGCTAAATGAGTTATTTGCTGGATGGAGTGTTGGAGTGAATATTGCTTTTGGAATTTCCTGTGGTTTATTTTGTGATGCCTTGCACAATCCCTGATACTAGAGTTATACTGATACATTTAGTTTCACTGTCAAACCCCTTAAGAGGTACTTGCCCAGCTGATTACAGTTTGAATTGTACAGTGGTGTCATGAACTGCTTTGTGCTGCACGCCGTTTTTAGTAAAGCAGCAGGAACATAATACTTTCACAAACTCAATGTTCCATTTTAGTCTGCGTTCTTTTGCAGTCTGTGCATAATGCTCAGTGAGAAATCTCATTAGTGAGACATGTCAGTCAAATATGACAATTTCTCACTTGGAGCATTTTCATTTTACCAGCAGTAGCAGATTACTTTGGCCAGTCTGTGGCAGACTGCCAACACAAATGAAATGGCTATGTTCACACTTCTTAAGCACTTCTTCCGTGTGCAGAGAAAAGCCAGCAGGCTTTGACAGAGCTGCTTCTGCAGCCCGGAGTAATCATTTTCTATGAGAAAGTATTGGGCCGCGCTGGAAGCTTTCTTAGCATAAAGCTCGGGATTGTGCAACAGCAGACGGAACTTTTACTGTGTGTCAAAATTGTCTAACGGCATGTTGTGCGCTGTGCTGCATCGTCTCCCTCTCCCACACCCTCACAGGACTCTCTTGCTTCGACTTCTGTTCAGCCAAAGTACTCCTTTGCCCCCAGCACAACTATTAACAAGATGGCGAGGCCATTTACAGCAGGTGGTGGTAGTGCAAACTCAGGACCTGCTATTAAACCCGTGGCCTACTCCCCTAAACTTAACACAGCACCCTCACAGGGCCGTGCCAGCATGCAGCAGCCACAGAACGGGTAGGTGTATAAATAAACTATTACCTCTGGAACCACAATATGACTAATGTGGTTTTAATGGTATTTTGATGTGTCATTACTCTGGTTTTACACTAAAGAGAAAATCTCCTTCAGGATTTCCAAATTGCATTATGTGAAGAATTGTATTTTATTCCAAATTCTGTCACAACTTTAGGAAACATTTAAGAAAGGATAAACCTAACAAATGTGTGCTGACTCACTGCTGAGATGTACTTAATTACTCTACTGTCTGCCAATAATTTAACAAACAAGAGTATAAACTTTCGCTATTGCTAAACACACCAGCAGTAAGAAGCTGCCGTTATATATTGTCATGATAAACTCTTACTATAGAATAATTTAGGGAAAAAGTAAGAGCTTGTTGTCAGCCTTTTGTCTAAACAGACCTGATGGTGTCTGCTTTTATCATACAGATGAAAGCAAACACTTTGTTAGCATAGGAGGGAATTTTTAGCTGACATATGCAATTTAAGCTGGCTTCCTTCAGCTAAAAGACCTCTATAGGGGAATTTATCAGATGACAAAGGCTGTTTTACAGAAAATATAACAGACAAACTGTGAGGAATGTATCGTTTCTTGCAAAACAATCCACCTTTTGAGAACTTATTTGCTATTTCCCCAGATGGGTTATTGACTGGAGATGGAAGATACAAATAATAATTGCAGTCAGTAGTATGCTGGAAAGAAATGGAACCTGCTCTGCACTAAACTTTAGACTAAATTGTACTTCTCAGCTTTTAGAAGCCATTTCGTTTGTCACTTACTACATTAGTCGAAAGTCATACCTCCCAATAATACAATTAATTACATCTGTCTATTTGCATTATGCTTAAAAATGACTTACTTCGGTAGTGATGTCACCAGAAACATCCATTTGTTTTTAAATTCCATGATTCTCTCCGCATTTACCATACTGGAGAAACCAGAGGCCTATGCAGGTAGTTATTTGTCAAATCACAGTAGTAGTGATGGAAAGTCTTGATCTTGGTCCATCTTTTTAACTCTTTAACAAAATATATGAACTAAGATGGAGGCCTCCTCATTAGCTGTTAACGTGCTTAATTAAAATGATTATAGCTATGTAAAAACAAAACAGCAACTTGGTTTCAAAGCTGCGTTTTTTTTTTTTTTTGGTTTTTTTTTTTGAGCTTTGGAGCTGCTGTGTGTTGAAATGAAGTTAACGTTCCCATGACCAAACTGTATACTGCTATAATTACATAAAATAAAGGT
Organism: Micropterus salmoides; assembly: GCF_014851395.1. NCBI lineage: Eukaryota > Metazoa > Chordata > Actinopteri > Centrarchiformes > Centrarchidae > Micropterus > Micropterus salmoides. Next base: position 13,795,586 of record NW_024044237.1, read on the forward strand.
CAGTATTCTCCAGATTTTACAAGGATCCCAGGAATGGATCAAAACGTATTTTAAATGATCCTGAAAGTGGCAGTATTGCATGAAATGGTCTTGGCCAGCCTGGTTCCTGTAATTTGGTTGATGGTAATGGTCGGACTGCAGCCGTTGGTGAAATGTGGTATGTTGCTGTATTTAGCCTCACTCATAAATTGTGAGCTGAGTTCTCGTGCAGCTTTTACTGCCCTGGTGCAGGGGTATTAAACCAGCCATACTTGCTAACTCTAGAGCAGCCGTTCTCAAAGTAGGGTCCCGGGGGTGCTTGAGGGGGCTCCACGGGGTCCCCAGCAACAAAGGGCAATCTTTGATTTTTTTTTTTTTTTTTTTCACTCTAATTCCGTCACAATGTAAGACAATGACAGAATGGATGACTATTTTGGTTTAGTTTGGTTTGTTTTATGCACTTTCTGTAATAAAACATCTAACAGCAAAACTCCTATCAAATGGGGGTTCGTGGTCTAATTTGTGTCAGTTTATAGGTCCTTGATGTGGGGGGAAAAAAGTTTGAGAACCATTGTTCTAGGGGGGGCTCACATGGTTGTGCAGTTTCTCTGCAGAGGGACGAAGCGCAGATCTTTGAGAAGAATAGAACCTGATCATAACTGTCGGTCCACTTTAGATAAAGACCTTGTTGGATTTCTCCAGACAGCAAACGGTTCGATGCAAACTGAATACGTCTAATGTGTCTAGGCCTGTCCTATTCAAACAGTTTTTGTTTGTACAGAACGTACTTTGACATCATCATGCATCATTGCTGTGGCATTTAGCTCTGTTGACAGGGGTATCAGAACTTAAAAAAAAAAAAAGGAAAAAAGAGTAGTTGCAAAGACAAATTAGGTAATGTTTTTTTGGCACATGCTACATCCATTTCCATAACTCTGAAGAGGATTTGTGCGCAAGGATTAGAGCAGGGTTAGTCATATAATTGTTTTGTGCCAAATCTACAGAGTCATTTTGGGTCAGGCTGACAATAGATGATTTGTCCAACAATGCCGTCTTTGTCTTACAGAGCCTGTTGACAATAACTGCATGCCTCACGTCACCTCTTGCATGTTTTCCACATCCTGCAGTATTTTTGGTCTGGTTGTTCTGGTTTTCCTTCTGTTTAACTCAAAGCTGAACTCTGACCTTTCTCTCATTTTCTGTTTTCCTCTTTTCTTTTTACGCTGCAGATGGAAACTCTTGACAAGTTAGTATATATTTCTTTTTGCATTCACAGTCTAGCACAAAATGTGTGCTTTTTTGCCTTTTTTAAATTGTCATTCACACTCATAATCATTGAGTTCCCAACCTTTTTTGTCTTGTGACCTCTTAAATCATTTGCATCTTGCAGCCGCTGATTGGTTGCGTATACTGTATTTACTGGTTGTGACCAATTCCTTGATTCTAATTTTTTATATTTTTTTGTTATATTTTGAATAATTTAACTTTGAATAACTTAACTTAAAGTGACCCAACAAGTTACAAGAAACAAGACAACGATTAGAGAAAAGTCTAGATCTGTTTTATTAGAACAGTTTTTTTTGTTTTTCTATCCTGTTAACCATCTCATGACCTCCAGGTTATCTTGCAACCCCTTAACCTCATACAGTTTGTCTTCATTTGATATTTGGTCTGTTCTACAGGGGTGAAGCAACTTACTATGATGATTTGTACCAACACTCCAAGTAAGGGGCAGCTGCATGCAGGCTGGTTTGTCAGCTTTAGTAGGCCAGGCTAGATATGACAGGAGAAAAGAGCTGATGCTCCTTGTTAGATTCAAACATTGCTGTGTCTCTCTATTGTAAACCCAAAGATTGCAATTCATTAGTGACCATTCATCTATCGTCCACTACTTGCTTTATGATGGATGCATGCTGCTGTTGACCTGCGACCCTATTGAATGTTTGAAATGAAAAGCATTTTTTGTGTAGTTCATCAAAATAAAAGCTATAATATGTTTTAAAATGCTTTCACAAACAAGGCCAGGTACTGTAGTTTGCCAGCTTTTCTCTTATAAATGTGATCTCTAATGTGGTATTGTCCATTTATGAGAGTCTACAGTGTACCCATGAGAAATCTTAGTAGTGGGTATCCATTAGCTTGCCGTGATGCTGAGCATTAAGTATTGCATGATCTCAGGATGATCAGGATGTCCTCTGTTTTCAAGGTCACCTGATTAGCTGGATTGGTTTGAGTGGGTAGTCATTAGATGGGATTGTGTTAACTACGTCTGCTGTGTGCTGCTGCTGGGTGTGTGTGTGCGTGTGTGTGTGCGTGTGTGTGTGTGCGTGCGCGCGCGCAGGCACGGCCTCAGGGTGGAGAACATGCCCTGTTTTATCCCCAATGACCGCAGCAAGAAGAGGCTGATCCAGGACACTGAGGACTGGCAGCCCCGCACCGGCACCACCCAGTCCCGCTCCTTCCGCATCCTGGCCCAGATCACAGGCACCGACTTCAGTAAGTCGGGAGACCTGGCTTGCTCAGTAGTAGTGAGGCAACAGAGAGACTAATGGGTTGGTGGGGGTGAGCTTCTCCGGTAGTCAAGATGAGTTGTAGGGGGAGGCCTCTGATTGAATAGTTGTGATCTGATCACAGAGAGACAGCAGAGTGAGTGACACAGGAAGGTGGATAACAGGGGTGTCTATTTTTCAGCTGTGGATAGGGGGCCTCAACTGTCAGGTGGCAACTGTCTTCAGCGACACCTATTTTTCTTCTGTAACCGGTCTGACAAATTGACTTCACATCGACATGTTTATTACCAGAGAGGCTGTGTAGGAACAGCAGCATTCACTAGAACGCATTGTGTATCATGTTATCAGCGGTTTGACTTATCAGTAAGGCATGCTGATGTGTGTCTCTCCTGGATCTCAGTGCAGGACCCAGATGATGAAAACATGAAGCGGTCCAGGTAAAAACTTTGATCCGCCTTCTCGGTCGTAAGTTTCTGTGTTTGTGCGTGGAGGCTTGAGTTGGACAATTTTTATTTTATTTAAAATCTACCTTCAGTTATGTTGTTGTTGGATTTTTCTGTGTTGGCATGTGTGGTGTGATTTCAACATCCTTTATATTATTAGAACAGGAATTTGCTTTACGGCACAAGAATTATTCAGCATTGAAGAAATACGCTATCTTGCTGTGAGATAGATGGGAAGAGCGTTACTGTTCTCATGTCTGTACTGCAGCTTATTTGCCAGCAGTTTAGCTTAGCATAAAGACTGGAAACAGGGGAAATCGCTAGCCTGGCTTTGGCCAAAGGTATTAAAATCAGACTACGTGCACCTTCCTGCACCAGACTATTTATCAGATGGGCGCATTAACAGCCTGCAGTATTGTTATCACCGTGAGGTTTCCAGGCAACCAGCAGAGAGACAATACCACACACAACCCTCCTTGAAAACAATGTGTCTTTTTTTACACTTTGCTTTCTATACGGTTAAATAGACTAGATTTAACCTGTTTATTGGTGAGCTTCAGACGTGACAGAGCCAGGCTAAACGTTTACAGTCTTTGTACTAAGCTAAGCAGATTTGATAGTCATTCCCATTCCTCTCATCTAACTTTTGGCAATAAAGTCAATAAATCTATCTCCCAACTTTAAAATTTTCCCTTTAATTTCATATCCTTATTCTGTCAATGCGGTGTCATTTTTTTTCATTTCTCTGCTACTTTTTTCTTCTTTTTGTGCACTTTACTTTCTGCACTCTTGCTGCTTCTTTTTTTATTTACTCTCTCCCCTACAATCTATTTCCTTCCTGTCTATCTCTGTTTCATATCTGTCTTGCTTGCCGTCAGGGAAAAGTTCCTCACTGAGATTCAGAGTCCCCGCTATGCCCGTCTGAGGGATTGGCACCACGACAGGTCTGCTCGCTCCCTCAATATCAAATCCTCGGCGACATCCTAGACGCCATGGGACGCAGAGCCCAGCCAGAGCCTGCTAGCGATAGCCACACCGCAACGACTACGTGACAAAGACGACGAAGATAGCCGACCGTCCCAATGGCAGTTAACAAATTCACCTTTCAGACACAGATGGGGTGAAAAAGAAGTTTAGGGGAAGAAAAAAAAAAAAAAAAGAAAAGCAAACCAAAAATAGAAGGAACATAGCCTAGATGACAAAGCCCAAAGTGGAACCTTGCATACTGAGCCCAAGTGTAAGATCTCCCTCTGAATTTCTGACTTGATTGTTGACAACACTGTGGACCACTGTGTCTGTAGACCTATTTTCCATTTCACACTGTTACTTGGAGTAAACTGGTGGGAAGGGGGGGGGTCTCAGCAGTGGGAAGCGCCTTTCTGTTCATTATTCTTCTTTTGATTGTGAAGTTCAGACCCTCCTTTGATCTCTGTCTCTCTCTCACTCTCTCTCTGCCTGTTCCCATTTATTGAGTCCTTCATCCTTTTTAGAGTTTTCATTTCTGATCCTCTCATCTCGTAGGCTTCTCCAACCATTAAGAAAGAAAATGAAGACAAAGCTGTACTTTTGTTTTTTTTTCTGCTGTCATCAAAAATATAAAACATTTGGAAAAAAAGCAACTCTCGCTTCTCTGTCCTTTCTTCTGTGTTTTTCCTCTTGTTCACTCAGTACTCAGGCTTAAAAGGATACATCTCTTGATATCCAACTTCTCCTCCTTCTCTTTCTTTAGTCATAACACTGTCTTCACTTAACCATTTTCTTCAGTACACCAGGTATGTAGATACAGGGGTTTCAGGGAGTATTTATGCAGTTCTGAATTAATGGGGTGCCTCCTCACAGATTCAGGGATCAAGGTTTACTTTTGTGCCTGTGCATTCAGGCAGAAAAACAACATATGGGCACGCATGAAGTAATACACAATCAAAGTGCAGAGGTGCACACTGAGGAAATGCAGCCCTTTTGTGTGTTGTCTGAAATAAAGTATTTAAAGCTCTGTAAAAAAAAAAAAAAAAAAAAAGACCTACATAGTCTTATTTAGAGTTCAGAAGAGTAATTACTGCAGTATGGTGGCCTTCCCTCAGAGGAAAAAGATCTAATGGCAAGTTGCATTAACGACTTTTAAAAATGACATTTCAGTAGCAGTATTTTTGATGGTTAGGCATACATTGTTCATACTGTACACCCACGACTGCAACCCCCCGTCATAGAGAGACCTCTGTTGTGATGCTTGCGGACATCAGCCTCATCAGCAAGAATTCAAACAACGATGATTTCCTCCCAATACGAAGTCTCAACAATCTTGCAGAGTGGTGCACAGAGAACAACCTACTGCTCAACTTCCTCCTGGCTGTGAGAATCCTAAATTCATCCTCAGCACTGCACCATGTAAAATTCTTTTATTTCTGTGACTTATTATTGATCCACCCATCTACTGTGTATATAATCGTTGTATATAACATTTGCTTTGTGTGAGTAGCATCAAGGGAACTACAACTTAATCTTGTTATACACCCCTGCATTGTAAAATGATAAATAAATCTACCTTGTATATTATCCTGATGAAGATGTTTTAAAAGAAATAATGTTTAGGTAAAAAGGTCCACGGAAGGTACAAAATGTACTGCTGTCTTTAGGTGGCCAGGTGAAAAATTTGATGGTTGCTAGGTAATATTGTCTAATGGTTTGTGATAAAAACATGTAAAGTGCTCAGCTTTACATAGTTTGAAGAAATGATGCATTTCATGGCAGCAGGAAACTAGATAGCTGCTATTTTAAAGAAATAAGCTGGTTACATTAAAATAGGGAAATGGTTTTATTTCATACACAGAAAACCAAAAATAAAGGCAACAAACGTGTCCAGACAGCAGCCAGACGGCCTCATCACACACTTAATGTCAGATTTGTCAAGTTAAGAGGAGTCAACCATGAAAACCATGTGAAGAATATCAGCAGATAACAGGAAACACATTGGGGAAATAATGGGTAATAGTTCATATAAAAAGTGAAAAATACTACACATGAATTGCAAAATTGTATTTTTCTTGACACGTGCCTTGTAAATAAGGGACGAGGGATGAAAGGAGGTGCTCGTTTTATACGTTAAAAGACCTGAGTGGAAAAGCAGTGCCTCTCTGTGACCTCTCAGACGTGTGCCACCATTGTTTGACATTTTGTCAGCTGTCACATTCAGGTTTTTGCAGAGCTGAATCACTTTTAACTCCTCGCTGTAGAGGGTGACGCATGTCAGCGGCTTCTTGCTCCATCTAAAATCAACAATGGCTCCTTTCTTTGCCGCATGTTGAGCTGTCTACAAACTCCTCTGCTTTCCTCATTGCTCAGGTCGATGCATCCCACGGGAGAGGAAGCCAAAAAAACACACCCTAAAAATTCTGAGGTGTAAAGAGTGAACAGGAAATGTCAAGGAGACGTTCCATGGGGTGCTGCTCTGCAGCATGTCCAAAGCTCTATGTCGCAGGCAGAAAAAGCCCTCCTGTCTGCACAGTCTGTGATGCAGGAATTGTGCACCTGCATCACGCTGAGCGCCTCTCTGAGCAGAAGGGGGAGGAGGATGAAGGCAGTGAAAATGTCAAGAAAACATAATCCAGGCTTCTCCAGGTGGGAATAAGCTGCTGTAGAGGATGTTCTCCAATTTGCACCTGCAACCTTCACCAGAGTGAGGTGCAGCCACACAGACCTCTCAGTGTGTGAGAAGTCAGCGCCGCTGGCCTTGTTGTCATGTAGGGCAGCATGGCAAGGGAGTGTAGCTGGGGCTGCTGTGTTGACCTGGATGATGTTGTTTTTTGTGAGTTGATAAGGTGAAGTCCCAGAAGGCAGGCGTGCCGATGTGTGGGTTGAAAGGCAGCTGACCCAGGGTCTGTGTGTCAAGCAGGCTGAAACCAGTTTTGTCCTTTGTTTGACCTTACTGCTGGAAATCCATCTCATCCAGCCTCCTCTCTTCCTTTCAATCTGTTTTGCTGTAGTTTTTCTCCAAAAATCTCTTGGTGGGGGGGGCGTCTTACCTTCCTTAATTTAGAAAGACTTAACTTCCTGTCTGTCACCAGCCCTGCAAGCCATCTTCTTTCTATTGCAAAGGGATTTAATGTCCTTTATTATTCAGAGTATGCTGTTTGGAAAATAGCAGACTCTTTTTATTGTTCTTGCTAGATAGCTCCCAGCTGTAAGTGTAACTTCTCCTGCCTCTGTAACTTCTTGTGTTTTAGTTGTTTGGCTACATAAGGGATATAAATGATAGGCAGACTTAACCTGATACAGGCGATGCTATAGAAGAAAGCTGTTTCAGGGTAATTCATTTCACATTTTCTTTTTCTTTGCAAATGAGAAATGATTTCATCATCTTTCATTAGTGTATTGTAGATGGCATGGTTGATGATGTAAACATGATAGCTGCCTAAGGCGGTGTTATATTTTTTTCCCAAGATGAGACGTCTCCAGAGCTCTATGTCTTGGCTCAGAAGTTGTTTTTCCGTCTCAGTTATGGTTTGAAGACTTTCTGAATATAGTGACGCTTGCTGCGGGTAACACAACTTTGAAATGTAGAAACAACTCTTTATTTCAACACTACTGCACATGCAGGCTTGAAGCGAAACTCTTCCACATCCAAATCTGACAGTTTCTCGTTCACTAACTTTGCCTGTGAGTGACGTCAATCAATCTGAGATGTTCGGGGCTTCAAGAGTCTTTATGGTATCCGTTCGTTAGCATTGATTTGAATTACATGCTTGATTTTTTTTTTTTTTTTTTCTTTCTTTTCCTCACAACAGCTTGAGTAATCATGTGAAATGTCCTGCCATTCAATTAAGTCTATAACAGTGTATTTCATTGTTCTACGACACTTAACCAGCTTGTCTCACCAAAACAGGTGAGAAACCTGTGCTGTCCTGTTGATACTGATTAATATTAATAATCATGGTGCTTATGATGATTCACACAGAAGGTAATCTGTGTCACAGTGTAATGGAGAAAGCCATGGCTGCTCATATCCAAACATGACATTCATTGAATAGTAACCATGGTTACTGAGAGGTGTGTGTGTGTGTGTGTGTGTGTGTGTGTGTGTGTGTGTGACTTTTCTAATTAGTCATTTTCTCCCCACAGCCTTGAGCCAACTCCCTCACCTGCCAAGGCCCAGGCAGCAGATAAACCAGATGGTGAGTTTCTGCTCCTGCTGATGCGTAAAAAGAACCCCAGTAGCATCCAGAAGAGGTTGTGCTAATAGACTCTTATTAAGTGTCAATACATGAGCATCAGCAGCAACAACACGACACACAGAACTGTCACAACCTACATCTGGTGTGAGCGTGAATATTACATAAGTGTCCCTCTCCCCGTTGTGAAATTATTCAAAGTCACAGCCAAGTTTATCTAAGTGCTGTAATTCCATAACAAATCACTTTTTTCCCCCCTGGCGTAGAATCCAAGACTGCACCTGCAGCAGCTGGCCGTTCAGGTCCTTCCAGTCGACCACCGTGGGTCACTGACGCTAATTTCGCAGACCGCTTTCGCCCAGACAAGACCAGCACTGTCCTGACCCAGCACCAGCAACCGGTCCAGCCGACACCTATGCAGAACCGCAGCTCTATCCTGCAGGCAGCGCAGCAGGCACCCGAAGACAGCGGGAGAACCCCGCTATGTGGCGCATGTAACAAAATCATAAGGTAAGACCGCCCTGCCACATCTAGGGTGACAGATTGGTTAATTTTACCAGAATAAAATACACAAAAATGTTTGCTCCTTTGAAACTCCTGTCAGAGAAATGATTTAAGACAGTGAATGTACACGATGACAGACTGTATGTCTGCAGCAAACCAAGCCAGTCAGCATAATTAACACAGTTTGGAGACATCTTGTTATCACTTGAGACGAGTATTATGCTGACTTTGAAATAATTTAAATCTCATTTCACAGATAACCGAGAAACCTTAGTTCTTATTCTGGTCACTCTTGCAAGCAAACGGAAGAGGTACATAGCTCCCAGTAGAACTAAAAACATGTCTCCAGTATTTCTTTTTCACATGTCACAAAGGGAGCTGACATTTCTATGGAAGTGTTAAAGTAGAAAATGAAGTAGCAGGTTTTAATAATGCCTCTGATCTGTTGTTGGTGTGTTTGTGTTTTCCAGGGGTCGGTACCTGGTGGCGCTGGGACGTTCTTGGCACCCGGAGGAGTTCACATGTTCACAGTGTAAGGCAGTCCTGGAAGAGGGGGGCTTCTTCGAGGAGAGGGGGTCGGTCTACTGTACCAAGTGCCATGATAATCGATATGCTCCTAACTGCGCCAAGTGCAAAAAGAAGATCACAGGGGTAAGAACTGCACTACTGTGCTGAGCAAAATCAAAACCAGGAGAGACACTTGCTCATTCTAAGGTAGTATTTTGTGATTTCTCTGTATAAGAATACGTGCAGGTAGTCTCCACTGTGCTTCAGCAACACCAGCTGGGCTGAAAATAAAACATTTTACCACCTTTTCTCCCTTTATCAGGAAATCATGCATGCCCTGAAGATGACCTACCATGTACAGTGTTTCAAGTGTGCAGCCTGCAAGACTCCCATCAGGAACCAAGCCTTTTACATGGAGGAGGGCGAACCCTACTGTGAGAAAGGTGGGAACTTGAACTCCCTAACTTGATCATTCTAAATAGAAACATTGCCTCTCCTTTTTATGACAATTGGAAGCAAATACAGAAAATGATAGAAAACTATCTTAAAAGTAATGGTTAGCTCTTTTGGGAAATTCTGGAACAGTACAAAGTAGTTCAACGCTGTGGTGTATTAAGGACTCGATTCCATTTTTGACAAATAAACATACGTTATTTGCATCCAAACCTGCTACTTTCACGCTTCATGATAATTATTCCAGCAAGGCCATCTGCGGTGTAATGCAGTACTTGTAAATTAAATTAAGATAAATGTGTGTTAATGTGTGCCCGCCATTGCTTTACAATGTCATTAATCGGTTCGTTTAAAGTGTCCTTTCCGAACAAAATGCTCCCATCATGTGTATCTGGTGGAAAACAGTACTTTAAGCAGTAATAATAAAGACATCAGCGTATTGTAATTAGTTATGTTCAGATAAACAGTAACCTTATCTCGGTCCTCACTGAATGTTTAGTTTGAATGTCCTTTTACTCAAGAGGCTGAGGCTTCATAAAAGAGACGAAGGCATCTCCATGGTGAAAAATCCTGTGCTGAAAACCAAGGGAAACATCATATTAATGTGGTTTCTAGAAAAATTAATTGGTAGTTAGCAGCAGAAGCCACCCTGGCTGAGCAGGCTGTGGCACACACAGAAAACCTAGCTTTAACAGAACATTTAACTGTAAACTTGAATTAAAGGCAGGCAGTATTTAAAGGTAATGCTTCAGCAGAAAATATGAAACACTGGGCGGGTGGGGGAAGCATGCTCAAAATCCTCAGTGTGCAGATCAATTAGTTCAGGTGCCAACTGGAGAACATCTCAACCCATGTAAGACCCCCTGTAACTTCACACATGGATGAGGCCTTACATATTTATCGTAAATCTGCACTCGGCCACAAGTCCAAGAACGAACTAAGGGGGAACTGACATCCTGCCACACAGCATTAAGTCTGTGAATGAGCTTATTTGATGAAAGATGTCATATCTTTTAACTTTAAATGGATGCCATGGCTAAGTGCAGTCCAATTCAGGGTACATAACAGAAGCTGGGCAACAAAAACAGAGAAAAGCAGCCACTGGGTGATTCAGAGGTCTTGTGGAGTGCATTTCGTGATAAAGTTGTTTCATTTGAAAAAATATAGCTCACTGCAGGGCGTCCCCTCTCCAGTTTTGTTGTATTATTGCTGTGGGGTTTGGCATGGGCCTACATCATGAATCTCTTGGCGCGTACCATAGTCAATCATAAAGTGTGATGTTTTCATCTGCTGTAATCTATTTAGCTCCAGTTTACTTCATACATTTCTCTATTGGATTTTATGAATGGTGTATGCTCTTCTATTATGCTGTAAATGATTTAGCGGGTCGGCGTGCTTCTCTCTCTCTCTCTCACTACTAAGGCTCCGATGTGGGTCGCTGCTTTATCAGAGGTGAAGCCAGAACCTGAGTACTCATACTCTGAATAATGCCTTTAGTGCTGATAAACATTGTGCTGCCTCAGCATCTTTCAGGGATTGTGTGGCTCTCACCCACTCACTCTTGAGAAGCAGCATTATAACCTGACACTTTCCCCAGAGTCCTTGTGATGAAAGAGACTGGCAAATCCAGTTAAGTATCTGGAGCAATTTCGCCTCATCCTAATCCCTGCCTTTCGCTCTGGAAAGGTACTAACGTACAGTGGGTGGACAAAATAACCTAAACAGCAAAGTATCAAATGCCCTATGAGGAGAGCCAATATTTGGCTTCAAAACTGCTTCATCCATCTTTATTGCTGTTATTCTAGTACTTAAGGGTGTGCGTGTGTGTGTGTGTGTGTGTGTGTGTGTGTGTGTGTGTGTGTGTGTGTGTGTGCGTGAGGGATATGACTCCTCTTCAGAAGTAAAAACCTCCAGTTCTTTAAAAGATGAAAGAGGTGGAAACCTATTTCACACACTGTGCTCCAGAACATCCTATAAAGGTTAAGTGATGTTTACATATTGTCATGGAAGATGCTTGACCTGATTTGGAGGATGATAAAAGCTCTTTAGAATTTTTTGTTATTTTATTCTGATGGTTATCACATATCGCTGCTGCTCACCCCCTCTCCTCCAACACCTCTCTCTCTTTCTCTGTCCAGACTATGAGAAGATGTTTGGCACCAAATGCCATGGCTGTGACTTTAAGATTGATGCCGGGGATCGGTTTCTGGAGGCCTTGGGCTACAGCTGGCATGACACGTGCTTCGTCTGTGCTGTAAGTCATTATGATCGATATAGCTCCCTGTGGGGCTCTTTGCCCCCATCTCTTCTGGCTGTCCCTGCACAATGCCACCTGAAAAATCTGCCTCCATCTCTGGACCTCGAGCTTTCCCCTCTTTCTCTTCCCTTTTACGCTGTCACCTGCAGTCTATCACTCTCTCCATCTCCGTTTCATTCTGTGACGAAAACTGAAAGTAAATGCAGTTCAGCAAACAACATGTGCCTGCTCTGGCCGGTAGAAAACTGTGTCAATTCACATTGCCAATGTTAGGGTCTGATATCTACTCTGCCCTGGTTTCCCAATCTCTCTCTCTCTCTCTCTCGCTCTCTCTGTCTCTCTCTCTCTGTCTGTCTCCTTTCATCTTTAAAGCTCTGCCAAATCAACCTGGAGGGGAAGACGTTCTACTCGAAGAAGGATAAGCCCCTGTGCAAAGGCCATGCCTTTGCTCCAGTGTGAGAGAGCGAGCTTCATCTTCAGAGGAAGGAATGCATCTCACTCTCTCCCCCTCCTCTTTTACCCACTCCCCCCTCCGGCCCACTCAAACACACTCTACATCTCTTCTTTGCCAACCACACACATAGTTAACTCTTTTTTTGTTTTTTTGTTTCTATATTTGAGGCTCAATGTTAGCTTCATGTACTGTTTCTTCAATTCAGATGTTACTGCCTGTAATAATAATGCTGTATTTTATAACTGGAGGTAGTCAATGAATTACTTCACGTCGTCACTAACCTGTTGACTTTAAGTAATTTTTAGAATGGATATTAAAAATGCAGCTAGATTTAATTGTAGCTGTTAGGGAGAAATTCTCACAGCTCTACTCATCTCCTCCTTGTTCAGTCTGAAGTAAGATCAAGTCAGTATCTTTCAAGTTGGAGGACCCATTTAGCCTCTAATAATCTCACATAGTGCAGTAATGATATACCACCGTACTAAGTGTGCAGAAGTGGTGGCCCCATTCAGGACCCTGGTCCACTCACTGTCTCTTACTGCAGTGCCTATTAACGTAATGGGGGTCCAGTCAAGCATAACAGGGGGTGTCCCATTTCTGCCTGACTAGACTCCTGCACCTCTCTACAGAAGCACTATCTGCTTTACTTTTCACTGTGGCTCTCTGGAAAATCAGAGCACATACTGCAGTTAATAACTGTAATTCTGAGTCATAATAATCCTTAATTGAACCAGTTTTAATAGTCACACATGGGTGACAGAGAAAGTGCCATTATTTTTAAAAGCTTCACTCTTGCACGGTAAGGAGATTTGTCAGAGCTTTGACATGATCATTTATTGGATATTTTAATGTAAGAAATAAATACATATGGTGATTTGTCTCATGTTACTATGATGTGATTGTTTCATGCTAGGCTTGAATATGTATTTATATTGCTTCAGAATGGGCCTGTCAGTGTTTTTATAGCTGCTGGATGTTTCAAATAAAAATAATTAGTAATGCCACACGCTGGGGAAGATTACGGGGATGAAGTGTTTAAGGTGAACCCATCTGTAAGATTTGACTGATATTTTGGCTCTTTGCTTTCCCCAACAACAGGACAATGAACTTTCTGATGCTTTTTTCCCTTGGTTCACTCATTAAAAAATTTAAACTTTACACAAACGGCTATGCTGCTGTAACAGAGACCCTAGTGAATCTATTTTTTCAATGTAGAAAGCAAGAATTCTACAATAGCCATGCCACCATTAAATTTATGAGTATTCTTTTACTGCAAATGTTAATGTTTGTAATGTTTAAGCTCCTAACTGGTTGAGTTAGGAGAAACTCTTAAAAATAAGTTATTCATCAAACCAAATGTGGGCTCTTCAGACCACACTTTGTCCAACAGTTCATGGGAGCACATTAAATACATCAATAAAGTGTGGTTTCAGCAGAGATGCTGCACAGACAGGTTGGATGAATAAACTAAAACTACTAATACGGTTAACTACCTTCAGAATCAAAGTTTCTTTTACATTTGTTCATGAATAGAGTAAACAACCAGCGTGATATAACGTTATTTAGTGAACTTTAGGGGCTGGTTGGCCGACTATTTATTATTTGTATTTTTGAAAATAAATTGATAAGCAACTCAAGTTAATGTTCCAAGTAAAAAGATCCAGTCCTTGATTTAACAATATATAATTTATTTACAACAATTTCAGGTTGAATTACTATACATACCTTTCTGAAATGTCATAGATATATATATACATAAGGCCAAGTAAATACTTGAAAGCACTTAGAAACGAATTTCCAAAATTCTACCCACAAATCCATATCATTGTCCAAAAAGTACAGAAAATCTCCCTTAGGAGTTTTCCCATTGCCACAAAAGGTTTGACGACAATTTACATTAACGATAAGTAACACAAAAGGTTAAAAAAAAACAACAAAAGGATTATACAATTGCATAAGCGCTGTGGCATGTAATAAATACAGCATTTTTGACTTGCAGAAAGGCAAGGAACTAAATAGAAAAACCATTCACAAGTACAGAAGTCTATTGTTCTTAGTTCAGAAAGAAAACTGTTCAGTCAGAGTGACAGGGAGGTACACACACACACACACACACACGTCCTTGACACTGAATAGTAATGAGTGACACAAAAAGTACAGTTATAAGATGCAACAATTTTTCCCTCATAACTCATTGGGTAAACTTACAAACCTTTGAACAAAGCATGTATGTTACTGACACGAGTCTTACAAAGAACGAGCAGGCCCAGATTTCACCATGAAGGGGACAGTATTCATCACACAAACGCACACTAATTGCAGATTTGTTGGACAAGAAAGATGTGAAGATGGATGCTGAACATCCTGGTGGCTGGTGAATTACATTACTGAAATGTGCTTAGACAACACATCCAAGACAATGACAGGTGATAAAAATTTTGCACGCAGTCTGACTGTACAACTGCCATGGCTCATCTAAGCGTGCTGTGTTCACACTGGCTTTTCGGTGACCAAGAACTGATGGCCTCTTTCTCCGATTAGCCCCCGCATAGTCCCAGTGTTGTGATTCACTAAGCGTTAGTGACTATTTCCACCTTGTACTTAAATGCTTACAGTTAGAGCAATAATCAGGTAGACATATGCAGAGTAAGGACAAACAAAATATGTATAGAAACTTCCTGTAAAACAGTCTCTAAACCCTTAACACTGCAAAAAGTCTTCACTGCTAGATCGCCAAAGAACAGTATATAGGCAAACACGTCACGGTTTAGACTTGACAAATGCTGCGCCAGTTAAGTGTCTTTTTTTGGCTTCATATTAAAATATAATTTACATTTCTTTACAAAGTGATAAAATAAACTGACATTACTGCTTGAACAGACAGCATTAACTTGCCTCAAAGACAAAAGCGAGGAAATTGGACAAAGAAATTATTTGGACTTTAAATCCACAGTTTAGAAGAGACAGCAACTCTGACTTATTCTATACTAGTTGCAAGTAAAACAATGCTGAAACAATATTGAATGGATACAATATGAGGATGTAGTGGCCTCAACTGATATTCATAAAACTTTGGTTACCAATTTTGCTGATATACAGTATGCAAAGTGACAGCACATGGCTGGTATAGAAAAAGTATTTACATATTACATGTGGCGATGATCCATTTCAACATGAAAAGATTTATTTAAGTTGATATCGCCATTTTGTTTGAAAGGGGCTTAATCCAAGGGTTTCTAATAATAAAAAAGGTAACATGTTATTCCATGGCATCTCTACATCAAATAGGACAGGGGTTTGTAAAAACATGTTGGGCAGGAGGAGGCGTGTGGGATGAAAAAGAGGCTGAAGAGCTACCAGGTGCTGAGATACCACACAAAACAAGGTAACGTCTAAGACTTAAAAAAGGGTAAAAGAAACAAAGTAAAGAAATACTCCCCCACCCCCCGGAAACAAATGTACATTCTAATATCTGACAATCATAAAAGAGGCTCCAGTTCGTGTTAAAGGTTGAAGCCACAGGAGCTGGTAGGATGGGCTGTGTTAGTTTGTATAAGAAGGGGTTTAATGAAAAGGGCTCTCTTTACAACTTTAACAGACAACTTCACATGCAACCCTGAGGCAGACTGAGAGAGAACTATGGCTAATTTAGGATTGCTCACACCTTTCCAAAGGATAATTACTGAACCAGTGGGCTTTAAAGATACTGTGTATTTATGTTGCCTGACCTCACAGATCCATTAATAAAAAATAAAGAACACTGTAAATTAATGCAAAGATATAGATATGATAAGCCACTGCGTAGTTGCAGTTCATAGTTTGTTGCATCTGCTAGATCATTTTTGCCATCCTGGCTAGAAATGAAATGGGGAAAACGTTTTCTAAGCATCTTTTGAGCGAAGGCGTGACATTAGGAATAAGCCACTCTTAACTTTCTCTGAGACGGGCGTTTCTCTGATGTGGAAATACTGTTTGCCACACAGCAAATATAGAATTCCCACTAACATTGCTTTATGAATTATACACACATGCACGATGACCCTTTCAACGTGAGAAATCTGGTGACAATTTTGAAGAATTTGTTGTTGGAAAGTGCTGTATATTATTCATATGGGAAAAGAACCCTTTTGGCCATGCTTTTATGTTTAACATCCTCTGCCACAGAATGAATGTAATCAGGGGGAAAATGTCATTTTAGAAATGAGTTTTGACGACATTCATAGTTCACATATATGCAGCTGGAACGCCTTTCAGCCCTATGGCTCCTTCATTAGCTGTGGAATTTGAAATAGAAAAACGCCACAATGAACAATTGGGGTAATGAAAGACGTGACAAACTGGACGGATCAAAATCACAGGCTTTAAATAGGAATGGCTTCTGAAATATGCCTTTTAGTGAAGATATTACTCAACCCCCCTCAGAAAAGTTAAAAAAACAAAACAAACCCCACATATTGATTTAGAAGCAGGAAAGCTGTGAAGCGTCTCGCTGGATCAAGATGTCAAGATGTTACATTCACAGTAGTGATACCGGCTGGACTAAAAAACACAAACAAGATGAGACGGAGTTTTTGGGGCTTCTTGACATACAATCTATTTTTAAACCTGCAAGTCCAGGATGTGCTACAAGCCGTGTGTGTGTGTGTGTTAAGAAATGACGCATATGAGATGAACTGTGTTCAGCATCTAAGTCATAATGCCATATAATGAACGTGCCAATTGCATATGTCGCCTGTTTAACCCAAAGTTACCGGCACATTTTGTCACATCCCTTTTTATCTAATATTTAATATGTCATCCATCATTTTGTTTAATCCAAGTCCAAAAATGATTCATTGAATTTGCAGTATTGGGCATTACGTTTGCATATCGCTCCTTATTAGTCATAACTGGCCTATTCATATAAAAGACATGAAGTTAATTTAATGTTATCTTTAAAGTAGAACCAGGGTGTGGACTAATTTAACTTAATCACTGATGGAAAATAAAGGGTATTTTCTGTACTGAGTTCATGAATACATTTCCGCCGCACACACCCAAACTCCACTGGTCCCTCGTTTGCTCCGTCATTAAAAGGGTTTTACTGTTCGATGGGAAATAGGGACTCAGTCTTACATAAACCCTTTACTATCTTCTGAAGTGAAGAGGGACATTGGGACAGCTCTGCTCTTCGATGGCTGCAGTTACTGTTGGGTTTTTTTGTGTGTGTGTGTTGTCGTGTTCTGATCTCTTCCTCTGCACCAGTCTCTCCCCCTTTTCTGGGTTAGCACTCGCCATCAGAGACCAGGAATATCATGGCTTCCTGTTTGCCAATGTCGGCCATGACCGTGGCCAGCTGGTTGATGTTGCCGCTGTGGAAATGTTGTGCCTCCCACAGGTCCAGGATCACAGAGGTTGGGCTCGCTTTGGATGCAAAGAAACTCATGTGTCTGCAGAGAGGAGCAGAGGAGAAGAACACAAAAACAACAGTGAGCGACCAATGAGATGTTTTTATTAAATCAAGCGATGTGCACAAATCACAACGGGCAGTGTTGCATTTGCTCTGCACCAACGGAGTCTTAGGAAAACCTTTTCAGACAATATTTTATTGCACTACTGCTTCTTGTAACTCTGTCAATGTCAAGTTTTATTGTGTGTTATATTGCTACATCCTGATATGCTGTTGTGGAGCACTAAGTAAAAAAATGATAAAAGGTATAAGAACACAGCCTAGCTCTTAAAACTGCCATCAAATACAGAATCTGGCAATTTTCATTTGAAGCTCAACAGCATAAGCCTCATTCCTCTTTATTTGATGTTGAAATTGGCTCTAAATCCCATATTGTAAATCCTATATGGACTTTCACAGTTAAGTCAGAAGTGACCTTTTCCATTTTAGGAGCAGAACCTTTACGATCAAACCCAATCAATGACAACAAAGCAGTGGCCCCAGCCAGCTGTATATTTGATGTTGAGTGGGACCTGATCCCTGCAGTACCTGAAGATGCTTGTTTGATTTAATGGCCTTTTTCTGTTCTCCAAATGTCTGGGGCCTTAACTGTTATGTAGAGCACATGGCATCAAAAAAAATAAAAATAAAAAGAACAGCGTAAACTCTTTATACAAAGGGAATGTTGGTCTGTGTGAGTGCTTTTTACCGGGTGGGAGGGGGTGAGAAAAGAAGCCCAAAAAACACCCCCAAGTCCTTTTCACCTTGACAAAGGTCAGACAGAATCCATTACTTCCTCGTATCTTCTGTTTGCTTAGTGAAGCAGTCTGTGATTGACTACAAACACGCGGTTGCATTGACAGTACACAAGCACTGAGAAAACAGTGTCACTCTGCTATTTTGAGTCAATTGGATTTTATAGCGCACACAGCCTTCCCCTTGGCGTCGGGAGAACACGACAAAGAGAAAGCGTTGGTCAAAAGAATTCTCTGGGAACAAACCTCTGTGTCATTATTCAGATAAAAAAGACAGAGCTTAGTGTCCGAAGTGTCAGCCCTGCTTATTCACCTGGCTATGTGAAACACGAGCTTATCTTGTATGGCTCAGACGCAGCCGTTTGCACAGTCTTTGGAGAGAAAGATCAAATACAAGGTTCTTGGCATTTTAAGTTTTATTGATCGGTCCCGTTCCGCTCGGTCTGAACACTTTACACACACACAGAGAAACAAACACAGAAATACAGCATGACAGAATGCCAAGGAGCTGCTGCCTTCTCAGGAAAACACGTTGTTAAGGACGGATCAAACAACAGAGCGGTTGTTCCTTCCTCAGGCCTAAATGAGAATTGATTATGTTGAGCAAAACATTGCTAATTAAACCTGTAGTGCATCAATTCAATTTGTGATTAATTGGGGTAAATAAAGTTTGATTGGACAAATTAAGTGTACCCATTTGATTTCATTACGGGGTAGAAATTAAATTGGAGGATAGGGGATCAATGCCTGGCTCCTTTCTGTTACAGGTACTCCAGTGATAAAGTACAGTAACTGTGAGAACAAACTGTTTGATGTCGGCACAGATCCAAACCTACTCCATCTCTATTCGCTGCTGATGGACAGCTAGCTTGCTACCTTTCCAATTACAACTGTTAAGCAGAACGTAGCAGGTACAAGTTTAGCTGTAGATGTTAAGCTGCTTACCTGTTCCAGAGGAGAAAAAAAAAGGGAAGAACAGGGTCGTGTTTTCTTGCAGAAATGATAGCTGTATCCATCAAGTCCACATTAATCCTATAATGTTAGCTGTGTCAAAGGAGGATTAGTTTGCTTAAGCAGAACCTTGTTTACCTTAACTTTAGGAAAAACACTCTTCTGTGGTGAAGCACTTTTGTGCAATTCCGGTGTGCAATTACTGGAATTCTGAGTTACATGTTAACCTCTACATTAGTATCACAATTAGTGGGATTGCATGTTCATTATTTTAAACATGCTATATTCGAGTATTGTACATATACTGCCCCCGCAGACTCTATTCTCAAGGGGTTTGATAAATCAGGCTCTTTCTTAAGAGCCTTTGTGTAAGCTGACTTTTCCGGCGCGCTCCGACAATCAGTGATCAGATAAGGTATTACGGGATTGTGCAGTTGGTATTTACCTCTCAAGTTTAAGTCTTTGTGCTAGCATTCTCCAGTCGGCTCCGTTGGGACAGGGGGCATCTAGGCTGCTGCAGATCTTCTGCCTGATGAGGTACGGGATCTGAAAGGCGCTGGGCCCTGCCAGAGCTGTGGCGTTATTGTCCATTAACAGAAACTCAGAGTCCACAGCTCGGGTGTCCTAGTAGGAATGAAAACAAACCTTTTCTTCAACACAGTATAAAAACAATTCATTTATGACTACTGAAAACGCCAAATGCTTAATCAGTTGCAGGTTCAAAGCGAGTAGTTATGCTTAACGTTACCTTGGCAATGTTAAAGTCAAGGCTAAAGCTCTGTCCCTCCCCCTCCACCTGCCACACACACAGCTGGCAGGTGAGCTCACAGGTGCTGAGACTGAGCCGCTCCAGAGTGAACGTGCAGTGTAGGTACCGCTGGGAACCGTTCCAGATGTGGTAGAACGGGATCTCCTGCAGGAAAAAAAACAAAACACGCAGCACGCACAAACGGCAGCGCAGCGGCACAGTCAGAACCGCATGTCTGAAATGCAGCATAACTGGACCGCCTGCCTAGAATACACTGAGATCATCATCAATTACACTGACATAAGCTGTCATTCCTTAGGTGAAAATGACTAAATATATCTGAGGCAGCAGACTGACAACATTCAGGTGAGTTAAAGGGAAATTATGTCAGTTAATAGCTGTCTGACTGCCTGAAATGATTACAGAAGCACAACACACCATATCTGTATCTCTGGCATGAGAAACATTTTTCATTTAGCAAATATTTCTCTCTTGATTCAGCCTCTCTTTGCAGGTACGTACTGCATGTGCATTTCTCCGCAGAGCTACAAATGATGCTGATAGTAACCAAGCTGAAACATCACAGCTCTACTTTAAATCTAAAACACAACATGTGACATGGAGATCTAAATGAATGCATAACAGCTTTGATTAGCACTGCTGTACAGCACCAGCTTCTGTCTAGCAAACAGTTACTAGGGAGTGTTTGATAGAATGTATTCAAGGCTAATCATTTCTACATCTTTCTCACTGTTGCTCCATATTCATGCCTCATTTGCATATCCCAGGAGAAGCAGTGAGGTAAAAAAAAACAAACCAAAAAAAAAAAAACAGGGCACGCTAACTCCTCACTTCACCCTTGGTTCAACAGCTGACAAGAACTCAGCTTGAGGCTGAAGTGTGGGCTGCAGTACACACTGCTAACCAAACGAGGGCACTGTTACCCAGGCAGACAGATGACGGAGGGGCCGGGTGAAACGCACAAAAGTGTTCACGGGGCCACAGGGACACTAAAGGCCTTTTTTGACCGCACTGCTGAGAGGAGGATAACACTTCCAAATGAACAGGCGCAGTCCAGAGGAATAAGCCTCTGTTCTGGGTGCATTGTTGCTGCCGCTGCTTGCTTGGCGTAGCCTGTGTTCTCTTCGGGGACCTGGTGCTCAGTGCTTACATAGTTACAGCCAGAACATTTTCTAGTCCTCTTTGAACAGCCCTTGTGTCTCTGTTGCTGGGCTGCAGTGCAGTGGGCCACGCAGGTGTGGGGAGTGCAGTAGAGGTGGAGAGGTTCCAAGAAGCTCCAGATATTTACATACTGCTCTATATTTCATTTGAGCTCCCTTTGAGAGAGCGGCAGCTAGGATAATCAATCAGTTTGCAGCTCTGGGTTAGCGCATACAATCCAGCTCCAATTTGCACATGTATGCACCTCATGCAGAAGCACAACCGGACATAAACATGCACACTCTACGGACAAGGGTGCACACACAAGTGTTCTCTCGACTCCAATAAATGACTTAAAGTTGCAAACAGTGTCATGAACAGAAAGGTTATTGAACAGAGGAGTCCTGCAGTAACAGACTGAAAAACACTCCTTTGTGTGAATCTTTAAAGTCATCAACTGAAGCCAAAGCAAAACATACTCAATTAAAACTCCAAGCCAACTAAAATTAAAATAACTTTCCAAAGAGATGACTAGACCGTGAACCCTCATTAACAATAAATAGGTGCTCCTGAAGAACTTTTGATTACTCAGTAACATCGCTTTTGGCGACACATACTCGTACATTCTTCTTTAATTTCTCTGAGTGACTATTTAAAATAACTCGAGACAACTGGATTTTAAATTGAGTGAAAAAACACATTACAAAGCCCTATAACTGCTGACACACAAATCTGACAGTTTCAGCCAGGCACTTATATTACATCTCCGTGCTCCCTCTCTGATCTGGTGTGACTCCCTGGCCCCTGCAGCCCTCCCAGGGCCGGCCAACACACCTGGTAGCCGGCTAGCAGTTTGCTCCTCCAGTGCGCCTGGGGCATGTCATGGATGGACAGGCGCAGGTTGTGGTAGCTGTCTTTGAAAAGCAGGACGTGAGGCTCGTCAATCAGCCGACCCCCGAGCTGCCGCTCCATCTGCATGACCTCCTGATGAAAGAGAGAGGGGCAGGGAGAGGAATCGCTCAGAGGAAACACATTTACCATCACAATCACAGAGGTAAGTGGAAAAATCTAAATAATAATAAAAAGACATGGATAATGGTGGGAACATACAAACATTGTGACTCGTGCAGATGAACACACGTACAAACAGCACGGAGCGTGAGGCAGGGGCACAGTACATCTTAGGAAAGGAAGACAGTGCCGCTGAATGCGGCCGCAGCAGGCTGGATCGACTCTTCTCCACAGCGCTTTAATGTCACCACAAGGTTGATCCCCTGCCTCAGCTTGTGTGCGCCCAGCTTTCAGCAACTGCATTAGCATGCAAATACTGCTACCATCCCGGCCTACTAGCTACCTGGACTGTGATGAAGTAAGTGGACCAGCCATTAGTCAACTGCTCATTGTTCTCGCATGGTGAATCTCCTTAATTTCATTTTTGTTTTCGTGCCAAGAAAGATTTGTAAATGCATGCTTAATATTTTAATCTCTGTGGGACTTGCTCAGTGGACCATTTGTTGCCATCCAAATGACCATCTGGAATGGGATGATAATATCTGCAGCATTTCCCTCTGATCTATCAATTCGTTTTGAGCTGGATGGTTTGTGCTGAGTGAGTCTCTCTCTTACTTTGGATGGCGATCACTCCAAACAGAGGAGCATATTACAACGGAGAAAAACAAGCCTCTGAAATTAGTAGTGAGAAAAGACCTCAGAAATAAGACATGTTCTTTTAATCTGTCTGAGGAGGCAAACAAGATGGCAAAAGGCAGCCAGAATGAACCTCGGAGTCTAGGAGACGCATCTCAAAGACAACGGCCCCAAGTGGGAGATGTGCGAGTAGATAGTGGCCATATGTTGAGTGCTGCATGCCAGCATTGTTGCCTATGGTATGATTTCAGCAAAGACATCTAATTAAGGTGGAGAATGACAGTAATTTCTATCTGCACAACACTGATTCAATTTTCTGCCCTCTTTCCCAGGAATGGGCTGGACTGATTCCAATTATAATGGAAAGGAAGCTGTTAATTATCCATTTGGAATCTCTACCTGCTTTTGTTATTTGATGTGCTCTCTCCTTTACTAAATGAGCACGTTTCGGTTCAGCCCAAGAATTAAAATTCCATGTTTGCTCAGCTCATTGTTAATTTCCATGTTTGCTTGGTGCTTATCTTCTTGTTAACAGGAATATTATGCCCCCTCTGATTATCCATCTCGATTCCTGCATATACATTGGATTATTCCTTTCACCCAAATGTCCCAGAACATTAAAGATGTACAATGATCTGATAGTATGTGGCTAGCTGGAATATTTCCCTCACTGTACTGCTACGCCAGAGCCTTGTTATGTTACCCAGCCCACTTACTCAGAGTAGGAAGGTCAGACAATGGCTCTGAATCAAAGCGTCGAGGTCTAATGAGTTAATAACAGGGGGCAGCGCATTCTCCACAGAATTAAAAGCCCTCTGCTATTATGTCTCTTACACAGACAAAAGGCACATTATGAGGGCTTCCAGAGAGGTTCATTTAACACAGTTCTTAAGCACAATTATTTGTTGGGGGTGATTAGCATTGCAAATTGGGGCTGGTGGACTTTGATCAGGACTTTGACCTATAGCAGCAGATCTATAGGCATGCTAGTAAGAGAGAGAGTGCAGAATGCCAATTATCTTATTATCAACACATAGCTACTAGAATGAATACTAACTGGTCTGCTTTAGGTTCAAGGCTGACATGGCAGGATTATAATCAAACAGGGTCTAGGACATGGCACCCCTGCTTCCTGACAGAGACACTGAGCTGAGGGAAAATACAAAACATGGGATGAGACACTTTAAAGTGTGCACATGTCCTTGCTTTCAAATGACACTGTCTCGCTTGTGTATTGTTTATATGTGCCTGAATGTGTGTATTAGAGTGTGTGTTTTGTGCAGGTTTTCAGCATATGTTCTGGGCTGTGAGAATAATGGCCCGCTTTACGCCCCATTATCCTGTTAACAAATGACAGCGTGAGCGAGCTAATAGATGAGAAGCTAAATTTGACCATATTATTTACTTGTTCTGGGAGAAAACAATGCAAGGTTTTGAATTAGTTTATCAAATCGCATATTAATCATCAACTCAGAGCTGAATTGTGCTTAGATAAGACTAGCAGTTTTTTCTTAAGACACCCTGACCCTGTACCACTGTGGAAACATTAAGATGCATGAGATGGGCGAGAAGTTCAAGTACTGCAGGAGAAAAACCCCTTTTGTTGTGACGGAATTCGAGAAAGCCTGTGGTGTGTGTGAAGACTGTGAATTTAGAGTCAGGCAGAGCCAAGACCACCCCCTGACATTCAATGAGGCTGGCTAAAGAGAGTGAGATAGAGCAGGGAGGAGTGAAAAGAGCAGGAGCAAGAGAGAAGAGAGACAGAGGCAGCTTAACATTTGTGTCTCCAGGTCACTAGAGTGGCCAGCTTTAGCAGGAGAGATAACAGGATTACTGCAATCATGGCCACAGTTTTCTATGACTTCAACCCTCTTCCCACCCTCACTCTTCTCCCACCCCACTCCTCACCCATCCCCTCATCCTCTCAGCTTGGACCAGAGCTGGGACTGTGATGGACTGGGGCCGGGATCCACTGGGAAACAAGAGACACTCATACAGCTAATCTCTTCGGGATGGTGCTGACAGAAAGAGGTTAGTGGCTGCACCAAACTCTCTCTTGCAACAAAAACAACATCCAGCCATCGGATGGAGGACAGAAACATGGTCTAAACAAATCAAAGTATTAACAGAGGCATACATATATATATATATATATCTATGGCTTGGAGTGGATTATAACTAGCGTTTGATTAGTTAATTAGTCATACAGAGATACACAGGCTTTAATATCCTCAAACTCGTCCTCACCCCTCCACTCTTAGCAATATAATATGTCCTTGTGTTTAAAAATGTGCATTCATAGCGACGATCCATTTACAGAGCTGCTCTTTTCAGGCAAATGCATTTGTTTATAGAGAGTTGCCTGGCTATGTGGGCTCCATAAATCTGTGTATTTGTCAGCAGGATGTGACAGGCTTTTCCTCTCTGACTGAGAGTCTATCAGTCTGAGCTCCAGTGGCCGTGCCCGCTACAGTCAACTCTGATTAATAACTACAAATAGAAGGGACTTGTCTGCTCAGTTATAAATGGGGACTGTGTTTGCTAGGGAAAAGATGCACATTCTGCCTGATAAATCACCGAGCAGGATGGGAGAAAACAGCACACAGGAACACAGAAATATAATATGGAAACAATTTCTCAGCTGGGCTCAGTGATAAAGCTGACTGTCGTCTTTAACTTAATGCCAGCAATTACTGGGCTATGCTCTTCTGGATTTTTTCTTTCCTAGAAGTCTTTGCCAGTAACTATTCTGATGGAGGGATCAGAAAATCTGTTTGTATTACAGTTTGTACATGCTCGTTTTCTCTCCTCTGATACATAAGAGCAAAAAGTTTCTGCCCAAATGTAGCTTGCTGCTCAGGAGTTAGCAAGAAAACGTCATAGTGGAAGGAGCACATAAACACTTAACGAGCCCTTTTAAACGCAAATGAGAATAAGAATAATAGCTTGAGGTCGAACACGGTACAAAAGAATCCAGGAGCCACTATTTAACCAGTTAAGACATCAATTAAACACACATTTAACACTGGAACATAGATTTTTACAATCAAGAGACAAAAAGCTGAATGTTTTGGGCTCATTACATGAATATTGATGAAAACATAAATGCTGTAGTCTGAAATACAATACTGAGAGTACAAAGGGAGTTAACTCATTATGTTCTTTTTTGAACTGATGATGGTGCAACCGGAATGTATAGTTGTTGATATTTTGGTCTGGACCAAAGTGGTAGACCGACCTACACTGCTATCCATAGGGCCACTGCAAACATGGCAAAATAAATCCCATGCTGTTATTCAAAACAAAATTTACTGTTTTAGTATTTAAGGTGGCCCTTCAAAAAGTCTACCGCCCAATACAAAAAACATGACTTGTGCTTCAACCTCTGTAGAAAATAAATCTGACAGAAAGTGGGTGGTTTATAAATCATTCTACATGTTTTTTTTAACTGTACAACACCACTGCCTTACAAAACACAGACATGTGGGCGTAAAGGAAGAACATTTAGTTATCAATAAACACCAGGATATTTTGTTATTGTTCCACTATTCAAACGTGGGTTATGCATGGTAGAAAACATACTGATGATTTTGTCCTTCATACCAAAAGCTGACAGATTCTGAATATCACAGCTAAATATAAAAAACTAACTGCAGCATATTCCAATCCTAAAAAGACACCTTTGTCGGCACCCTTCCAGTTTAATTAGATGTTGGCGTTGGTGGTCTATCTCTGTACGGAGTTGGAGGCTTGCTTCACTACAGGTGTTTCAATCAGTTGTGGGATGGCAGAACATCAGTGATGCTCTCCCACAGGTCTTGCTGGGAACAACCGAGTGCACAGTGAGGGCGCTACCAAACGCCGATCATGTCTCCTCTGCTGCTGTGCCAGCCTTGGCTGGGCCCATCAAGGGTGGGACACACATTAAATATTAACTTAATTGGTCCCGGCAGAGCCATGCTAACATACGGCAAGCATCAGACGGAAATGTCACCGTTTCCCCAGAGCCCCCGCACACTTAGGATCAAAGACAATAACATTGGTTCTAATCTGCTGTAATTGCGAGATAAAGAGATTGCATGGTACAGCATGCATGAGTGTGCGCATGCGTTTGTGGGTGTGTGTGCATGTCATTCTCTCTGATGGAGGCTTGTCAGAGCAGACTGACAGCCAGCAAGGGGACTGGAGAGAAAACCTCAGAATCGCTTTTGGTTTCCACAGTTCTTCCTACCACTGAACAGCCAACAGAAAATGCAGAGAAATACCTTTTCATTTTTTTTCCTTTCATCTCCCATCAAAAGTACAACCTGTTTAATGCACACAAAGTTGACTTCTTGTCTGAAAAACGAAGAGCAGTACCTTAGCAGGCTGCAAATGCTGTCAAAGATTCAGATGTGCTGAAAGAGTACTGTACATCAACACAGACAAAAAAATGCTGCTGTGCCACTCCACTGTATCACCTACTGCTACACACTACAATTAACACTAATGGTAGCCATAGTGAAAGTCTAATCATAAATGGTGCATTTTAAAGATAGTGATTAGTGATTAGGCTGAACCTCTCCAGGGAAGTTTAATCTCCACTTAAAGTGGTTAATGTACTTGCTAAATGAACTGCTCCCTCTATAATAGCATCAAGAGCAGTGTGAAGTCGAGATTACTAAACAGTGTGGGCCACATTCTAAATCACTCACTAAAAACTACAAAACCCTAGAGACACCGTGGCTTACCACAGGACCAGGTTTTGTGAGAGACGTGGAGCTAATGCACTCAAGGGCGTCGAGGGAGCCGCAGAGTATGGCAGCACAAGTGCTGGAGTCAACAAGCTCAGATGTCCTTTTCCTGGCTAAGAGAGCGGGAGAATAGCAGAACAAGAGCTAGCCAGAGTGAGAGAGTAAGAGTTTTTGTGCACCAGCAGCCTTCCTGCATCCAGCACAGGACACACAAGGTCATTTCAAGAGTCACACTGCAGCAAAACACCACCAGGTCACCTGATGATCTGAATATATATAGAGAGAGCCCTATCATTATAACTGCTTTGATAGCAAGTAAACAAAAAAGGGGTCATATCTTTCTGCTCTGAAGGACTGCATCTGCTCCTGTATGCTACATTTTACATTTATTTCTACATTAGAACACAGCTGAATGTCAGCCAGCTATTTCCCTGAGCCTGCTGTCATGCAATAGCTGTCAGGAACTAAGAAAGATAGCAGCAGGAGTAGAATTGACCCACAAAAAGACAGATGTAAGGTAGGAGAGTTTTCAGTAATTCCCACCCCACAGCTAGAGATTGTGCACAGTTCTCATCTCATCTTCAGCTCCCTGAATGTGAGAATGCTAATTTCAGACAGAGCCCCCCCCCCACCTTCCATTGCTTATATCCCACAGCCATCCATAGATTGTGCCCATGGCGAGCCACTCCACAAGGGGGTCAGCCATTACAGTGGGCCAAAGTGGACTCGAGCGGAAAGTGGCACTTGTGGCTGTGGGTGGCGTCAGACCAAGAAGAACAGCTTGGAGAGAGGAAGAGAGGTGTGGAGAGAAAGAGAGAGAGAGCACAGGGGTTGCTGGGAAAGGATTGGGGCAGGCTCTCCTTTTAATTTACTAATTAACCATGCAAATGAAATCTTAACAGGCTACTCAGAGGCAGTCCTCGGGGGAGGGAGGAAGGCATTAGTGCTTGATTATACTCTGTCCGCGTGGAGAGCAAAAAAGAGAAGCGAAATATGCTGTTGAACAAAGTGATGGGAAACTTCTTGGCCCACAGCAGCCAAGCAGAACCACTGACAGCATGAAAGGAATAAAACATCTCTGGCATAACACAAAAACACACTCAAATTGTACTGTATACCATGATTAACCTGGACATATGCATGGTTTCAAAAGACTCAGGAGGGAACATCAGCTCTACAAATCATACACCCTTGAACTGCACATGGTGTAATCAGGCCTGCAATATTGTTCAATTTACCATGGCTATGCCTAACTCCTACATGTCTGCGCTGATTTCTACTAACCTTCCAATGTGACCGACAATGCTATTATTACACATAATAGCCTACCTATCATTCAGCTGATGCAAAACCGCTCGCTCCAATCCCAGCCCGTCAAAACAAAATAACAGGCAGCGGTACATTTTGTCACAATTTACCTTGAAGACGTCCTGTGTGTCGTCCATGCAGTAGACCCTGATGTTGTACTCCAGTGTGGAGCAGTACGCATCAGAGAAGAGCACCAGCCTCAGGCGCTTGGCAGCACCCATGTGCAGGGACTCTCCCACCAGGGCGAGAGTACCCAGCTGCTCCGAGAAAAGCCGGCACGTCTCCGCCTCGAGCTGGCAGTAATAGGGCTCCGACACCAGCTCCTCCCCCATCAGCAGGACGTCCTGGAGGAGGTGAGGTGGAGAAAAAAAACACAAGGTGTGAATGGAAGGTCAAGCACCCAATTTATGTAGGAGGGATGGGTAATGTGTTTGCCTGGGTCCCTGATGTCTGTATGGTTGTTTGTAAATGGGTGTTAGGAAAGTAGTTTGGAGCAAGGCCCCCAACTCTGTCCCTCCTTCAGTGTGATAAATTAACATTTAAGCTAAAGGCCTTTAAGCTAATGTTACATAAGTATCTAACAGTTTAGATCAGAGGGAAAAAAAAATTAAATTCTCTCTTCACTCCAGTACACTTACACCCATACTGACATAAAGACACATTCCCTCATACAAAGACACGTCCTATAGAACACCATCAATTTACTTAATAATGCATGAACAAGGTACTCAATTGACATGAAAGGAGACTCGAATAGATTCCTGGCAAGAATAGATGGTTTAGGAGAAAGAAAAGACTGTGGAGGTGCAGTAAATATCCGATTATTGGGATTCCCGGAAATTCCTTCAGCCTTTAAGATTTGTTAAGAAAGGTGAAAACAATTTGCCAATTTATCTGCAAAGCAACACTGTTGCCTGATGGAGAGGAGTGTTGTGAAAAAATGCCAACAGGCATCACAATAATTAATTGGTGCTTTAATTTGCCAAGGAAAAAAAAAAGGACAAAGTTAAACATTGGATTTTTCTCGCTTTCTTAGTGCTGTATCACAACTGCATCTCTAATAAAGATGACAGAGTTGTGAAAATAGCCTATCCCATCACACTACCGGATAGTTTTATGAGATAATTCCACTGCTCTCCGGGCTAATTTGATGGGGACAAATTGGACCCAAGGTGACAACATTTTCTCTAAAATCCCATCATGCCAGTTGACTGACTCTTCTCATTAGCCAATCAAGCTGAAGAGAGCATTCTGCCTGCCAAATGCCCGGCAAGCCCCTCTAGGATCGATTCAACCAGACACCATCTACATCAATAGAATTAGTATTGACACAACTCATTTGCTATGCAACCACAATGGAGTCTCACTTTTTCATCATCTTAAAATTTCTTCGAATTGGAGCAGAGAGTGAGGTGGCTCTATTACGCCACTGAGCGCTCACTCAACGGGCAATTCATTTCTCTTACTCCTTCTAAGTGTCCATTTTCACCATCTCTTTATGTCTTTTCTCTTCTTTCCTGAGCCACATTTCCAATCTCCCACTCTGTCTAATCATTCCTCTACATCTACATTACCTGCCTGTCCACTTTGCCTTTCCCTCTTTGTCTCCCTTATTTTATTTTCCTTCTCTCTCTGGTTGTTTCTACTCTCATCCTCTCGTTCACCTGCCACTTTTTCCTTTGGTGGCCACGTAGTCAGGCCGCTGGGCTATATTTGGTCCGGCTGATGATTAAAAGTGCTGGTCTAACCTCTGCCTCAGACAGGCCAATCCATCCCACAGACACCCCACCGCCGCCACACACGGGGAGGCTGAATAATTTATGCACAATATCGAACATGAAAGAAGACCTAGTAACACTCCAAAGCCCACCAGCACCCTTTCCAATCTCTCTGGATTGTTGAGATGGGTATACTGCCTCAAACCATTGTTTGCATGTGTGTGTGTGTCTGCGTGTGTGAGTGGACACCAAACGTTCTTCTCAGCTCTATCCTACTGGAGTCTGGCAGTTCTGGTTACTTTCAAATTTCATGGTTAGAAAAATGAGGAGGGAGCTCTGTAATTGGAAGCAGTGGTCAAAAATGGTCAAGGAGCACTCAGAAGAGTACTTTGAGGATCAGTAATTTGCTTAGAGAATTTCTGTTTTGAGACACATGTTGCCTAGCAACTCTTGAGCTAGAGAGAGCCGGTGCTTCCAGGCTTTTGTTCCAGCCCAACGAGAAAACACCTGATGGTCAATATAATTTAAACCCTATGGAGTGGACGAGTGCTGGGCCAGAACTACCTCTGCTATACAGCACTGAGTGCTTTCCTATGTGAGTTTCAAGTCACTGCTGAGCAAGTTTGTACTTTTTCAAAAGAAAGCTCTCAGTGAGTTCAGAAAATTCAATGGGTGGCAACTTTGTCCTTCTATGGAGGATTTGTGCTGGAGTTATAGTGCTGTCTCACCTCCCAAGCGCCCTCATAGTTCTGCTTCTTGAGGCGGACGGCCCAGTTATCGAGGCATGCGTCAGAGCAGTGGTCCATGCTGAGGATAACTGGCCGGCTCAGGACCACCCCGGGAGGGCCACAACTCACAACGGGGCTGAGCAGGGTCTGGCAACCAGCCAGGGGTAACCTACACCATGGAGAGGAAAGGGGGGGGAATGAATCGAGATGTAGTGCTTTTACTCGTCAAGTTAATAGTGAGAATTTACAGGTCTCTTGTAAGCAGGATATGGTCCTGTCACCTCTGCAAATGATCTAGCAGCTGTAACAGAGAATAATGAAAGCCTGCTGGACTCACTGCCTAGCTGGCCCTAGTTGTGATGGCTGAGTAATAACATAACACTGTCACAACATGCTACAATGACGGTGCCTTCTGAGACTGAATGCAGCAAGCCAAATAAACAGTGTTTACCAAACAATTAATTTAACTTAAACAGTGCATGTCTTGGTAAAAGGCTACGTTATTTATTTACATCCCTCCTCCACAAGTACTGGCACAGACTCTTAAGCCTTTCCTAATGGAACAGTAGAGCATCAAAACAAACAGCCTAGTGGCATCCAGGGAAGACTGCCAGTTAGGCAGTGTTAAAGAGACCCACCTTAAGTCTTCCTTCCTCTGAACAGTGAGATAAATCTCATAGATCTTTCCTCTGGGGATGGCCTCGGGAGGAATGAGCAGACTGATTCCTAATGCAAATAACAACAAAGGGAGAGAGAGTGAGGGAGGGGGGTTGGTAAGGAGGAGAGGGACAGGCTCATTTGTTCTGACTGAACAACGCTTTTGTTATCTCACAAAGGAAGGCGGCCCACTCAACAAAACTGTATGGCTGCAAAAACAAAAAACAAATCTATTCTGAAGGTCAGAGGCAGCCTCCGTCAGGTACAGTAGATGCAAATCTCTGCACTGGCAACTGAGGAGGCACGCGTCCCCATGGTCAACAATTAGCTAAGACAAAAGCGCACACTGCATCGCAGTTTAAATGTCCTCCGTCTGCCACCAAGTAGATAATTGAGACCATGAAACAGACTACTCCAGGAAAATTACACTTCCCCAGGAGAGTGTAGGAATGCACCTTGGAGAATAGAGAGAGCTATTGAGGTAGCTTGAGTGTTGTGGCATTTGTATTGTGATTCTCATGCCAAAATCATCCTCTTAGAATCCTTTTTAAAATGTAGCGCAAACAGTGACTATGTGACACAATTCTTAACAGTCTCTGGATTGTAAACTGGGTCTGTTCATCATGAAAGCTTCTGTTTGAATAAGGCGAAGGTGCCTGAATACTCACAGCCTTGTCTGAATCTATAAACCATGTCTTCCATGTGCCTGCTCTGAAACTGTGCTAAATGACAGTATATTCCTCTGAGTGAATGCATGCGAGTACTGATGGTTTTTTTTCTTGTGTGTGTCCCAATGAGAAGATGGGTGCCAATGCGTGGTATAGTCTACATGGCTTTGAGTTAATCCATGCATAAAATATCTGTAAGAGAGCAGAGGAGAGACAGAGAAAAGAGACAGATAGAGTGTGATGGCAAGGAAAACACGCAAAAAAAGACCTTTTCTCCCACAAAATACTGGAGTGTTGGCACTGTCATTGGCTAATCTGGACAGCCTACAATAAGCCAAGTTACTGTCTTCCAGTGTAATTATATAATCTCTGTACTCCGCTAATGTGAAGAGGGGAAGCAAAACAGGAGACTAATGATGGTGGG
The DNA here is from genome assembly GCF_014851395.1 of Micropterus salmoides. NCBI lineage: Eukaryota > Metazoa > Chordata > Actinopteri > Centrarchiformes > Centrarchidae > Micropterus > Micropterus salmoides. The sequence goes on from NW_024044237.1 coordinate 13,828,784, forward strand.
CTTTTTATATATTCTATCATACTAATCTTTAATGGACTATCTCTATTCCTTTGTCCATGCTCCTAGCACACAACTGACACTTGTGGACATCGGCTACCAATTCAACCAGCTCTTTCATAAGCGAGGGGACCTAATTGGAAAAATTTGTTCTAGGTTTTATTCCGGGAATCCAGGAGTAGAATGTATTTGGCACACACTTATTCTTTTATAGCTATTCATTTTATTTCAACTGTTCAAGCTGTGCAGTGTAGATGTAGGATATTGACAAAACATTTTACTCAATCATGCATTTGAGATACTGATGGCAAATACCTTGCTTTTTTGTACAATTTAATCTTTGAATTAGGCACTTTTTAGATAAACAAGCAAACTTCTTATTAATCACCCAGCTAAAACAAGCCCTTCATGCATTTTATGGAGTCTCTTGTGCTTTCTAACTATAAACTGTCTCACAGACAGAAAATACAGCCTGTGCATTAAGCTGTTTTGTATGAAGCACTGAAACACTTTTAATTTCTGTTATCCCGGTGCAAACCTATTAGGAAAACCACATGCACAAGATTTAAAGGCTGAATGGTCTGGGTCGGTTTCAATGAGACGGTGAGACGTTTATGGGACTCAGCTGTTACTGATAAATTCTGCTTGTTAATATCCAGTCAGAGGCATTGTGTCATTAAAGCAGGTGTAATAAAGTTTGTGTAAATGTTCTTTTTTTATGTAAAAGCAATGACAATGTATGTCCTGTGCAATACAAATAAAAATCGATTTGTTTCCACCGTATTTCCACATTTAGTAGCAGATGTTACATTGTTTAGATAGAACTTCTCTTGTTTTAAGTATGGCAGCAAACAGAAGGTCCTACAGAGGATGTGTACACAGACACAGACTTAACAATGCTGTGTCTACTGAAACAATACCTAAATGAAAATGACTGTGCTCTTAATTTACAACTTTGGTATTATAAGAGTTTTTAGTCATTGATATCTCATCTCAAGAGTTTTCATAAATCCCATTTACAAATTACAGTAGGAAGCAGTAAACTGGTCCAGACCTATAAATAATCTGTTGCCCTTTGGCAAGACTTATGAACTAACAGATAACTCATTGATTGGACAGTTTTGAGGACTGTCATTTTTGGTCACAAAGAGCGAACACAAAATTTTTATATGGGCATATTAGTTGAAACTGCAACTAAACCCCAAGTATCATAAAATGTTGGACAGGTAGAAACAGAACCAAAAAGAGTTTTGTATTGATAGTAGGTGTGACTTATTATGAGATAATAATCCAAACTACTATTAAATCCATCTATTAAAAAAAATGTCCTGATCTGTATGAAATCGCTGTATTTATTAAGACCATTTAGTAACCATAACATGTAGGCGCATCATCACATAAGGAGAGATTTTTGTGTCATACAATGTGCATTTTAGCAGTTTCACATTAAAAACAAGTGAAACGTAGCAACCACACATTAACCATTTACATAATATAACAGTAGAAAATGCCTGTTTCTGTCACTTTTTGTCTATTTATGATATGCAAGTGCAGTTTCCAGTCTTGATTTACAATGCTCATAATCTATGATCCCTTCTCTTTGGGACCACCATAGAAGGTGAACCGAACTACAGACGTGAAAGGCCCCTTAGAAACCAACATGAACCTAAAACGTAAAGAACCCACCTGTGTTTGGGATCGTCAGCCTCCCACCGAGGAAATTGAAGGTCCCATAGGAGGTGTTAGCTACATCGCGGGGCAGCGTTTTAAAGTAGCTCTGAGTGGACAGCCTGCTCACAAACTCAGCAGGGTCTGAGTTAAGCTTGCCGTTGTGCAGAGTGTGCGAGCCGTTGGGAAGCGGGTCCAGCAGAGGCCCATTGGTCATTGAAAATTTCCCAGTGGCATCGTGGCGAGAACGTAGGGTGCCTTGGTAACTGGTGGTGGTGGTAGTTAGATCAGGCTGGATGGTGAGCAAATGGGAATTCTCTGTTTGAATAATAAAAATGAAAGCGTGTAAATCTCCATGAGTGGCAGGCAGGGTGGTTTCGTACATCACAGAGACAGACCTCACACTCTCTAAAGCTGTTGCTGCCGCAACACACACAGAAAACTGAAACAAACAAGAAAAGACACATGGTGCAATAAACAGCAGACTCACAGGCACACACTCTTGACAATACACAAACACAAATTCTACCCAAAGCCAGTCTATTCCCCTCCCCTCTCTCTATCTCTGTCTGTCTCTTTAGCAACCACACAATCAATTCCAAACAGAACTCAGATACAGCTTAGCACCCTGAATGTATAAAGGCTTTTTTCACAGTGAATCACAGGCACTGCAACCCAGTTCCCCATCTCCATCCAGCTCAGACAGTTGTATTTCTATTACTTGCTGGTAAACCTCAGAGGCTCCATACAGGCAGTAAACAGAGTGGGTACATTTCCTGACAATGAGGTGGTGGAGAAACATAATGTCTCAGACAGGCAAATAAACAGCTCGTGCACCACACACACACACACACACACACAACATCTTGCTTGGACTACAAACCACTGTGAACACATTCACACCACCTCCACAACCACAAACAAACACAGGAGCAGTGGTACATGTAGATGAGTGCAGCACGGTCATGGTGGGCAGACAGACGGGCCGACGGACGCACAGAGGAGGGTAGAACAAAGAACAGTGTCCTACTGCTGTGGAGGGGAGGCCTGCGTGGCCGCGGTGCCCACACACCTGGCTTGCTGGGCTTGATGCCCATGGGCTGGAAGCCAGTGGTGAGGATGGAGGAGTCCGCCACGTCGGCATCCAGGCCCTCCTTCTTGCGCCGGTAGACCAGGACCACCACAATGAGCAGCAGAGTCAGACACAGAGCCACTGCCACCATGCCCACATAGAGTGCCACGTCCTCGGCCCCGCTCACAGCTGAATTGGGAGGACAACAGAACAGAACAACAGAAAAGACGTTTGAAAAACTTCCTCAGGTGTTGAATGACAATACAAACGTGTGCTTTTAGTATCTTCCATTTGAAGGTCTCACTTAAGGATTTGTGTTTAAAAGCCTGAAATCAGTTCCACACTCAATGCTTGCCACCGAATCCTTCTTGACCCTGTCCCTGACTGTTGCAGAGTTAAGAGAGCCAACATGAGTAAACATTATATATGCATCTTGAGTACTTTAAACAGTCAAAAGCTTCAATGACATTGAACAGTCGAAACAGAGAAAGAACCAGTTTCTGTAGCAGGTTTCCAGTGTTACCTTACTTCATTTCTGCACTGGATAAATATATCTTATGCTAGCATGTTCTTTCTCTCCCCTGTTCTTTTCTCTTTTTCTCTTAGCACACAACACCCCGAGAGAGCCAGTGGAAAAATGAAGGATTTGCTTATGAAATTCTAGCACCTCTTATTAAATGTCTCTCTCTCAAAAGCACAACAGCGTCTTTCTCCCAAAAGTACAGTATGAAGATGACAGCTAAGCCCAGACAAACATCAATGTGTGCGTGTATTTGTGTGCATGTGTTTTGTGTGTGTGTGCTTTGCAAGAGAATGGGATTTGCTACGGCTGTCTCCCCGGGCTGGGGGAATTTGGTGGCGGAGGTGGAGGATGCTCCTAGGGCCTTTGTCCCTCGGAGCCACAGGGGCGTAGCGCTGTCAACTGAACACAGTCAAGGAGGGGACACGTTGAGCACTGCGGCTTTGAGGGATGGAAGGTTAAAGTGCTGCAGGCTGCCGTGCGTCGAGTTGACAACAAAAGGAGAACAGAAGCAGGAAGAGAAGAGCAAACGTCCAAGAATGAAAACAAGAATTAAAAGGGAGACAGAATGTGCCTGTGATTGACAGCATGTGTGATTTGCATTACAGCAATGAGCAGCAATAACGCACCCAAAAGGTTTGTGTCAAAAATCGACCTGATTAACCTTAGATGCAACATATTTTGATGAATTTCTCCAGACCATCATGGTGTTTTTACACCACTGTGTAATCCTACTGCTCGACAGGAACTGTGCTCAACCTTGGAAACACAGATTTGACAGGTTTTAATTGGTGTTAGTAAATCTGTGACATGAGAATGGTACAATTAAATTAGCAGAGTGCTAACAGTCAAATTTCTCTCCATGTCTCACACTCATCTCTATTCATCTCTTTTCATCCGTTTGTCCTTGCCTTCTCCTTTTGTCTTGAAAAATCCATTACTTGGGACAAAGCCGCCCGACACACCCAAGTCTTTAAGAGAAATGTCAGAATCTATTTCATGGGTGATTATCTCAGTACAATCTGATACCTTAAGTAGCGGGATTATATGCAGCCAAGCTCCATGGCGGCCCGCTGTAATGCCAGAGATCTCTTTGACATGTAATCAATTGTGTATGACTGGCTGAAGATAAACACAAGATCGTGTGTTTTGTTCTTGACAGCACGTCGCACATCTGCACACAACTTACTTACGGTATTAACAGTCTTATAGGCAACATACACCGCTCCTGTACCTCTCATCCTGTCCATTTACCTGACTGTGTCTCTCGCCTACTGTCTTGTCTGTCCTCAGGGAAGCATAGAGGTGCTTAACTGTAAGCAGCATGGTTAAACCTTCCACCTTCCACAGTGAGCTTCACAAAAGGGGGAAGAGACTATGGCTGAACCTCTCATTAAAGTTCCCAAATCCAATTGTCTTGGTGAATCAAAGGCCAGACGAGGCTGCGATATTTGGACTTCTAGTGCTGCGGTCTACAGAGAGATGTGCAGTCTGACTAACGACAAAACAACACCCGTCAGCAAGGAGACAGACCAACTGGGTTCTCCTGATTGGATAAACATAGCCTTAGATTGGCCTGTTGCTGTTTACTTTCTAAGGGTAAACCAAAGGCACCTAGCTAACCTCAGATGTAAAGATCTAGCATCTCCACTCCTTTTCCCCCTGCACACACCATTCTTGCACCCAGACAATAAAGTCAGTCAATCAGACAACTCTCTCTCCCCCTCTATTCTGTGTGTAATCTCTGGTGGCTTATCAGAGCATCATTGAGTGAAGTTTTATCTGACCCACCAGGTGTCACAGCGAAACCATCCTGATACTCACTACAACCCTGACCAGCAACTGCTCTCAGCTCCTCCTGGACCCGCTCATTGATTTTCATGATGCCAGCCAATAATTGAAAGGACATCCATCACGCTTTAATTGACATAGCTAATCAGGTTTTATAATTGGATGGGCTTTACTTTAGCCCCCCTCTAGCATGCCCTCTCTCCCCTGCTTTTTCCATACACACTCTTACCAATTTACCTCTCTTCCTCTCTGCGGCCTGTCACTCAATCGTTCATTTCCACTTGATGTAATTGCTGGCAAAGAAGTTTTGATTCTCTTTGTGTGTGACCTCTCTTCATGATTGACACCCGCCTGCGGATAATCTGTGAATGTGATGAGCTGTTTTCAGAGATGACCCCGGGCCAATCTGTTTGTTCACCTCTCCTGAAGTTCTCAGTTCAACTCCTCAGACTCGCTCCAGGGCTGGCTGGTTAGGGATCAGTTTCTGACTTAAGATGGGCCAGTATAGACTTATAATTCATCTCCTCCGAGGCGATGTACCTGGCTCTTGTGAAAGTGTGGACCCCTTGCTGCATTGGCAGTCAGCACAATGTCCGTACCTGATAGTTTTCAACTCTACCTGCTCCATTCTCGCTCCTGCATTGATAAATAAAAGCTTTGCAGCCTCCTGCGCCTCTTCCCTGGGCATTTATCAAGAGACCTAAGAGTATATTTCATCCCATGGCCAATCCTAGTCACTCGCCTGAAGATGAATAACACTGGAGTTCTTAAGGTCAGGGAAATATGGCTACTAAAACTCTCAAAGTGAACGTGACCATTACTATCTCCACAATACAGTCGTCCCATCCCTCAGCGGGTCCCGGTGAAATATGGCCTAAAATAAATGTTTAGCCGTTTTTCACGCAGCCTGTGACCCCACTTTGACAAACAAACCCATGACAAAAACATCAGCTGCTTCGCCAGCAAATTAGCCCCCAAATTCAAAAACAGATTAATAGTTTGATGGTATTTGCACAATCATTTGTGACACCCCCAAACCGGGATGCTGCTGCAAATTAAGCTCATTACCTTCAATAGACATTAAGGCAAATAATTGTTTTTATGTTTTTCTAATTTCCTGTGCCTGAGAATATGAGCAGTATTATTTTTCCCACTATAATTTTTGTGCCCTCTAACACCTGTCTGCCATTTTGGCTCTGGCACACTGCCAGCGTATTTATAATTTCCCTGCACAGATTTTGCGTAGCTCCATCTTGGGCTTCACTTGTTTGCTGTATGAAAATGATCTCGCCTGGGTCAGATCTGTTTATTTTAGAGCTATAACACAAAGCTTGCTGCCGCACATTGATTCTCATATATGCAATACCCAAAACAATAACATCATCTAATGCATGCCATTTCAGGCTTAATGAGGGAGATTAAAGATGTTTGTGAGGTCCTCAAACAGAGGACATCTTTTGTGGCAGAGTAACTACGGCTCACTCTGCAGTTGTATTGTTCGATTACACTGGAGAAGAGAGGGGTGTCTTTTGTTTCAGGGGGAAGTTTTCCATCTCAGCTAATAGCCTGCAGACATGGTTGAAGTACGGGAGTTGCTGACAAGCCAAAACCATCTTGCTATTTTGCTTATTATAATACTTCACACAGCCGTTGTCTATGGAAACACATCTGTTGGGAACAGATTGGGACAGGCATTCTTCAGAGGCCAGAGCTCCGCTCTGCACTGTCAGTGTAAATACTGAACGACTCTGTGTGTGTGCGTGGTTGTGTGTGTGTGAGAGAAACAATGACTGGCATATTTGTGTATATATCTTGCCTCTCTGGGGAGGAGCTGCTGACCTTTGATGATGGGCCGACTGAGCTCCCTGGTTCACTGCTCCAGCCAAACCCAGCTAACGGCTGACATACGCACATGCATACACACACACTGACACTTAACGTAGTGCAAACACATGCAACATTCACATAAAGTACCCCTATCCCCCCCACTCTCCGTGCATCGGTCTTTTTGATCATGTCAATAAGTGCAAAATACATAATTCACTGTGTTAATTCACTGGCCCATGTCTACTGAATCCCCATTAAAACTCAGTGTTTACCATGCAGATAAGCCAAAGAGTGCACTATTTATAACATTTTCTCTATGAGACGCCACCCTGAAACACATCATTTCTGGATGAGAAGCTGCAATTTCTTTCTGTCTTTGATATCTGTAGGGAGCAACAGAGCTCTCCCTTCCTGTCCATCTGGTCAGCAGTGGACCCTGTGGTGCCACTTTCCATTCAGCTGCCAGTTCTACAAGCTTTGTACACGTGCCCTATTAATGACAAACAGATAGTGACAACAAAGTACTGGCTGCTTTACATGAAAAATGAAATACCAATTGGCTTTGTAGCTTTCTAAATGCACAGCATAAACACAAATTCACGCTGCAAATGACCTACAGCACACATGCACGGTGGCCATGTGTGTCTTCACGGACGATTTGACCCATGGCACTTTCACTGGCAGCTTGTGTTTTAAATCAGAAGAGAGATGATTTAATTCTCAGCTTTATTAAGAGGTCAGGGAGCATCATAGCATTGACGCAGGTGAAAAGATTGTGTATTATCTTAGCAGCGGGTGTCATACCAGGGTTTATTAGAGCCCATCGTTTAAAAAGGTCACACAGGTGGAGATGAGCAATGGTCCACAGACAATCCTACTGTCAGTACTAGAATCTTATGAGATGGACATCTTTCCTTTATGAATCTTTTCTAAGGTGTACTCAACATCTATCACAGAAAGCCAAAGCCATGAGGTGGCATAAAATATTTATCTGACCTGATAAAAAGAGAAGGACACTCACTCCTCTTGCCAAAAAGCATGAAGGGAAAAGCCTTTCCCTCCCAATCTTTTCTACCTGCCAGGTAGTTCAGGGGCTAATTGATGCTAATCCTGTACATCTGTTCTCCATGTATTGTTTGTGATCTAGTTGATGTGTTTGATGAAGGTTGTAAGACTGAAATGTCATCTGACACTAGGGATGGGGATCGTAAATTTTTACTGATATCGATACCACTATCTATTTACTATTATTTGGTGACAGTTATTTGGTAAGAAGAGACCCAGCGGGCATGAGATAGGGCCAGCAAGATATGTGGAAAACATTTCATGTGCAATAACATTGTTATATATTGAGATGACATATGACTTGTGATAAATAAACAAATATTGATGTCTACATATTAACTGCCTGGTTGTTTTTAAATTAATTACAGGATTAGAATTTAATATTTTAAATACAAATGTTGTTTCTAGAGCAGCAACATTAATGTTTACAACAGCAAATAAACTCAATATCAGACATCACAATACTGAGTGATGTTTAGAAAGAATAAAAAAACTCTACAAAGACTGCATCAGTCCCTCCTCTTCCTCCTCCTCTCTGCTGTTATTCACTGCCTGTAGGTAATGTTACCAGGTAGAAGGAGGAGCAGCTGGTTTGTCTCAGCCAGCAGCTGAGTTTACAACAATGTGCCAAATTTTAAGACTACAGACCAGTCTATGCTCCAGACAATCAGCTTTCTATTTAGCTTGTTTGTAACATTTGGCTAATGCCAAGCTAACGCTAGCTGTGCTTGTATAAAACATACAAGATGACACACTGAGGACAGAGCAGTTTAAATGAACCCTTTCTACATGTTTACCCTACGTACCCTATGTCTTTTTACTGGCAAAGGTTTTATTGCACGCATTTACAGAAACGAGCGTAGCTGTTGGCAACACGAGTAGTGTGGAGGTAGCTTAACTTCACCGTCTCCACCGCGACGGAGTGGCGTCTCTCTCTGCTGGGCGGTGTGTGTGTGTGTGTGTGTGTGTGTGTGTGTGTGTGTGTGTGTGTGTGTGTGCGCGCGCGCGCGCGCGTGCGTGTGTAGGAGCCGACAGAGAGCAGCAGAGGCAGTCCCGGGCCCATTTAATACCACGTTTAGGTGCCATCACTAAACAAAATTAGTTTTCTTATCCATTGCGTTTCAAGTTAAATCCGATTTGACTCTTAAGACATCACGTTACATTATAGAACCCGCTGGTCTCGTTAGCAGTATCAATAAGCTCGGACCTAATTGGTTTTGAGAAAGTTTGGAACCAGGTCCTTTTTGAACCGGGTATCGATTCCCCATCCCTATCTGACACTCATCAGCTCAGTATAATAAGCAAATATATAACTAATCTCCATGTTACTGATCCTGTTGCAGAAAAGTGGTTAAACCATACCCTTGTACTGTATCTTTTATATTGTTTCACTGAGTTGAATGGTTGAGAGTGTAGTTTGCAGTATGTGGGGGGTTGTGCACTTACTCTGCGGGCATTGCTCGCTGGTACAGTTGAGAGACTGAAGGTCAAGCCCCTGGCAGTCTTTGCCCCCGGTGCCAGGTGAGGGCTGGGTGCACTCCCTGCTCCTCCACATCGAACAGTCTGCACCACACGCAGACCACTTGCTCCACTCGCTCCAACCTCCGTCCACTGCGAACACACAATAAAAAATAAAAAAAAACACATGTGAGCACAAACATAGCAGTAAATACACTGATTCGCTTCAAACGTAAAAAAAAAAAAATTAATCGGAAACATGCTAAACAGTTTCAATAAAACAAACTATAACTCCTTTTTGCAAACAGTGTGAAATGTTAAAACTCTACACGGTGAAGTTCAGATGCAACAGCGGTGTAAAAGCAGTGGTGTATTTTCGTGTGAGATGAGAACTGGTACATTACTCTGTTGCCATCCTGTGCAAATCTACTCGCTCTAAAATGGAAACCTGCTCAGAAAAGCATTATAAAAAGACATGCAAATCCACTTGCACACACTCAAATCCAGCAGACACACATGGAAACCAAAGCGTGTAAAACACCTGAGGAGAGCCATATTGTCTCTATTCTGCTTTCTTTGTTTATTTGGAACATGGAAATCAGATGCAACTGAGCTAAACCCCACTGGTACGAGGGTACTGTGGAAGGTGCTGTGACCTGATAATCCCAGCTGTCAAAAACCTAAATCTGCACAGGGAAATTGACCTTCTAGTCTACTGTCAAACATACATGCACACACAAACATCGCTATTTAAAAATGCCCCTAAAAAAAATGGACAATTCTGAGAAGAAACAAATCCATGGTTTGATTTCTTTGTCAAAATAAGCCATTACTATAGCAACATGAGCATTGCCTGCTGCATATTGCAAGACACTATACAGGTGGCATTACTGTGAAGAGAAACTAATGTGCATTACACCTGCAGCCTATTTCTGTCTAGCATGACTTCAAACACACCACCATCAGCACCAGCAAAATGAAACAAATAGATATGGGCTGGTAATAGTTTGGAGCAGGCCCTGCTGTAGGAAACCACATGCAGAGAGGGAGGCCATTTTGCAAAGGTGGGGGTAATTTGGCATCGTTGGGTGGGGGGGACTGGGAGTGATATTGACAGCGACACAGCACCATGTCTGGAGAAGGTTACCATAGAGCTAATGGGAAAAAGAGCAGTAATGAGCTCTCATGGGGAAAAGACACCACTGTCTCGCTCGCACTCTCTCTCTCCAAAATGTAAGGGTGAAGGGGACCAGACAAGAATCACCAGAGCTGCTCTCATGTACACACACACACACACACACACACACACACACACACACACACAGCTTTACAGCAGTAACCTGCTCTTGACCGACCTAAGGGCAAGGAAACCTTAGTGCTCATTAATCCTGGCAATAAAGAGTGCAGGGGGTATGACCCCAAGAAAACAGGTCTGACCCACTTCAGATCAGAGCCTTTGGTTAATAAAAATAAGTGATATGTTACTCATGATGGGATACCTATTATTGCATAACTGTACCAAGTAATGATGTTATTTGGTTTTAGAGCGAGTCCCCCACATGAGCTAAGAGGCGCTGTAAGCGTACTAGGCCAGAGGCACAGGTGTGTGAATTAGACCCTGCTCCCGCACAAGTCTGCATGTTTGTCCGTTTGTGTCCTCAAATGATTGCTACAGAATGTGAGTGTGAGTGTGTGTGGTGGGATGCTGACACAGCTTGGGCCTCTTTGCAGTCAGATCCATTTGGCAGAGAGAGCAGAACCAATCAGATAATTGTCCTTGTTTGGCATTGAGTGGACCCATCCGTGGGCCAGTGGGCTCATTATCCAGGCTGGGAATGAGAATGATTGAATAGCGAATTACATCCTAATGAATATATTATGTCGCCCCTCAGTTTATCCACACCACTGCGAAATAAAGAGATGAGATCCACATCTGCCCTGATGAGGGGATGAAATTCTACTTCTCTTACCCACCACAAATCAAGACTAATGGCCATGCAAATAACATTTTCAAACATGGAGATTGGAGTGGAAACAGGGTGCATGCTGCTCATGAAAATGTGGATGAGACACAAGCACTGCGACCCAAGGCTGAGGAAAATCAAAGAAAGATGAAGATGCATAAACAGTTCTTGATGGCCTGTCTGACTCTGAACACATGTTGCAAATATTTCAGAAGAGGCTTTCCACATGAGCAGAGACCAAAGAAATGTTTGGACAGCGTACAAGGAAGTGGGAAAATAGTAAGTGGTTACAGTAAATGCAGTGAAGCAAGAAAATTGACACTTCCCTTGATTTTTTTTTAGGCTGAAATCAGATCCAAACCTCATCCTTTCACTATTTTAGAATCCACATATGAGAATTGTTATCCACAGCCACAGTTTTCTTTATCAAATCCCCAGAAAGAGATTGTTAGCGCTACTGCAAAAGGCACCACAGCTGATTTTCAATCATGCAGCACCACAGGTTTTAGGTCAGGCAGGTCTCTGAGGAGGGACAGTAATACAATAGCCCAGTGGCAAGCCCCCATTTGGACATGTTGTCAAGGGGAGAAGCAAAAGGCACCCGACCATTCTTCACAGGTCGGTAGGTGGGCCTGTTTGAGGCTTTGCTGTTCAAAATGACAATGGCTGCTGACAGACACAGTCCGAGATCATCGGACACCTATGGTTTCCTGTGTCCTTGAGGGGAACACGAGGAGGTAGACAAGTACCACTGAGACCAGCAGGTCGCCCCTCTGCTCCCACTGTCCTGTCAGCACACATGTGTGCACTGTAACCACCCCTAATCCCAGTGTTCAAAAGCCACAGAAAACCACATGTGGGGGTGGGTTGATAGCTTAGCCAGTGAAGTAGGTGATGCAACAGAGATTAATAACCAAATTATTCTGTATTTATGACACATTTTATATAGTTAGAAATATCATTTTTGTTGGTGGTTATGATTTAGTATGTAATCAATAACTGAATAAAAGCTGTGTCTACTCCCTTATGTTAACTAAACCATTACAACAAACCAAAATGAGACAGAATGAGACATGAGAGTGTGAGCCAAAACAAATGGCACAGACTGATTAAAAACGGTGCTGATGCAAGGCTGTCACCAGATGGCCACCGTCTTTTCGCAGTGAACTAATGTGTTTTTCTGTCACATTTATTAGCCGCAGCCTTTATTTATTCCTTGGATAAAATATGGAGTCTCCAGAACAATCTCTGATAATATCCAAAGACATGTGAAAGTTTAATTCCAAAGTAATATTAGACCTTTGCCCGCAGTGCATACAGTAGACATATGGGTGCTAACTTGCATGTGTACAACATGTACATGCACAGAAACACACACTTACAAGTACGCATGCACAAATACACCAGCCCCGAGTCTGTTTACTTTCCATCTAGTGGAATTCTCATGACTCCTCTGGCAAGCCTGAGGGATCAGTACAATATTTAAATAATTCACACAAGTTAGAAATCTCTTCAGGTTGTTTGCTGTTCTCTAACAGATCAGCAACAGTTCCATTAATCTGTGTGAGACAGGTGTCTTGTATCACTTCCAAAACTGGGGACTAACTATTTGCTGTTGGCTCGGGTAGCATGTCTTTGTTGGAAATGTGACATTTTGCCATGGCTGTCTGCTCTGACCACAAGGCAGCGTAGGGGCAGAGTCGATGAAAGGGTGAGGGGATGGACTACAGATTTATGTGGGATACTTCAGCGGGATATGATGAGATCGAGACAAAGAGAAAGGAAAAGGCAGAGAGAGGAAAAAGAAATGGAGATAAGCTCTTGCATAGTTTGGCTACTGGCTGTCTCAAGTGTTGATCTGCTCTGCTCTGAGCCCCAGGCTTTAGCCTCAGCCGCCGCCTCCTCCTCCTCCTCCATAGCTCCCTGTGTCTTTCCCAGCATGGAGCACATCTGATCTGCCACATAGGCCTCGGCCAACTCTCATTAAACACTTTGGAGACTTAGACAAAAATACAGATGAGCCTCTCTGGCTTCCTGATGAGGTGGGCGCTCACATTTAGATACAAGAGCCCTGTGAATAGACATGTGGAGAGTTCTGTTACTGCAGGCAGTTGTCTGTGGAAGCCCATATGAAACATGTGTATGAAAATGTGCTCTGTGGCTGTAGCTAAGCACTGCTCTGAAGGAATCATGCTACTTTTTTAAATGTGGAACAACACATGGCCATCGGCATTTCAACAAGAAATATATATAGACGTATCTGGGCAATGCAGAGACAAATTATAGCCATTGCATGTTGTTGGTTCCAAATTTAAATAGATTTGTTTCCAGCGAACATTCAATCAGTTGACAACATCTCTTTATCCCCAAAGGAGCAGTTCAGCAAATCTGTGAGGCCATCAATTTTAGACAAAACAGAAACTGCAAATTACAAAGAATAAGCAGTAAAAAAAAAACATTTTTCTGTAACCCATTTCAGAGATGAAACGCTGAGAGAGAAAATGCACTAGAGAGCTAATAATCAACAAAGAATCTTAGTCTAGATAATTAATGAACTCCTGAAAACAAGACCAGCATTAAATCATGCAATTTATAAAATGCAGCTCCTCTGGCCAAAAGGCACTGTAGAGGAAAAATGCCTCTCAAGGCTGAATTAAAAAAAGTAAAGAACACTACTTCTGAATCCAAATGTCAGCCGAGTCTAAATAAATAACATGATGTCTATCTGCAGCATTACATCTCCCCATGTAATTCATTCTTCTTAAGTCTGCTACTTCTGATATGGGCTCAAATCACCATCAACTGTGCATTTAGAGGATTAGACCTGTGAAGGCTATAAGCACAGTGATAATTAAAGTTGTTATCCAGTATGTAATGATGCGCTCTGCAAGGCTGGTTCTTCCTTGCTGAACATGACTCTTATATGAGAGCATCTATTCATTTATTCAGGCTGATGATTCACACGTGTTAATCGTGTATTTGATTAATCAAAGTGATGATTCAGATGTATTTGGGGGTTGTCTTTGCTGGGGCTGTTTGTGTGCTGGGTGACAAATGATGGGAGCAGTCAGTTCATCTTGGGGGACATCAGAGGCATGTCTGTGAGTACACAACAGAGCCGTGGTGTCAGTTGTGATTGGAAACAACAGCCCATCATCCCCAGGCTCTGGCGTGGTGAACTACGGCCTTGAGAGGAACCCTCTCCGGAATCCGACATCTGGGGCCGTCTGTGCCACTGATGATCTGTCTGAGACAGGTAACGAGTGAGAAAAGGAGGCAGAGACTACCCTCTGTTGCCAAACAACAGGACTGATAGAGGTGTGAGCCGGGTCACATCGCTGTAACGTCTCTCATCAAGAGAAAAAAAGAGTAGCAGTTTTTCTCTCCCAAAGTCTCTGCAAACTGTTGTTCACAGGGCACAATGCAATTTCTGTCACAGCACCCTAAGGGTTGAAATTACACACTTTCTCCTTGTGGGGCTAGAGAAAAATAGAGGAGGGCGGGGTTTGGTCTAACAATAGCAGCTTGGACTGACATTAATCTCTTTAAGCTCATGGAGGTCAGTATGCTGCTTTGCTTTGGAGGAATGTCAAGCATCCCTGGACACCCCTCTAATTCCATTACTCGTTGCTCCAGCGCTAATAATTCCAAATCCATCCAGATAGCGTCCTGATGGAGCGTCATGCATTTCGGTGTTTCCTTTGTCTTCCTCCTCCAGCTTTATTCCAGCGGGCCATGTTACTTACACTCACGCTTGACATTTAGTGATGTCTTTACATGGGAGATGTGTTACCCAACGCCCTGATCCACTGAGGAAGATAACCTCTGTTTTAGGCAGGGAGAGGCTGCCACTGCCAGGGGTGTTGGATTTCCCTCTCTGCTGTTTACCGAGCGTGGGAGATTTCTCCTGCGGTCAGCATGGCTGCAGAGCCCCAGCTATACGTCCACAAACTGATCTGCTGGCATCCAAACAGCCAGCTCTCGTACACGCTCAGGCTTTCTCCATTTCTTCTGTTTTTCTCAGTCACTCAGGGCTTTGTTGTTTCTTCCTTACACTGTCTCTGATTCCATCTGTCTCTATCCCTGCTTTCACCTTACACCTCCTTCTTCCTCTCTTGCTCTCCCACCCTTGCTATCTCTCCCTCTGTTAGGGAACTAATGTGGGACTGCAAATGAAGCAGCTTGACTTCCATCTCAGGCTACCAGAGATCGATATGTGTTGCTCAGTATCAGGCAGGACACTCTCTGCCTCTCCGACACTCTCACAAGGGAGGACGGGCAGGCAAATGAAACGCCCTCAACTTCTCACACGAAAACATGGCACACAGTCCGCCATAATTCAGCTTTTTATTGCCCATATTTACTACATAGCTTGAACAGCAAACAATAACAAATGTACTAGCTGGTCTGACACAATGCCATGGCTGGTACCATGTCTCTTAAAGCAGACGGGTCTCTAAAATAAAAGCAGGTTCTGCGTCAGAGCAGAAGATAAAGAGATATGTGAACAAAGACGGATAATAATTAATCACTTTCAGAATGAGGTCTCACTGTGAAGACTATTAGGCTCCAAAATTTCTGTGTGAAACGGTCTAATTGCAGGAAACAACAGAAGCATCTAAGAAAGGACCTGGGTGCTGGTACAAAAGGCATCCAAAATAAAGATGAATTGATGACTTCTAGATGCAAAAAAATGCAAAAGGGAAGCCACAGGAAGCCAAGCGCCACAGGACAAACAGGGTTGCCTGGGAGTTACCTGGACAGGTGGCCACGCAGGCACTTTTCTGGACGTTCTGCCCCTCACAGGATGTGCCTCCATTCAGTGGCGTGGGGTTGGTGCAGCTCCGACTCCTCTTCTGCCAGCCACGCCCACACACAGCACTGCAGGACGACCAGGTGGTCCACGTGGACCAGCCGCCGTTAACTGTCAGACCAGCACCGGGGGTGGAGGGGTGAGGGAGGGGGAAGGTTGGAGGGAGGGAGGGAGGGTTGGATGGATGAAGGGACAGAGCAGCCAGGATTACCCGACATGCACTAAGGAAAAGAGGTGTTTGCTGCGCTAGAATAATCGAGACTGCTGTTACACTCTTGGAAGAGCAAGAGCAAAGGGGGCTGCTTCCTGCGTCCGAGTTGGAATTACAGCCAACTGCAGTGAAAACAAAATGGCTTCAATAGAGAGCAGAAAATAACCTGACAATTTGCCATCTTTGACCTTATCTCTGAGGAAGACAGTTGCTGCAAAATAACTAGTGGACATTTTCAATACCCCTCCAAATTTTACCAAGGTAACGCAAGACATTATAGAAGAAATGCCATTTAAAGCAAAATGTCTATGGTCATAAATGCATTAAAAAACGACACCTAATCCTTGGAAATGCCAACACACTACTGAAAAATAAATATATCATGGCTGTTCCAGTAATTCAGAATGCGTCCTTCACAGCACATCCACCACTGATTGCACACCATTACATGACTTTAAATGTGAAGCACTTTGTAACATGGCTTTTGAAAAATTCTCTATAAATAAAGATTATTTTCATCATTACATGCCATTCTTCAAACTCAAGTACTCTTTGAATTGTAGGGAACACCACTGTATAATTTAAAGAATATTTTCAAAAAACTCAGCCACTTGCTGAATCAGTGCCTATGTTCTGAACCTTAACAGTCTATTGGCACATAATTGCTTCCCTATCCCTCGATCATGGCAGTTGATTACATCACATCACGCTGGGTTAATCCTAGTCAGGTCCTTCCTGTATCTCCTGTGTTTGCCACAGCTTACAAGATACAGAGATTCCTGATTTATTGACTTGAACAGCATTGCCGTTCCTTCTCTGTACATACTCCCTTCCTAATTTCCCCCTAACTCTCTCCTGTGCTTGTCGTGGCTGAATCATTTCCTTGCCCTCTCTATGCGATTGATTGCCCGCCGCGGTGAGGTAAATTGCCAGGCAACTCGGCCCCTGATTACCTCTTAGCACAGAGTGCAGTCACACCAGCCAGGCCTTGTTAAAATGCATCTCTGGCCCCCTGTTGAACCCCCTTTGAAAAGTAGCGTTTATTATGACTTGCTACAGCTAGCTAGATCAGGTGGACTGTGATCCTCTCAGGTAAATTAATTTTTATTTTCTGCTATAGAGCATTGTAAGTGAACAGCAGGGACATGTCTTTTTTTTTTTTTTTTTTATATAAACAAGGCCACTTCTTCTGTGATTTAACCTCAATTAATATTACAATGGTAGTAACATTTCTCATCTTGTCAAGCACATAGAGTGATGGGAAGAAATACAATTGCACATGCAGGCCCCCAGCAATTTGTTCACAATTTGGCTGGTCTGAGAGTGAAAATTATTGTTTGACAATACAAGAAAGGCAAACAATAAAGTGGGAATGCTCTTGCCTCCACAGTCATTTCAACTTTACATTTCTCCATCTGCAGAGCAAGTCTTTCAACAACAAGCTAATCAATTATAATCAACAGTAAGAACAATTGCACTTCTTTAGTTTTATGCTGGGGGCTTGGAAGAGTGTATGATAATGTTTATTTTGACAGCATGCTCCAAGTTGACATGTTACCATTCACCATGAAATCGCACATGCCTCAATTTTCAAGTACATTTGCAGCGATACAAGCACTACTCAAACGTCCTCCAGGGTCTGCACAATGTTTTTTTTTTTTTTAAATTAGCCTAAAAGGAAATTAATAACTAATTAATTGTTTAGTTATGATCTTAAATACTCTTACTCTTAAATACTTGATCTCTGTTATCATCCATTAAATTTTTACATATTACAACAATGTTTTTTTAAAAATACAGTACAAATCAAATGTAATACATGCAGGCGTTTTCTCACTCTAGTTAACCTCTCTACTCTATAGACGTGTATTTCTTTATATGGCAAAATTTTTTTCATGTCCATGTTTTCTGAATTTGAATTCATCCTACACCCTAAAATCCATTGAGATTTCATTGAGCGCTTTTGTTAGCCGAAAAGGGAAACTAATGTGGGAACTGCATAAGATTATATTTTGATGAAGTTATTCCCACTGAGATGTTGATTTCACAAGGAATATGCATACAGTGCATCCCTTGTGAAATAAAAATAATGTATAGATCATTAAATAGATAGAATCATTAAAATAATTTTACAGCAGAACAAATTCTGCAAAGAGGTATGCATGTTTCTACATAGTGCTTTATATTTGTGCAATACTGACACGTCAGATAATACACATGAACTCTCATCACACATCGCAGCATCGTCTTTTTCTGGCAGCCTCAACAAAAACAGAACCTGTGGCAGAATTTGCACCAGATTATGCATTTCTCATACACAAAGTTGCTTTCATGATGCATTCCCACGTGATTTCCACCTCTTGTATGCATGTAGCTGAGATTTAAGTAAAGCTGTAACGTATGCAAAACTTTAGGCGTGCCAGTACCCAAGGAACCCTCTGTGATAGAAAATATGCTGCTTCTCTGCATTTTAATAAAGATCAGTCTGCTTATCAAGCCAAGACATTATTTACAGTTTGCACTTAATTCAATTTCTCTTCTCATATTGGATTCACTACAGAGGAGGAGAAGGATGGCAGCCCCGCGATTAGAGACTGCCAGCTTTGGCAGAATGGCTGCCAATAACATTTTAAGTTGTGCTAATTAATGTGCAGATCCACTACTATGTCTTCATGTAGTTATTTATGTAATCTATTACTACTATTACTGAAAAATAGAGCTGACCTACGCAAGTTGATACTATATATAGGTCACATTTGTGCAACACTGCATACGGTTATTCTTAAAACTACACTGTAGAATCTGAATATATCATTAACACCACAAGTAGTACACCCAGGTATCTTCCATGTATGAGGACAGGCAAAGGTTAATGTGGAAATGTGGGATAACGGAAGCAACATGCAAGCATGATTCATTAGAGCTGTTTTTATGTTTGTATGGTTTGTATATGTTGAAGCTTGGGATCATCTGAGCTCAGACCTCTCAATGGCTACCGTGTACACAGCTTTGACACCTGTTGAAGGAAGTTTCACCTACCATAGACTAGGACCGTGGCAGAGGTGCTTTTGCGGCGAGCGACAATGTTTTTGGCCACACACGTGTAGTTGCCTGTGTCCGCCAGCCGCGCTTTTTTGATGACGAGATTATGGTCGGCCGTGATGAAAAAATTGGGGTCACTTGCTGGGTTGACAACATCCTCGTTTCTCTGCCACTCCACCTGAAAAAATGTTTCAGCTGTCAAAATTCACTGCAACTGAACAGAAACCGTTCCCCCCTCCCATGCAGTTTTACAGTGACCAGATATGCTGTGTATTAGAGATACATGGACAGGAAAAGCGGCGAGGTATTTCTGTTTTTGATGCAATCAAACTGCCAAAAAGAATGTAACCTGGTGTGATACTGATGTTGAGATGGAATTAATTTATCTATACACCATTCTAATTTTAATATGTCTTCTCGTTTTGTGTGGGAAATGAAGCTTTTATTTTGTAGCTGCTGGAGACCTCTGTAACTGCTGGTGATCTGTGAGTGAAACCAATCATGCTTTGTGTAGTTTCTGCGCTCTCTTGCAGAAGCCAAAAATGATGTCATTCCTTTTTTTGGTGTACTATCAGATTGGCTTGCTTGTTTTCTTGCTCTCACTTGACCTCATCTCGTCTTGAGTGTATCTACGGTATGGCAGCATTGTTGTCAGTATTACTGCCAGTTGCAATGCCGCGAATAATTGGGCTTTCTTCCTCTTGTGCGCTATCCCCGTTTTCTCCTGTGGTGACTTCTGCTCTGATGTTCTTTTCTTTTGAACTGCAGTTGGCACCTTCCTTCCTATTTCTCCCTACACTGTCGAGCTGTGATTGGCTAGTCTGCTGCTCCTGGTCTCTGGGCTGTCTGAGTGGCTGGCCTAACCTCCTCTTGTGTTGTTATTAAAGCAGTTAGTGCCTATCTGGGACTGGGAGGATGCAGCAGACGAGGTGAAACAGCTGGCCCCAGTCTGGTCCTCTAAACACAGACACGCACCACAAGAGACGTGAACACAGTAAAAGAAAGAGAGAGAGAGAGAGAGAGAGAGAGAGAGAGAGAGAGAGAGAGAGAGACTTGAGCAGGACGAGAGTGTATGAGAGACATAGTACATGAGATGGCAGAGAGATAGAGAATGAGATTGAGAGAGAGTGAGGAAAATAGACCCATTAATTATGGATAGGCCTTTAGAGATGCCAAATGGAGAGTGAAGCTTCCAAGCCTATCCTGAGTGATGTGACGAGACAACGTGATATATACGGCTTCTCTGAGATGTAAGAGTGATAATAAATCAATATAGGGGAATAATTAGAGGTGTAATTTATCCGTACAGGGTTATCTGTTCCCTGGTGGAGCAGGGAGACATGCCGGGGAGCTGATCCTAAGCAACTTTTTGCTCTTTGTCCTCCTGGTGAGGAAAGGGTAAATGGATGCTATATGTGGGCCTATAAATATCTTCTGTATCTGTGTCTCACCTCGGCTTGTGGCACTCCCTCGGGGGGATGGCAGCGCAGTAACACCTCCTGGTCCAATGCCACCTCTTTACCCTGCGGCTCCTCCTCAAAGTTCTTTCTCAGGTCTGAGGAAAAAAAGACAGGGAGAAACAACCAATTAGGATATTTGTAAGAGCTTGTGAGGTTTGAATGATATACTTCTATCCACAAAACCTGGCCTGATGATGTTTAAAAATATTCCACTCTTGAAATATCCACCCATGGCCTTGCTGAGCCTGTCGCACTCCAGTTGGCCCCTAAGCCACACGAGGATCGGTGGCACCAGCCATCTTGCTTATTACAAGCTGCCTGGCTGGTTCAGAGATGCTTGTCTGCTGCCAGAGGGGCCCGGCATCAAGCAAAAGCAATTGCATTACCCCTCACTCCTCCCCTCCCACCCACTCTCCTCTCTCCAGCATCCGGCAGCCTCCAGCTTCCATCTGTATGAGGGCTTGGAGCAGCCACACGAAAACAAAGCCCTGAGGCGCCTGGACAAGAGCTCCTGCAAGCCTGGCTGACCGCATGGAGCTTCACATTACGTCTCATTGAATACTCTTACTGTTGCACAGAGTCCTGCTATATATTTGTCCATAAGCCCAAGCTGTCAATTACGCAGGTAAAACTGGCAATGCTGATTTCTTACAAGGGGAAATAAGTGCAAGGCTGTTTGTATCCGACGAGCAAGACAGGCCACCGATAGCTGGCAGGTTGGCACAAATTTGATGCGTTCACCCCGGGTTTTGACTCAGGATGTGTTATTGTATTGTGAGGGGCTAAGGGGTGCGGCTGTGGGCCACCGTTGAATTCCTTTAAACAGATGTTCAGCCTGTCCTGACCAATCATACTGAGATAAATGTTAAGACAAGCGGAGACTTTCACGACATTCAATTTAATTAAAGCTGATAAAATGGGACTGGAGGAAACTTAAGATGCAAGTATGCAAGTGTCTATGTCTGTGCATGAAAATACAGTGAATGTGAACCAGTGCGTGCATGCACACACATCATTATTGAAGCGTGTGTGTCCTTATCTTACATCAAACTGACTTTGTTGAGCTCTCAAACAAGGTTGGATAATGAATGTGTGTTTTCAAAACGTCTGGTTGTTTGGAGAGGGTGCTACGTTGGGCTCTGTCTGGAATAATGCATATTTATGTGGGAATTAATAGGCAGAATGCTTTAAAATACTCAAATGTAAAATAGCTTCTTCTAATAAAGCTTTGGAGGCTGCAGCGAGGGATGTGTCTGTGTTCCCTAGACAGATTTATGATTGCTGCACAGCAATAAATTTCAAATCTGTTTTTATTCCAGTTACTTTCATAGGGATCATTGCTGATGTACTGTATCCAGTGAAAGATACGCTCATGAATACTAAAAAATGTCTTTTTTTTTTTTTAAATACTGCCTTCAAGCAGATGTATTACTCTTCATTTCTGCCTGCCAGGGTCAGATATTTTCTTCTTATAAGCAGAATCACAGGATAATGATTTAACTAAACTGTAATCACAGTAATACACTGTGATGCATCAGATCATAATTGCCTCTGGGCTAATTGTTGATTGAAAGTTAGTCCCTCCCCAACCACCAAATGTGAAAAAAATGTGCTAGTGTCCTCTCAGTTACAAACTGACATATAATATAGAAGCACCATTTACATTTGTAATAACACAGATGATGCACTCACAAGCAATCCTGATGTACGCCTTTTGGCTCTTCTGGGTTCCGGTGGTGCTCCAGGCGACACACTGACACCAGTACTCGTCAAGACCAAAGATCTTCTCCACCTGCTGTCTGGTAATCTCAATTGTCACCTGCATGACTGGCAGTGCTGCAAAGAAAACACAGGAATAAGCGTCAAAATACTAAACAGGGGAGTTGAACGAGCACAGGTTTATCCCCATCAGCTAGTTTGACGGCAGCGATGGCTGACATGACCATAAATATTTCTCCACAGAAAGAAAACAAATGAGCCAAAGTGAATCCTTTAGTGCATTTTGTACCTTGAACTAAATCGGCAAAGTAATTTCAAAAAGCCAGGCAGAATAAACAAGCAGAGAAGCATAATCATATATAAACAGAGTGCTTGTTAACTGAGGAAAATGAGAAGAGAGCCTCACAGCTATCCTTGGTGTAATTTGGAGGGCGTTAAAACAGCAACAATTGGGAAGGAACACGGAAGCGCTAAACAAACACTCTAAAACAAAAATACTCAGTACGACCTGCTTCTCTATTATTAAATCCATGGTGGGGGGGGATCTATGAATTTCCACAACAGTGTTCATATTAGTGATGCTGCTGTAACGCTGGGCAAAAATAGCTTCAGTTCCTTTCAATAAGAAAGTAAAGACAACCCTTCTCTAAACAAAGCAAAACTGGGACAAAATCCATTCTGCCAAATCGTCCAAACAATATAATGTTGTCTGAGTCCTGTCTTATTTTTGATATTTGAGAAGCAATCATTCATTTCATTTTCCTTCAACCTCTTATGTGGGACCTGTGTAATCCAGAGGTATTTTTTATATATTGAGCTACGACCTTGATCCCTACGATGTGTCCTACTTTCTCTGTACTCTGATGAAGAGATTGCCACATTTTCTTACAGCTTCCAGCTCTCCCTCCACCTCACCTTTTCTCTCTGGGGTCTTCTGGAGAGAGGTGTGTTGAACCTTTCATATGAACAAACAACAGTTAACAGAGGACACATCCCTGACAAAGACAGAGTAGCATTTACAGTAGTGTATATTTAAGTCTCGACGAAGAGCCGCTCTTCAACTTCCATTTACATAAAAGCACTTGGGGACACTCTTGCACTCCCCTCACATACTTGATCTGTCTGCAATGATCATTTCCAGCTACTAACTGAAGCTTGACTAAGTGGCACCTATCAGGCCATCAAACCTATACAGCAATTACAAAAAGCACTTCCACTGATATAGAGTACCAGATCAAAAATGAATTTTTAGTAAACAATTTGAGCCAAAGTGCATGGATCTGTAGGCTGGCCCAGCAAAGACATGAACTGTCGGGGAGGGAAGCTTACTGGCTCCATTGCCGGCAGTCACACGGTGAGAAGCTGAGGGTCACTGGTAGACCCCCCGTGTATTGGAGCCTAAATGGAGTACATTTTGCTATATACAGTCACAGTAAATGTGAGTACATGTGCAGTGAATCCAGCCCTGAAGCGCCACTCTGAGCATCAACAACACCCCGTGCTGTGTGCAAGATTTCACCAACATGCTCTTGTACATACTTTACTACTCCCAGCTAATTCAAAAAGGAGAAAATGTGCTTGTCTGTTCATATTGGCATTTTGATTAAAAAGACTAGATTGAGGAATTTTCTCTCTCTCAATTTGAGATCTTCTGTCAAATATGTGTGTGTGTGGTGAGAGTGAGAGTGTGAGACACAGACTGAGAGAGCACCTAAATGCTAAAACAAATGGCTAAAGGAACAAAATGGGCACTACAGAGTTTGAGCAAATGGAGCAGAAGAAACTGTCCTTTTTCCTTCAAAAACAGCAGCATGGAAGTATTTGGCTTTCTTAAAGAAATAAAAACACGTACCTTATACAACAGAAACAACGTTCGAATTCTCTACATATGCAACCGCAGGACAATGTTTATTCTTGCAATTACATTTTGTATATTTTATTTTTTCATGGTTACATATAATTTTATTTTACAGTACAAGCAGCAATGTGCAATTTATCTCTTGTACACTAGGGAGGGGATTTGGGAGAGGGAATTTTTAAATTTATATACATTTTCTTATGTGTATATCTGCTTTTATGTGTTAGTCATTAATAAAATCCTTAAAAACAGGCAATGCATGTTATATATGGGGACATGACTGCAACAATAGTGCAGTTGTAGTATGGCGGACAAAGACAGGGAAAATCTATCTGAACCGTGCCCTTAAACCTAAAAGTTGAACGAAACTAAATTCTGTGAAACTGTTAACAGCCTTGAAAACATTTGATGGCCCTGATTTAGACTGAGCTCACAGCACTTTATGTGCGTAAAATGATTTGAGAAAGTATAGTTGAAATTTGGCAATAAGCCGTGTTTTTGTATGGCTCTACTTACAGTAGAAATTCACTTGATTAATGCAAACCTTCCTTCTTCTTTGAGCTAGAGGGTGAAAGGAATCAAGATCAGTATAGAGATGCAAAGCATGAACAATAGCAACCTGAGGTGAGAAATCCTAAGAGGAGCAATTTGAAGCTCTGCTTGCCAGGGTAATTGCATTCTGTTTCCTTATCTCCTCCTGTCTTCATAATTACCTGCTTTCTGTGTCTGACACCTTCCAGTAACACTGCTGTGAGTCACTCTGTCCAATTTCACTTCAATTAATAAGTAGGACAAAATAATCTCATCACTTTGTGAACAAAATAGGACTGTAATTTTAAAGCAGTTAATAATGATTGGACAGGCTGCTATTTACTGTTGTTTTCCAATGTCTATTCTATATGGAGGATGGCTGTATCACTCACAAATGACTGATACGGCATACACTATCAATTCATAGGAAGTTGTGTCTTTGTAGAATATGACACTTATATCAATATCGATTTATAATAGTACACTCAGCTGCCTCTAAGGTGTTGGGAACTAAAAAGAGTAAGAGGAAATTTACACTTCCTTTCTTGCATGGTACTGAGCATACACTTAACATTCCTGTTAAATGATAATTAAAACATGACACGATTCCCCCAGCTGTCGGTTTGATCTGCAGCCCATTTATAAATGAGCTCATATCCCAAACCTCAGTGAAATTACTCTAAAAATTTGAAAGGGCGATTATGTGATTGACACTGTATGAATTCTGGGCTTACAGCTGGAACCCTGGTGAGTTTATTTTTATTGGAGTGCAATGGGGCAACTTACTCTGCTACCATAATATTTGGAAAATACACATCTCCAACTGTTGTAACATTACACCGCAATGAAGTGGGACTGACAGACATAATTATGCATGCTTGCACACAGACACATTTACATACAGTCATAACGATATCAATAAAGGGGTCCTTTTCCTAGGATCCTTTTAAAGTGGTCACTACAATGTTTGTGCTGGACAGAGTGATTTTAAAGGATTTCTTAACAAGCCATGCTGTGACACTTTACAATACGGTACAAAAAATTGTAAGTAGTTACTCAGGAAAGAGTGAGGTACCAATCAGGAATGACCTGATATTAAGTAGCTCCTAAATATCTCAGAATCGAGGACTACTTAGTTCAGTGGTTTCTTAAACTGGGGGACTGGCCCCCTCTGGATAGGACGTAGAGCAACTTCAGGGGGGGTGTGGATGTTGGGTGGACCTAAATTTGCATGAATATGATTCATGTGGTGACAAACAAAACTTGAATCTTGTTTATTTCAGTCGCCTATATTTTATATTTAATATATTTTATATAATTTATTATATTGTTAATGATTGATAAAAATTAAATCCACTTTTGCTGGAATGGGGGGGCATGAACTTTTTTGGATTCTAAAGGGGGGCTTGACAGAAAAGTTGGAGAACCACTAGTAGATGATAATGGAAAGTTTCTAGAGAACAGATAGAGAGACCAAATGTGACTTTTTAGTTTCCCCTCAGAGAAAGTAATAATCGATTAGACTGATTACAAATTATTAAATGATATTTATTTACAGAATAAGAAAAGGTGAAATATTTATAAAGGGATCAAATAAAATGCTAGGACAAAACACTTCTGTTCCAGATTAAAAATGACTTCAGATATTAAATATTCTTCAAAAGGTCGGGGGCGGGGGAGGCATATCCATTAAAGAATTTAGTCTTGTTTAAAGGGCATTTTCACCTGTCAGGATGATTCGAGAGGATGGACAAATTGCGCAGTAACTAAATCCTTATTAGGTAAAAACACAGCTTTACCCGTTGTCCATAATCAACAAAATGATTTTGGCAACTCTTAATGCTCCTTCCTGTTATTCTCAATCCTGGTTTCCTGCCAGGAACATTCTCAGTGAAACAGGGTCCACTTACTGACTGCGTACACTTCCCGGATTATTTTGCCTATCTGTGATCCTTTCCCGGTCAACTGGTTCTTGCAACTTCTAATGACTCATTTGAAGTTTCCTTCTATTGTGGTTGGTCTTTTCTTTTCAAACAACCTAGTTTAATCAAAAGGTCTCTATCCTCAAATGACCTGCTGTGTCACATACTAAACTGATTTTTAAACTATATGTGAACATTCATGCTACAGATTCTATAACGTTCAACTGGCAATAGTCCACATACATTAACAAATTGTTAGGTAACGATTAGCTAATAAATATCTCTGAACTGACAAACTGACCACTCTCTTCATGGGTCATTCCTGATTAACTCTGAATCAGCCACTGTGTACCCCCCCACATTACTTCAAAAAGAGTTACTAATGAGCTAATAAACTCAGAGGCTGATTCAGAGTTAATCAGAAACTACTCATGGAGAAAGTGGTCAGTATGTCAAGTATGATATTATGAACTAATCATTATGTAATGATTATTAATACAATATCTCCCAGTCTGTTCTCTAGTAATTCTCCATCATCATCTGTAACTCATATATTCAGGAACTACTTATTAACAATGAATTAATTATCAGGTTCTTAGTGTTACCTACCATTTCTTTTCTTTTTACTTACACTTTATGGAAGGTTCTGCCTTCATGTATCTATGAGACTAAAATACCGTAAATCTTCAATTAATAACAGAGTCCCAAATAGCCACCTACCCTGTTTACTGGCCTGGTGTGGGAACACATTTTGGCAAAATAAACGCAGGTCTCCTGGTCTGGTGTTTATAGAAGTTCTTTGGATGTATAAAACCTCTGAAACCCCGCCGGGTGGCACGCTTTTAGCTGCCTCTAAGCTGCTTAGATCGTTAATACAAATATTAATGTTTAAATGTATGAGCAATATGTCAATATGGACATGCTACATGTTAGATCAGTTAGATTCTGTTCAAGATCATCATCATGTGAAGTTACAGTTTTGCAATTTATTTAAAAGGATTTTGTCGTTTACTGTATCAAAGGCTTTTTTTCCAAGTCCAGAAATTCTGCTCCCACTACACTGCCTTCATCTAATGACTGTTTTATCATTTCAGTGAGGTAACAGTTTGACAACTCTGTTGAGTACCGTGGTCTAAACCCCAATTGTTTGGGGTGAAGGAGATGATTACTTTCAAGGCAATCAACAAGTTGTTTGGCAACTGTTTTTTCGAGACCCTTTGAGAGTGCAGGTAAAATTGAAATTGGTCTATAATTCAAGACCTGGTCAGATGTTCCAGACTAAAGGACTGGAGTTATAATAGCTGTTTTACAATACTGAGGATATTCAATAACTCTAATGGATAAGTTGACCACATGGCATAACTGGCATTAAGAGGAGAGAACTATTTTCATTAAAGGGGTATCCAAGCCAAAGTTATCCTTGGCCTTAGATTGCTGTAACTGCCTAAAAACTTCAGGAGCCTCAGACTGGTCTACCTCTTTTATAAAAAAGGTGTTGACTGGTCTCTTAGTGTTATTTATGCGGAACATTGCAGAAGAAATGTAGACGGGTTGTGGATAAATTTCTAACAATTGAAATTATATTGTGATCAGAAAAACCTGTGATTACATCCTTCAAGTGCTTTGGTTGGGTTTCAGACGTGGGGAGGACACATTAAAATGAAAAGTTATGTTAACTGCTACTTTTACGCAATGTAAACAAAAGGTATGCATTGTCACCTGCTGCATTATTACTACTACTACTACTATCATTTACTAAATCCTATTTGCCTCCTGTGGAACAAGGTCACAAAAACTTTGGTAACATGTTGGAGTAAAATTGATTTTAGGCAGCTTGTCAGTCACAGTCATTTTTGGTTCCTTTTTTGGTTTGGATGATTTATCAATGCCCTAACCTCAGTTAAAGTCATCTTTAGTTTCCTTGATAGAGAGCTAATACTTCATGATAAGTAATGTAGTATTTTCATCTAACGTATAAAGAGCATTGCCCAATGTCCTCTGATTCCAATGTCTTCTTTGGAGAACATTAACCATAAATAAAAAACAATTTGTTTTTAACCTGAAAAAACACGCATGGAAGGAGGCAGTGCTCTTTGAAGCAATTTTCAGTAGTGCCTGCGTACAGGCTGCATACAGTCCAAACAACCTCCAGTAATTAGATAGGTTAATCACTATGTTGCCTGAGAGGCAAAACCTAAGGCAAAAAATAAATAAAGGTAAGTCTACAAATAAGTTCAGGGTTCAGATGAATTTTCCCAATGAAAATTCATCTGAACCTGTGTTCAATCTGTGTTGAAGTCAGAGAGAACACAGAGCTCGTATCTAAATGGAGAATCCGTAAAAGCACCCGAGCTTGTGGACTCTGGGCTCAGGCTCAGAGACACCAAAGCAAACACATTGTTCTGCCTCAAGACTTCAACAAATGAAACGGAAGGAATAAAAAAGACTGGAAGAGATGCAGAGTGGCTGAGCTCATGAATAATCTGACCTTATTTTTGTATGATGGAGCTTGTTGCAAAGTCTTCAGGCAATGAAGTACAATACACGCTATTACTAGATGCACTGGCACACACACACTCACACAAAAACACACACACACAAAAACACCCCCCCCCCCGACACACCAATATTTACTATATTGTGCTTTATTGTAATCTGTAGCAAAGACAACGTTATTTCCCCCTTGAGCCAACAGGGGCTGAACACACACAGGGTAAACATCATTGGACTCAATCCTGGGTGAGTCGATATTGGGGTTGTCTGAGTGCGGGACTTTATTTTTCTCTCCCTCACTCTTGTTTTCGCAGGCTGTGACCTCAATTCCATAGGGGTCATTTGCTTATCAAAGGCAAGGACTGGAACTTGCAGGTCTTGAGTGTGTGTTCATTGAAACCAGGGAAATTCAATTAGGCGGTATCCCTACTGTGTGTGTGGCTGGGATTCATCAGTGGATATAGGAGGATTAGGGTTGGGTGACTCTACATCAGGGGAATGCACCATTTCAAGGGAGAGAGTTCACAATGGTTGAGGGGAGACATCACAGATGAACGCTTTTAAGAATGAACTGTCTGCACATCCTGGCAACTAGTCAAAAGCATGCTATAAGTGTTTCATTTCCTCCTGCGGTTCTCTTTTGTACCAGATGGCATCAGTGTCATCACCAGCACCACGAGCGTCCAGAGCTTCTTTTCAAGGAACCAACAATGCGCCTTACCTCAGACCAATTACTTTACCGTCTCTACATGAAAGAAATCCTGACACCCAGCCAGACTGTCAGAACACAACTTTGGAGCTAAACAGCCTGTTGAAATCAGTCTAAAAACACAGACATAACAACCAGTAAAGTATTTCCACATGTAAATAATCCAAAGTTAACCTCAGGTCACAGAGCCAAGGACGTAACTGCTTTATCATGAAGTCTTCAGAGTTTCATTACCATGTAAAGTAGTGTGGTGATGGGTGGCCCATGCTACCGGACGTGGAGAGCTGAAAATGGCAGGTGGCGCCATAAGCGTCTGTCTCCTAACAAGGATAACGTGGCCTTCTGAGTGAAGCATGGCTCTATTAAATGGCAAGAGAGATGGGAACAGGAGAGGGAGGGGGAGGGGGAGGCAAACAGAAGCCCAGAGATCACCGGGAACACAGCAGTCAGGGCTCCCATTCAGGGATGTTGGTGAGGTTGCGACTCAAGTCAGTGGGACAGCGTTCTGGGTCAAGGCTCTGCCTCCGGTTATGACCAGCTTTTCAAGAGCTTCTTTTGATTGAGCTCTCCATTTTCCACAATGAATGCACTCTGCAAGGCCCCTGCTGATGCTCTAAATGTCGTTACAGATTATTCATGGCTGACAAACAGGAGAGCAGGTAGCGCTCCAATCAATCCGACTAGTTTCAGTCCAATGCCACTCCAAGGAGACTGGAGTGAGAAGAGTAAATGGTGCAGGACAGAAGAAAAAATGATGAAAGTCATGGACTAACATGCCTGTTTTGAAATTCTGCTTCTGTTACTAAGTGACTGGAAGTGTAGGTCTTTTGAACCAGTTGATGGTCCCACCAAGAAAAAAGTATTTGTTAAATTACGAGCAACTACCGATAAAGATAAAAAGACCATTAAAAGGTACATGGATCTTTTTTTATTTAGAATATATTTATTTGCAAGTGCACTGTGTAAAATCTGCAAAATAAAATATTTTACTTAAAACATAACCATGAAGCAAGCACACAAATAAAAACAAAAATGTATGTGTATATGTGTGTGTATACGTGTGATCAGCATTAGGGAGTCATTTCCCATCTGTTATTGTAATTAAACTTAGCTCTGTTGAATAATTATTACCAGTATTAGCAGTATCACCCTTGTCATTACCCTAATATAATATAGTGTAAATTAATTCAGATAACATTAAAGTCAGATAAATCATACTGATATTATTTCAACAAATATGTAACGGAATAATGTTAGTTATTTACAATTATTTATCATATTGACACTTTACAATAAAAAAAACTAAATATAAAAATACTTTAATACAATTAATGGACATCTCTACTGATTGGTAGAGTACATAAAAAAAAGTCTAAAGTCATCACACAGGTTTTTACACAAAACAAACAATGAAACCTCAACCATAAAAACAGGACACAGGATACCAATAGTGAAGGTTTAGTTCTGAAAACTGCAATGCACCCTGGGGATGTTTTATGGGATGTTTTATCATAGCTCAACGTTAAACTCTTTTGCAACTGACCCCATTTGGGCCAGTGGGTTTGAAACTTATTGGCCTGAAGACAGTTTTTACTGTCCCTCCCTCCAAAATTAATTTATCAGTGTTACAACAAAACCAAAGACTTTTAAGTTATGTTATTCTGGATTGGACAACAGTTTAATCAATACATCCTGGATATAAACAAACTAAAATGTAATCGCAGTTAAAATTAGCCTATACAAATTAAAAGGTTAACAAAGCAATTTACTTTTAAAACAAAACATACTAAAAGACTCAGATATGACATGCTCTCCTGCTGACAGCCATAAAAAAAAATGTACACAGAGCAGCGGATATAAGTTACCTCTATCCTGATTGATGTCACCATGGTAGCGACATATCAATCACAAGGTAGTCCCGCCCTAAAGCATATGCTGCATTATCGTATACTTCCCCCTAAATAGGCCCATAATTTACTAAATGAACATCATGTTGTGTTGAAGAAGACTTGAAACTAGCAACTGAGACAATAACCTCATTCTGAAAGTGTTTACTGGAGGTAATAAATCAGCTGAGAAGTAGCAACATTTTACCATTAATTCTAATGGAGCCGGACTTCTTTTTGCAACCAGTGGACTCGCCCCCTGCTGGCAGTAAGAGAGAATGCAGGTTTAAGTTCCTGCATGGTTGAGAATAATTTCTTTTTAAGCAAGATACCACAACTCAAAATGCGCTCAACCCTTAAAAGGTCTTCTCTACCATTTGGTAAAGTTTATTCCGACCTTAGATGTACACAGCAATATGTGAGGGGATATTATTTTGGGTTTTAAATCTTTTGAGCTCAGTAGTAATAATGAATAATTACTCTCCCCAGGAGAGTGAGATATTCACTCTGCAAAAAGTTTCACTGCCATATTTATCACTGACAACATCACACCAAGTGCACACAGGATCTCACAACAATGCGCCGTGCAGTGTACATACATGACGCTCATATTGTGTTTTTAGTTGCACAGGTGTTCACAGGTTTGGAACGTGCTAATGAATTGATGCACAAAACTTCAGAATAGCTTTTCCATGTCAATGAGCGCAGACATCAGATGCCAGACAGTAAAATTAGGTTTGCATTTATTTATTTCACATTTATATCTGGTCACCAGCCACCATAGAAAAGCCACAACTGATTACATCAAATGGACATTAATTCAAAGCAATGGATTTTCCTATTTACAATGTCCTTCCATAATTAGTTTGTCTAACCTTTCTTTAATAGCACACACACACAAAGAGGCAGGGCTGTGATTTACCACAGTGCCCTTACTAAAGTACCCTTGTTGTAATTACTCTCCATCCAATATCCTGACCCTGATGACTGGCAAGAGCAGAATGTTCTATATGCCACAGTCTTCACGCTGGGAGTGACTGGGACCTGCTCCTTTATCTCCCACACACACCTTGTCCTACCTCGAATGAGAACACGTCGGAGGTGAAGGCCCTGAGCACTTTGCTTCTGCTTCCATTACATTCTGCAGAGTAGGAGGATCTGATAGAACGTAACCCACATGAAAGCCCTGATAATTTGCTCGGGCTAACATGTTTCTCTCCCCCTTGTCTGACATGGCCTTGGGCGCTGAAGTAAATAAGGAAAACTGCTTCAGGTAAGTCAGCCTGGCTCCCATCTGGTTGCCGAGTGCTCCATGCCATACAAATTGCATTAGGGTTTTCCCCCCGCCTCCTAAAGATCGGCTGGTCCCTCTTGGGCCTTTGGCCGGCAGTGTTGTCTCAGTTGGAAGGCAGAGGTTTTTGGTAATCCAATGAAGGTGTGTGGGCGAATGTAAATATTCAGCACAACAACAAACAGCATTCAGCAAACAGCCTGGGGGAACATAGAGGATACGAAAGTCTTTCGTATATTCTACAAATATTTTCTACATTTTTGCAGTACTTTCATATACTAAAATTCACATTTGTTCTTATAATAACATTCACTATTTGTGAATAATGAATCAAATTGTAACTTCTGCTAAATGAAGCTACTGTTTGTATGCATGAATGTTTTAATTAGCACAAATTAGCTCTCCAAACTACATGTTCTATATTTCATTAAAACTGGCATTTATCTTAATCAATACGGCATTTTTACATAAACCAATTTCTAACTAACAACTCCAATAGTTCATGATGTGTTAATATTTGGTGTTATTCTTAACACCTTGTGCCAGGTAGGAAAAATCCCCTGATTGATTAGATTTCTTGCACTTCATACTTCAGTGATTAATTGAAAATATGAATTCAAACAAAAGAGTGAAAAATACAAGGATCTTGCAGGATTTAAGAATATTTTATAAAGTACCTTTCAGTTTCACTTCACATTCAAGTTACTGCCTTTGATAAAAATTCACATAGTTTAGCACTTAAAGTATTGCAGAAAAAAGGGCTATAACCAAGGTTGATCTGGAAAAATCAACGGCAGGCTGCTTTGTCTTTTTAAAGAGTTCTGATACGGGGACAATTTGTAATCTCATGGCTGAGCTGGCATGAAAATCACTTTAAGCATCACGAGAAACCCTTTGGTGTCAGTGTCAACACTGTGCTGCGATGTACACTACATACAGAACTGTTGAGCATCTCAGACAAAGTGCAAGAAAGTAATACCGTCACTTCTTAGACACCAACCATTACACACAAGTGGATATGGATCTCTCTCTCTCTCTCTCTCTCTCTCTCTCTCTCTCTCTCTCTCTCATCATCTTGAATGTCAGAAATAGCAAGATCTAAAAAGAATAATGGAAAATGTTCACAGCCTCAATCTGTAATCTGTTTAAATCCTCTACTTGCCCCAGTGGTCACATGATGTTGAATATACACGGTCCTCCTTCCAACATGGACCATGTTGGTGAGTTTAGAATCAACTATAATGTGACGTGCACTGGGGGATGAAGTGCTGCAGACTGAACACAGATTGAGCCTTTAAATATTAATTTCTTTGTTCAAATGTGACTGTATTAATTATTAATACAGCAGATGCAAGACAGAGAATTGTGGACTTTATAAATAACCTGATGCTGAAAGTGAAGTGAAAGTGCAGAGCGGACCCCCGAGTTTGAGCTTGGTTTGATACCAGGTGTTTGCACCAGATGTTTGGAGCTGGTGTTGGAATAATATGCACAGATTAAGCAGAGATTATAAACTTGCTTAAAAGGGAGAAAACCAAATAAACTACGACAATAAGTAAATTTGTGTTTGGTAGATTATTTCTTTGTTGTAACAATGCTTCTTGGCAATAAATCTTGCTATTGGAAAGTCTGTTTATTTCCATTTTAAATAGCGGCACATTGGTAAGGAACCTGCATTTGTGGGATGAGCAGCAGAGCTGAGTATGTGGGTTGCGCCCTTTAAATGAAAAATTTGCCAAATCTTCTCTGATAATGCCAAACAGCATCCCATTCTTGAACCAGCATTTGTCGCAAGTCAGCCAACATGTTTGTGTTGGTCACTCTGGCACGAACAGCACGCCCAAGCTGATCCCACAAGTGTTCAATGGGGTTGAGGTCACAACTGCTGCCAGGCCATTTCATCCTCTCCACTCCAAAGTTCTGGAGGTACTCTCTGATAAGCCTCGCTCAGTGGGGGCAAGCGTTGTCATCTTGGAGTATAGAGTTTGGTCCCTCACTGTGGAGATATGGGATTGCCACTGGTTGCAGAATTTCATCTCAATATCTGTCTGCATTGAGACTGCCTCCAATGATGACAAGCCTTGTTTTTTCAGTGAGGGAGATGCAACACCACACCATCACACTGCCTCCACCAAAAGATGCAGCAATCAGCAAAGCCCTCTCCGCATCTTCTCCACACAGAGTGATCCAAGTGCCCTAGGCAGAATCTGGACTCATCGCTGAACATAACATTCCTCCACATGTTCAGGTTCCAGTGCACGTGTTGCAGACACCAGTGCAAACGTGCCTGACAGTGAAGGGCTGTCATGGCTCCTGGTACCCCTATGAGACCAGAATCCAGAAACAGGATCCAGAATCCTGCAAACTGTGACTGTAGAAACAGTAGAAGCCTGCCTATGGTTCCGAAGTTCTGACAGGAAGAGGAAACGGTCTTCTTGGGGTGCAGACTTCTTGGGACACCCACTTTGCGGCCTCTCTCTGACATCCCCCGTTATATGTAACTTGGCCTTAAGTTTGCATATGGTACTAGGGCTCACTCCGAAGAATGCCACAACTTGGTATTGCGGAACACCAGCTTGAAGTTGTTTTATTGCATGGGCCCTATCCAGATCAGCCAAATGTGGCATGACGGTTCTTGGATCAGAAACCAACTGACCACTGTAGCAGGGACCATACCTGACTGTCAGCACCTGGGAGTACCAGAAGCTTAAAACAAGCAAAGAAAAGCTGTTAGGCAGTGTCAGAGAAGATTTGGCAAATTTTTCATTTAAAGGGTGCAACCCACATACTAAGCTCTGCTGCTCATCCCACATGCAGGTTCCTTACCAATGTGGCGCCATTTAAAAGGGAAATAATCAGGTTTTCCAATTGTAACCCATCTACACTCACTATATTGTAGAGGGGCTCTGAGTTCTTGGTTTCCAACTACTTAGTAGTTATTAATATTGCTAGTTGTATTGCAGAAATGAAACTTAAGGTGGTGCGTTAGCAGTCACTCTAAACCATGATATTACTTAAATAATAATCACACTTGAAAACGAATCTGGAATGAAAATAAGTACCTTCTGATTTTAATAAAAAGAAACTAAAGTAAATGTAAACTTAAACAATGAAAGTGTTTACACTATTTTTCCTCAAACAAGGCTTTTTACAGTTTCAGTTTGGACAATACAGTAATTCAGTTCACCCAGCAAAAAAAAAAAACAACAGCTACTTATTAGCACCTTTAACTTGATTCATCAGAGTGATGAATTACTGTGCACCTCACTCATAACATAAGCTGGCAGAATATCACAATGAGAAAAAATTAAAATAAAAAAACTTGGCTGGTCTGTTTAGTTGCTGGGAAGTGTTTAACAGTCCTTCACCCCAACTGGAGCAGAAAGCCATAACAGTCAATAAGCAGTACATTTTTGAGATGTGTGGTCCAACAGTGAAAAGTTACCAGTCCATCGGCCTTACAAACTGGGCAGAAGAGCGATGGGGTTAGCCAACGAGCCTGGGGTTATCCAGCGTTATCCAGCGTTGCTAGAGGAACTCTGAGTGTTTCCAGTAGCTCAGAGCGCAATCTGGGCTCCTTCTCTGGGTTTCCGAGCCTGACGTGCACTATCCGACGGCACGTGTTGAGCTGGGTTAGCTCATAGCAGCCAACAGCTAACTAGCCACTCATTCGCTTAACGAGCGGCACTCTACAGCTTACGATACAGCAGACCTCGGTTAAGATTTATTGCCAAGACACATACTTTTTGTGCATAGTTTGTGTGATGATTTAAAAATGTGATTATAAAAAGACAAGAGATATGATAATCCCAAGATTTGCAAAAATCACAAAAGGTTCTGAGTTCAGTTCCTGGTCCAATTAATCTGACATTTATTTTTGACTTTTTTTTTTTTTTCCCTTGAACCCAAGATGACACATTTACATTGCTTTTTTATATCCAACCAATATGCCAAAACCATAGGATATTCAGTATACTCTCATAAGAAAGAAAAGCAGCAATTCATCTTCTTTGAGAAACTAACCAATGAACATTTGTCATTTTTACTTGAAGTGACTCAATTCAATTTCTCACTCACTCAAACTAGCTTAGAGGCGACTATAACAGAAGGCAAATACTCAGCTGACACTAAAAAGATGTCAATACTTGTTTCCTAAACACAGCTTTTTATTTTTTTATTTTCAAATTCTCTTGTGGTTGAATACTGGAAAGTAAATATCTGCCCTGTGACTGACCTTTAATTTTGCTTTGAGATTTCTTAAAAGACAGAAGAAAAAAATAAAACAAACTTCTTCAGAAAACAAACTCTCTCTAAAACAATGTCAATGAATGAATTATTTATTGGAATTGCATAAAATCCTCAAGACTGCTTCCTGATGGCTCCCAGACCAGAACTGCTGCTCTTGTTGTTGTCAAAATGCCTCATTGAACACCCGCTCTGATGAAGAGGTTGCCTCAAAACAGGTAT
Source organism: Micropterus salmoides (assembly GCF_014851395.1). Lineage (NCBI taxonomy): Eukaryota > Metazoa > Chordata > Actinopteri > Centrarchiformes > Centrarchidae > Micropterus > Micropterus salmoides. The sequence goes on from NW_024044237.1 coordinate 13,866,548, forward strand.
GGCTTGGCGTCTGCATTTTCCTTTGTGTGTTTGTGGTCACTCTGACCACATGAAACTAAATCCAGAAGTGCTATATGTGGGTAGGCATGCTGATAATTGACTTGGATTTTTATTTCCTGAAACATGAGGTAGAACACATTTGCCTGCTTGTTTTCCACTCCATCACCCACCTGACCCATAGTCCAGCAGGCTGCATATATGCAGTCCATCTACCGTAAGCTTAGTGGAGACTGTGTAGAAAATCCTGAATATTCAATTGAGGCAACACAGGATTAGATGCCTTTGGTTATAAAAGCAGCACCACACCTGCAACTCACCTCTTATTTATGATGCTACCAGAGAAAATTTTCTGTGCCCCTTTTCATACTTTACACAGCACTTCATGAGGAGATTGAAGCCATTCTTCTTCCCTCATCCATAAAATAGTCTTCACTACGCTACCACTATCCCATACCCAGGACACCCTGAAGCTTCTATTTTAAAAGGAGGAGAACGGTGCGTTGATGTTTGTTTGAGGAGTGCGTAAAATACGTATACTGAAAGTCTCCTTAGGGCCAAACACACAAAGCATTAACTGTCAGCCACTGAGTTCCTCCGCCTATCAAAAATCTCCATGGAGTATTTAGCTGTCAGCTCCCTCACTATACCTCCCAGCTCCACTATTTTTAAACGAATTTGAGCAGAGCAGCTGTTGACTGACACCACAAACTCCCACTCTTTCTTCTTCTGTCAGAATAATACTTCTTTCATTTCCAAGCAAGGTGGAGGTAAGTTGAAAGATAAAATTATTATTATTACCGTAACAAACGGAAAATGAGAAAAATATCAAAGTTCATTGGCTGTAATCAAAATAGCAAGGCAGGGAGGAAGTTTACCGGCTCTTCTCTGCTCCATTCTGAATCCCACTGTGTTAAAAAGGCACATTTTGAGGCACATTGTGGAATCCAAGCACATTTGCAACTCTGGCCTCTATTTGCTCAGCACAAGGGCAGTACAAGTGGCCTGAGTAATGCATGCACTGCATTTCATTGGAGCATACAGACTACATTTTATTCAGATGTCTCGCTTAGGGCACGGAAAGCTTAGAACTACGGTTAGACGGAGCCGAGCAAATATTTCTCTGAAGACCAAGCAGCTTTCCACAAAAGGTCCACAGACTACTGTCTGCCTTTGGAAATGTAGTAGAAAATGCTTTTGATTTTGCATTTGGAAAATGTATGATTCTTCCTCCTTCAATGCTAAACTTCCGTACACTATGTAGTAGAAAGGGACCAGCGATTTATAATTATTTTAAAATAATAAAAATGCTTTTAAATGCTTTTGCTGCACAAGTTATTATGTGCACTGCACAAACAAACTACAAATGCAGGCTTGAAGGACTGTATTGATCAAATGCCTGTCTTTACCGGACAGTGTAAATAAATAACTTGAACTGTTGTGAGAGAAAGAACCACAAAGACTACTGAATGAATTCCAACTTCCAGCAAGGGCACAGCTTTTGTGAGACTGACAAATTCAAAATTACTTTAGAGAAAGCAAAGGCTGATGCGGGATATGTTTTGGTGGGAGGACAAAGGCTGTGCGCGTGGGAGATTGGAACGCCAGCGTTGTTGTTTGACAAATGGTAATTATCATTCAATTTTGTTCTACTAATTGCAGTTAATTTTGAAATTCATTATTTCTGCATGTCAAGACTAACTACGAACAGACCCGAACGTACGCCAAATTTCCAAATAAAAATACAACTTACACAAAGAAGTGTGGCCTTTGTATGAGTCTATTGGTAAGATCAATCAGCACAGCTGGTTCGTTTTTAATTCTGCCAGCCTCACTTTACTCCCACTGCTCCAAACACACTTTGAATTGTCTCAAGGCCAGACAAACACAGGCTTCAATTAAATCCACTTTGACTCCCTTCTCACTCCGAGGTGTGTTGCTGTGAGAGAAAGGTCTGCCCCCACACACACAAAACACACACACACACACACACACACACACACACACACACACACGGACGCAGACACTGTGCTGACCTGCCTGAGAAGCCTAATAGAACACGCTGGCAGATGTGTCACGGGAACAATTCACCTTGCCATCTGTTTTTCTGTGCTTCATCGCCAAATCCTTCCCCTTCTATCCCACAATCAAGGACAGGATGAAATACAAGACCCATTATGGGGAAGCAGCTAATAATGCATTATCAATTAGTCACCTTGGCTACTGATCGATGTTTAACAGGTGGTACAAGACCATTTTGTTCATTTAGGACTATATTGTCCTCTTCCCCCATGATTCTCTTATTTCCTTCTGTTCATTAGATCCTGGCTCGCAGGCCTATCAGGTTGTGCTTAAATTGCAGCAGGACTGTTCTTCAATATTCCATTAAAGATCATGCTTAATCACTGTTGTGCCGCTCCAGAGCAATTAGGACTCTGCCCTGAATTCACCCGAATTTTGACAACAACAAAATGACAGCATGCTGTTTTCACGTTTAACTAAATGTCATCCATGTTAAGGGACCTCCTGTAAAGGTATTTATCTGCATCCATGTTGTTGAACTATACAGGACAGAGAAAGAGAAGGGGGAAAAATGCAAGAGAGGGAGGGAAGTGGGTGGAAGTTGGTACGAGTAAGGTGATTGGCTGCTATAATACCATGGATAAGTATTGAGGTATTAAAATAAAGGTTACAGATCATTTCAGCAAAGCCAAGCTTATCTCCCCCTTGGATCAGATATTAAATATGTCATCACATTACAATCCAGGATCTAGTCAATCAGAAAATACATATTTTATTACAAATTAATCCTTGCTGCTTTGCCAACGCAGGGGTTAGCCCTGTGGTGCCATAACATATTATTAGTTAGAATCAGAAAGTGATAGATGGTTTTAAAAGATTAACTGACTACGTCACACCCAGTATTTAGACAAAGGATTGACAAAGGACAGGATCTGTTCCTGATAAATCTGGGGGTTATAGGAAGGGGTTATATTCCCTTATAGGAATTTGAAATGATGCGTGGAGTAGTAAAAAAGGTATATGAAAGAGTTTATTAATATTGTGTAGTATGTATGATTCCAGTATCAACTGGAAAAACTGAAAAGTTCTTCTTCATAAAGTACAAGGCAAATGTGTAGCGTCTGATTATTTCCTCCATCATCTTCAGTTTTCATTGTAGGAGCCTTGTCGACATCCGCTTCAATCAACGGAGAAAATATAATCTCCCCGCATCTTTATAAGGCAGTTGCTGAGTTTTATTGAAATAGGAATATGAAATGCATGTATTTTCCACCTGAGAGGGTTTGCTGCAGGGGTGACAATGTGATGCGACGATCAAAATTGTTTCCATCAATGCTGGCAGATGAAATGCAAACACAATCAAATCAGTTTGGCCCATACAACAATCCTCTGCTCAAATGCCAATCTCCCTTCTCTTCCTCATGTGTCTGATGAGAAATCATAGAGTGGGAGAATCTCCTAATCTATGCAAACACACTGTCAGCGTTGATTTGTTCGGAGGGGATATTTCTTTATTAGCACTGGCCAGGCGTCTCCGTTTCTGCACTTCTATAAAGGACGGCCTGGGAAAGACACAGAGCTGGCCGGCTGCTTTGGAAGCAGTCACAGCCATAACAATTGAGATAAGTTACTGAGGACAGGTAATGAGAACCGATAGACTTGGGGATGGATCGATATCGGACATTGATACCAGGAGAGGAAGGACAAATTGTGACATCTCTTTCCTTATCCATGTTCAGAGGAGCTTTTGAGACAAGTGGCTGTGTGTGTGTGTGTGTGTGTGTGTGTGTGTGTGTAGAGCTACTGGTGTGCATGGGAGGGGCTCCAAAGCGTTCACAGAATACAAAGGGATGTCAGTTTCTCTCACAATAACTGTGCAGTGGACACAGTCAGCTGGAGCAGCTCTTTTGTCTTTCCTGTACTGAATCAGTTGCAATAAACAGACCTGTCTGATGAGAGCAGAGGTCACGTCTGCTGTAGATGGTAATCCACCTGTCCTGTTTTCCACCTCCTCAGCTTGAATACTGAGCAGTCTGACGGAAACATGTCTGGACTTCAGACCTGGATCAGTTATTCATTTAAACCCTTCCAGTTACTTTGACGTTTGCTTGAGTCTGCTGGGAGTGAACATGGATGGAGTTTGCTCAATATTGCATCTGCTGTGCTGAGCAAGACCAGTTAAATCTCCACATTTCTGATATGACTTGAATTTGGTTCTGCCGCGTGACGGTGTAGAGATTATCAATTGTGGTTTCCGCTCTCTTTGATCAGTTTGTTTTTCTATTCGATATCCTTTAGCAATGAAAACATGCACAGAAGTTATTAGGATTGTGGGAATCCCTCGACATTGGCAGTGCAGATATAACAGCAGCAGACGAAAGGTTGCTTCAAGTGCATTGGTGATCAGGTGTGCATTCGGAAACAGGCAGTCTAGTTTGACTTTCAACTTTTGGGACAGAAAAGTCTCAAAATGAATTTATCAGATGTAGCATTTGTTATAAGTCAAATAAAAATCATCCCTAGTATTACCGTATCGCTGTTCGATTATAAGCAGGAAAAATCATATTGCACTATTCATACTTTAAATGCAAAGGGACTAATCTTGTTACTCTTACTTTGTAGCTTGGAGTAGGTAATATGGATACAATTGTCAATAAATATCAAAGTATTTTATATTGTGGTATCAAAATATGCTGTGATATTTCTAGACAACAAACCAGTGAATTACCCAACAAATTTAAGGCACTTGCAAATAAATTACAAAATAAAATCTAATATTGCCATATAGGAGTCCTGCTTAGTGATGTGTTAAGGGGAGTTTGGTATAAACAATCCAGTAGACAAATTTTCATCGTCTCACGTTATCATCCAACCGCTCAGCATTTGAAGAAAAACGAGAGTTTTTATTCTAGTCAATAGATTTAGAGCTGTAACACTAATTAATTGCTTTCATCTTTGTCATATTCCTAAGGCTGTGATTCATCTTTACCTTTGAAACTGTGGGCACCTTGAAGTGGGTAAATGAGCTTTTCTGTATGCTGCTGCTCCCTCTGCCCGAAACCTTCTGCAGTTACTGTAGATCTAAAATTGCTAAATTTGGACACTTTCTGTGTATTCAAATCATGGCTGCACAAACTGGCTGTTCTGTGGGGTGTTTTAGAATGTGTTCGTCTCAGTTACTGTTTTGTACTGGTCCTAGTTATTTTTATGGTTTTAGCTCTTGGCTTGATTTAAGCTGTCGGGGGTTTTTTGGGGATGAAATCTTTTCCATGGTTGTATTAGAAAAGTTATTCATGCTTTTATAATTGTATTTCTGTTAATTTTGTGGCATATTCTGGGTTATCTGTTTTACGTTGTTTGTCTGTAACTTGTTATTGCAGCTTATCTTAGCCAGAATGTAAAAATTAGAGACTTTTAATCTTAATGAGGCTTTCCCAATTAATTAAAAGGTTGAATATAAATAAATACTCATTAACACTTTTTTCCCACTGACGTTTTATTGGTGGTTAACAAACAACTTTTCAAAAGCAATTAGACAAACTCGGAAACACTTGTGGAGTGAACAGCAAGAATGTTTCGTCTTCATTAAGGAAACAATACAGACACGCGCAGTGGCAATCCAATAGTCCAATACAACAGAATGTTTACATTACATAAGACTATATGAATATTATATACCAATATTATAACAGCCTCTTTATGCCTAATCAAACAGTATGTGTGCTTCATTGTTGATGGGCCACGCATCCATCAAAGAGTGAAAGAAAGATTATCATGTTGAACAGAGAACAGCAGAACAAATGTGCACACCATCTCCAGCAGTGACTCTTGACTGATGTGTCCATGCGCCATTTTCATTACTTTTTCTTGGAATTAAGAGCATTAACTCAATCCACCACTCGAATTTAATTTACATAACAAAGGAAAGAGGATTCTTGATGAGAATCCCAAATCAGTCTGAACACGCCAGCCAATGAAACTAAGGCTGAAATCTCAGGAGCTTTGACTGTTGTAGGCTGGTCACATGGGTGCAGAGTATTTACATCTCTGTCTTTGTTAATGGAGGAAACAAGCACGGATTTCTCCCAGTGCAAAGGGGGGGGGGGGACAACCACTCTGAGTCAGGTAGGACATTTCTCAAACTTCCTTTTAGAGAAATGGGCTATTTTGAGAAGGTGATTTTTCACTGTTACACTGGGTATAAATTGTCAATCAATTTTTGTCAACTCTGGTATGTCTCCAAATTCCTCAGTGCTCCCTCCTTGAGGTATGACGTTGATATCTAGCAGCTTCTGATGTGACAGAAGTCCTGGTTGCTTGGCAACAGGTACGAGTTTAGAGTCCGATGTGACTGACGACCAGGGTGAGAGGACAGCCTGACAAGCATGTACAACACACACACACACACACAGCTGTACCGCAGTTGGATGTGTGCGCCTCACATGTTTCTTGAAGAAAGGGGGATTAGAGGGAGCCATCAGTAAACTCCTCAAGGCAGTGCTGACATTAAACAGCAAGTGTTTGAGAGATCGATGTGGGTACCTTGGAGCGGCCATACCTCTGGACAACCACGTGTCCCCCATAAATGCACATTCATCATCAAAGGCAGCGGGAACAGAGTGATGTGGAGGGCTTTGAGGCGGCTTTGGAACTCACACGTTTTCTAAAGACAGAGCCCCTCGCTGCTGCAGGGGTTCATGGCACCCGGCATGACAGATTTGTTTCACAGACAAATAAATGCTGACTATAATGGTTAATAACCACATGGCAAATGGTCCATCATCATTAAATGTTGGCAGAGCACCGTTGCATTGTTAATGTGATGTTCCCATAAAATCAGTTGCAGTTTATGGGACACATCGTGTTCTTGACAAAACTTGCTATTGACAAAACATAATTCTTGTTCACCGTATCAAAGTTAAGCAGCTGACTCCACAATGTCTCCCAGTGCGAGCTACATAAAAATAACACATGTATCATAGAATCTGTGTTTACATCTTAAATCACCAGGTTAATCAGAGAACGCATTTACATGCACTGTAGTAACCTTCCCTTTGTGTTTTTGTGTGCATGTGAATAGAAACTGTAGTTCTCCGGTGTTGTCTTTTTTATGCATGTGTTCGTTATGGCTATAGATCTGAGTCTTTTATTTTATTTGCGCGTGTGTGTGTGTGTGTGCATGCGTGTGTGTTCCAGCTCTTTAGAAAAACCTGTCATTTCCACATTTCTCAGTCCCAATCAGTTGTCAGGCTGTGAATGGGCGGTTTGAATTTGCAGATCGCTGCTGAATCACACCACATCAGTGTCATACATGTTTATGACACTGATGGCGGAGGCGGGGGATTGCAGCACAACAGACAGAAAAACAAACAGGTCTCCAAGGTGATCGGGAAGATTTCAGAGACTGAAACCAATGTGCTTATTATGAGACTGGCAGGCTAAATAGGCTGGAGGATGAGCCAAGAGCATGATGGGGCACGGTAATCACTGGCAAATTGCAAACCGTACTTTCAGCATGCAAACACTTTATATAATGCAACTATGGAGTTGCACATGTCACACATCCGCAACAAACAACATCCAAAAGCAGGTGAAAACACTGCTCATCTCAGCTGGAAAAGTGCCTGGAAGGACCTCCGTTTGAGCCCAAATTAAAATAAATGTATTTCAGTTTGTTTTGCATGTACCTGATGCTGGGTCAACTGTCCGGTCAATCATGTGGTCATCCTGGTGAACCCACTCGCCGTTGCACTTGAAGTAGATCTGCGTGGCAGGGGTGGAGCGGCAGGTCAGTGTCACCGGCTTGTTCTTCACAATGTACTCGTCCTCTGGCTCCACCAGGAAGTGAGGTAACAGGTCAGAGAAGGCGGCAGGAAGTGTTGCTGTGGCGACATGCTCGGAACCTGTAGAGAATAAAAGAAGCAGGGATTTTTATGGGGATGCCAAATAAAAACACTTTCATGTTTTCAAGTTGTCACGAGGCAGGAGCTGAACCTTTCCCACGAAAATGCAGCAGACACCAAATATCTAATGCAGAGATTCAGTGTCCTTGGTGAATTGCGACTCATACATATGCATACGAAAGAGGCAGAAGACGACAGAGACAGATGGACAGACAGAGTGAAAAAGAGCGACAGAGCGGTATGGAGAAGAGTTGGCAGTGACAGAGCTTGGCCTTGTGTGCTCTTGGCTGGGTCGGAGGAATAGCGGAGTCCATGTCTTTACTCCAGCTCTTAATCATAGCCCTTTAACATCACCGCTGATGGACCGGCCACCATAAATCCTGTCTCAGCCAGTAGGCCACTTCACATTGTGTTATACGGCTCTTCAACCGGGACTCTAACTCTACCAACATTAAGCAAGACAAGGCGAGCCACGGAGGTTAGACATGACTGACAGCTAGACAGCCAGTTAACTTAAAATCACTTTCCAAATATAGTAGATGTCGTTTTATTCCTCCAGAATCTGATGACATATGGGGATGTGGATGAAGGAAAATGTGTCTCCACTGTGTGAAGATACTGGAGTAGTCCTTGAGGGGGGGACTACACTACGATTTACAGCAAACTTTGACGCTCACTGAAAAATGTTCAACACAGACGCTGAATGACACAATGGAGCCTAAAGCAAACACATCTTTCCACCGTGAACACAGTTTCTCTCTTTCTAAACATATTAGCCTTGTGCGAGAGGATAGCGAGAGGACACAGAACAGAGTAGAAAGAGGGAAATAACCTCTTTACACCGCCGACACTCAGGGGAGACCAGTAAATCCCAAAATAAAACCCCTTTAAAAAGGAGTGTAATATTAATTTACTGCCCTGAATCCAATATGGCTGACAGTCCGGGCATTAACAACCATCTCCATCACTCCCTGTGCAGCAGGAGAGGATGGGAGTCCACATCTCTCATAATGAAACGGCAACACTCGTGCTGACCTTTCTCTCCTCTCTTCCTCTCCTCCCTCACGCAGCCTTCGTTCATCCTTGCAGCTTGCCGATGCCCATGTCAGGGATAATATTATGTTGCGTCATAAACACTAATCTTTGGATAGACATTATCAGTTGTCAGTTACTCCCCCACTACACATTATATTAAATTTCTCTCTTTTTCTTTTTCTCTTTTACCCCAGTGTGCTGAGTTTCTAATTTATCAGGATGAGATACAGTGAAGCATGCCACTGCTGCTGCCGCTGAACCCCATTAATGTTTCGTGTACATGTTTAACTCTTAATGAAAACTAAATGTTCTGTGTCCAATGAACGACATAGATCACTTGCTGACACTTTGCCTTTTTCCCATTTTCCAAGCACATTTTCTTATTGCAATGCATTTGCAGAGGAGAAAATGTTATTAATATGGCAGCTGCCTATTCAGGACAACTCAACCACCTGACGTTATTTACTATGTATGAGTGTGGTGTGTGTTTCTCGTTTCGTTGTGTTGAGAAAAGGCCACAGTTCATCATGAATAGTGAGTATAATTGCTCTAACCGAGAGCCAAAACTTTGCTAATAAACAGCGTGGGATCAGTAGGTCAGGTTGTTTGAAAGTGTGTTGGTCCTAATGAAGGCAGCTTCTTCTAATGGGCTGGCTTCCAGCTTTGTGACCAAGGCCATTAGCCGGCCGGGCTGACCCTCTGTACTCCCCGCTGACTGAAGACGACAGCTCACTAAAACAGTGGGCGAGACTCACCTCACACCTGGCAGGTTAATCATCTCACAGAGGACAGATGATGTTGAAACACAGAGTGAAACTGAAGCCACCTGAGATGCGGACGAGTCGCAAGAACTGCTTGATGAGCTCCTGATGTTGTTAACTCGCCGCTGGCTTCTCATTTGCAGGGGTCACATTCAACATGAACCCTCAACTTTTGATGATGTTTCCACTTTGTGTGTAGGTGCGCTTGTGTGTGTGTCACAAGGGGTGGGGGGTTAGTCTTCCATTTTAGTACATGCACTTTAAGTTAATGAGGTTAAACACGTAATTTCTTTAGAGAAGTAAATTGTCATTTTATGGGAGGACATTCTTGTCACGCACTAGCTTTATATCAAACCCATAATGGAGGGCTGATGCGTAGTAAATTGGCTTAGATTATTGTCACGACACAGTGTACTTCAAAGTCAATGCGCGCACACACACACACACACACACACGTGCACGCACGCGGGGAGTATCAGCTACTTGACAGACTTCTTGCAGGTCAATGCACAAATCAAACAGACGTACAGCAGCACAATGGGCACTGCAGTCCGCTGAATGCGATTGGTTGGAGCCGCCATTCATTATCAAATGCATCAGAGTCCATTGCCAGATCATTTAGTACACACACAAACAACAAACACAGGATGCTAAATGTCTCCCTAGTTGATCATTCGGCCAATGAAGAGGATTTAATTGATACAACATGCTGGATGTGTTGCTAGGGCTCAGTAACCATTACATATTGCATCCCTGCACCGTTTCAGTCTTTTTCATAATTTTTCTTTCGGGTTGTGACCCGATATTTTTCTGCAGCTGTTATTCTCTCGAGAGACAATTCAACTGACCTAAAACACATGCACAACAGCACACACATACACACAAACACAACAACGGTGCACCAGGTGTCAGTGTGCTGAGCCATGATGTCCAGGGTATAATTCCTGCTGCGCACAGACCTCATGTCTCATGTGTCCAGCTGACCACATCAACTCCAAAGTCAGGGACCGAGCACGTCCACAAGAGGAGGACATGACGAGATGGTTATGGTACAGTTAAAATAATATATATTTAAATAAAATAAGACGTTTTATTCCTGTAACCGCTGTAACTATATATGCACACACCACTGCATTTTAAGAAACATACAAGTTTCGATTTTCACAAGTGTTGCAGCTTTCTAAACCTCTTGTTACCATCCATCTTCAATATTTCATAATGATTTTTACTTTAATGTCTCTTACTGTATCACTCTCCAGCAGTAGGTATGTTTTTTGTATAGACACAAATCTTAAGTTCTCTAGAAATCTAAGTTGCTCGTACTCATCCTCACTCCTCGTCTGCTTGTGTCAGCAGGCCACGTACTTGTCGACTTGTGTTATCGCCATTTGTGAAATAAGCATTTATTTTTTAAAATTTCACTCCCTATTATCTACTTGGAGAACAGAATTGCCGAATGCACCACGGTATGAGGATGTTAGCAGGGAGAAAAACCATAGCTGGAGAGAAAATAACCCTCTTTTGTGTATCTCGCTCATGGCACCAACACATCATGTGCCCTTTGGAGCCAATTACATTTTTTTTTTCTTTTTTACAACGTCATGTCCCCAAAGGAAAGCATCATTGAGCAATCACTGGGCATAATTTACATCACAGTGATGAACAGCAGCTATAACAAATGTTTTATGACACCATCAGCGCCCTACAATGTCCTCTGAAATTAATTCAATTAAAATTACTATCCAGAATATTAAACCATTTCATGTTTAGCTGCCATAAACAACAAAGCCAAGATCAAATTTGTCACAGCCACTTTGTTGGTTGATGTTTTTCGTCAGAGTGCTTTGGTTTGCTCTAGTGGCTTTCTGGATGTTTTTATACCACAGAGTATCTTTATTTAGTAATCACTCTAAATATAATGTATGTGCATTAGGGTTCTTGGAACAGCAGCATTGTTTATGTACAGTTAGAAATGCTTTGAATAAACTTCTGACAACATTAACGTTGTGAGTGATCAAACAAAGGGAAAGACACAGAAAAGGGTGTATAAGAAAAAAAGCTCCATCCACCACCATATATAATCTGGAGCACGGCTGACTGATGTATGTTTGTCCCCAGATGACAAATATTTACTCCTTCACATGTCTGGGAGTTAGAATACATTTTTCAATAAGACAACCATGCTTCAACAAGCACTCCTTCAACCTCACACACTCTATGTCAAACACACATATATGCACTATTCTATATACTTTACACATGCATAGAGCTGAAACACACAAACGAAGCTAAAAAAACCAAACGAAAAAAAAAACATGCGCACGTATGCAAAATGTAGCCGCAAGCATGCATAAAAGGAAAAAGCTGCTCGCAAACAGCTTGGCTCTCAATCAATGAGAGATGCAGAGAAATGCAGGTTTACACAAAAAATGCTAAAACACCAACACATTCAGATACCACAGAATATCCCTGGTTATTAAGGTGGGTCTGGAAAACAATCAATCACTGGCAGTGAAAATATACTCAAACAGCTCAGATACATTAAACATGTAGGAGAGATGGCACCCATAGCAACCTAAACTTAATTGCCATCAAAAGCTAGTGGCATAAATCATCTCTACTCTAACAGACAGCAACTTGAATGATTAAATGCTGTTGGATTGTTTTTCTTGAGTGATGTTAAAGAGTTTGTCAACAAAAGAAAAAGTTGGTGCTGTTAGTTGTGTAAATGTGGTGCACACCAACACTATTAATGAGCCTTACACCTTTGAACAGGCGCTCACACATCTGCTTATTCTGGTTTGTTGATTTTTATTTATTAATTTATCCTGTCATCTACTTGAAGCAACACCTCAGCAGGAGGGTCCAAGCAGGGAAGCAACTTTGTGCAGTCTACCTTTGCCACCAGCACCGACACTCCCCGACAGCTTCGCTCCGCTCGCCTTTCAACGCCGTCTTGAAAGGCATATTTGCCTTGAAACCGATGAGACCATTTTAAGTTCCTGTCAACGCAAAAGGGCTGACATTTTGAGAACTGTGTGCAAGTGTGTGAGAACATTGGTCTGTGCAGATGTGCGTGTGTGTGCAAATGTGTGTGAATAAATGGCTGAAAGTGATGTTTAACAAGATCAACAGCTGGGTGCCCAACTTTGTGTACATAACAGAGACAGTGCGAACACGAGACACATTTATGTTTCTGTTACACAGTCAGATCTGTGATTCAGAAACCATGTTCCTATTCTTAGAAGCATCATTAACACTGTGTGGAAGACTAAGAGTCTCCAGATTGGAAGAAATATTCATATCCATCACTCAAGTGCCACAGCTGATGCTTTGTTCCCCTTCTAGATGTTTCCACGGACAATCCAGTTTCATGGCTGAATCAGCCTCTCAGACAGACAATCAGCTTTCTAAAACAGTGGTTTAATCACTAGCTGTGACTTACCAAGTATCTCTGTATCCTGCACTGCATAATTCTTTCAGACTAACTTGGGTATTTTACTCAAGTTACATAAACGCTGTCCTCTTTCATTACAAATTTTAGGGCATTCCAAATTAAGTATGACAGCGTTTATCTGCTTTATGAAGAAATGCACTTTTCATCATGGCCCCATATTGAATAGAATCTCCTCAAGAGATGAAGAGCTTAGTTTAAACTGAAAATACATACTTCAAACCCAGAGCAAAGGAAAGATCAAGTTGCATTATTAGTTAGAAATGTGTTCCTTGCGTTTAAAAATAATTTCTGGTCATCAAAACAGCATATTAGTCAGAGTAGAAATCATTCAAATAGTTGCATAACATCTTGCTTTGTAAAACATAGCTATTTAATGTACCTTGCGTGTATAAGGGTCACTTCAACCAAGCAAAATATTCAACTGAAAAGCAACAACAAAATCCCTATTCAGATGTCCTTAAAATGAATTCTTCTCAACAGGCTAAATAATATTTTTGAGAAATTCAAAGCCTGTGCAGACAAGAGCAACACTTGATAGATTTAGTTAATTTTAGCTGTTGCAAAACTCAGGATTTAAATGCCTCTGATTCTTCAAAGCTTCACCTGTTTGGCGGTTCAGTGCATGTTGTTTTTCAAAAGAGTCACAGAGATTTAAACACATTTTGACTTAATAACGACATGCAATCCTCAAAGGAACTGAAGACATCCTGAACTGTCAAGAGGAGCAGTCGCAGTCTTTGCTATCCAGGTCACGCTCATGCTTATGGATTTGTCGTCCCCTTACGTTTACCCGGAAACGAGGTTATCCAGAAGCAAGTCGATTACAGAACTTAGCGCAGGCACGGGAAGAAACAGAAACGCAGACAGAGAGGGAAAGGAGGCATTCTTAAATCTTTGAAATGGATGTTAGGAAATAATGGGAGGAAGGAAAAGACAAGAGACTATTTAGATTACCAAGTTAATCCTTTAATTACAGGATATGCCTACAGCTAAAATATAAGGTTTCACACACTGCATTTTACAACTGTGGAACAATTCGAACTGCAGAAAGTGAGGCAGACCGCCATAATGATGAAGAGCCTTAAACCTTAAAATAATGGAATGTCAGGATTGCTGGTAATCTATATTGTTTATGATGCTAGAAAAACTGAACAGAACACTACAAATTGCAATTCAGAGCTGAAATGAAACTCGCTCCAGACACCATTTCTCATTTTACAAACACTGTTACTTTGAGAGCTTTACAATTAGATAAAACATGTTCTCTTTCAGCTGGCCACGCAGACCACAATATGCCAAACGTTCGCACAGAAAATACACTACCAGTTCAGGGACCGTCCCGAAACAGGTTCAATTTGGCAAAATGACAAAACAGCAAATAGAGACTATTTAACTGCTGACATCGCTAGAAGCTCCACTAAAGTTCTTCAGTCTGCTCCAAACACAAACTGTTGTAAATGTGAGCACCCCTGTGACACTTGTCAACCACGTCAACCTGCTAACTCCTTCCTCTTCGTCTGTTCATTTACCCTCCTCCCAGCAAAGATCCGGGTAGAAAGAAATGGGGGATGACTCGCGCTATCTAATTAGTGTGACAGAGCATGGAGGCTCCTCAGATTCAGACAGAGAATTAGAACACAACACGAAGATATGATCCATAACAAGGCAGAGATAAAGCATCACCTGTTCAACTCTAATTACTGTAACACAATGCCAGCACCAACTTTCCAATTTAACAAGCCACCAGCATATACCGTAGCGGTGACACACTACGACTGGGCTCACTAACAGGACAGTGTGAAGATAAGGGAACCGCAGGTACAGAGGGGAAATCTCACTGGTTGAAAATATGACCATACAGTTGCATTAAACAACTTTTTTTTTAAACCAACAACCCATTTACATCTGGCATTAACATGGGATATTCAGAAAAGGATCACAACTGGATAAGGAAAAAACACATGTTATGTGCGCAGTACACATTGTGAATGTGATGGCCTGCCTTGTATTGTGATTAAATGCAATCTCTACAGCATGATCTTAAGGGTAAAAAATCTGCCCAGCAAGTTGAGAGGCCACTTAACTCTGTCTCTTTCAGCTAGCTTAAGTAAGCATGACCAAAGCTACAAGTATTAACAATAGTTAGCATGTATTCCCTTTCAAAAACCCCTCTTGCTTTCCTTGACCTCTAATGTGTCATGTTGTAAATAAGACTGTTAGCCACAACTAATTAATTTCTATGTTGAGATGTGATCACAAAATGGGCAAAATTGTGAAAAAGAAAAATTCTTAACAACACCGGGTTTAAATGAAAAGGGCAGTGTATTGGATTATAATATATCCAGATAGAGATCACATGCTAATACCAGATGTAACTGGGGCCTCAGAGTCTACAGTTTGCCATATTAACCATCTTAGTCAGCATGCTAATATTTGCTAATTAGCACTAAACACAAGGTACAGTTGAGATTGATGGGACTGTTATTAGTTTTAAAGGTTATAAACCAAATTATGATGACTGATGGCACAAGAGGACACCATGAATGTCTCTCCAAAACTTAATGGCAATCCATCCAATAGTAGCCATTTCCATCTGTGCCAAAGTGCTAGACCAACCAACCGTTGCCATCCCTAGTAATGTTCAGCTAGTGTGGCTAAAAATAGATTTTGCTCACTTAGTGAGCCATGAAAACACAAATACATATGTGAAATGTATTTGGAACATCTTTCGTTTTTGACATCTTGCATATTCCAGAAACTAACATCAGATGCCAACTCCAGCCTGTTTAATCCATGAATGTGTCGAAAATAATGAATGCTGCAACTGTGATAAATGCGGACACGTGGCAGCAGAATTATCAAAAGACAAACGCGTTTACCACATGTCACATGTTCACAAGCGGCAAAGACTTGGATCCAGAGGCTCCGGACCTGAAAGAGCAATATAACTGGGAATTATGTAGATAAGTGTGAACCTGTCTAGAAATAAGAGACAGAGCTGGTTATCTGATGACTTTTCCTCCAAAGCAAACTAAAGCACATCTGAACTCCCCGTGTGTTTAGGGTATCAGTCGAAGACAGAAGCAGCGAGCAGAGGGGGAAACTCATTTCAACCTGAACAGCTTTCTGATTATTCTCTCCATTTTTTCCCCCCAGCTCCTTCAAGTCCTCCTGACATCACAACCAAAAGCAAAGACACACAGGCATCTGTGATTTCGCAATGCATGAATACAAATCGGTTTTGGAAGAAGCACATCTTTCATTACTCAAAAAAACCTTCCTCCTCCATTTCAGGTTAATCCACCTCAAAAAATGAATTTGAGTTTCCTTAGCCAATTTAAGGAAGTTAAATTACATATGAAGCAATAACTTTGGTGAATAAAACTACGCCCCGGGTGTGTGGCAGCAGCCACATGTAACATTCACACCAGCTACTGCAAAAAACAAACAAAAAAAACAAAAACATTGATCCGGATAATGTCAAAATCCTAGATAGATATGGCAGCTGGTTAAACAGCTTAGCCTCCTCACTTGAAAATGACTCATGTTACTTGGCCTTTTATCTGTGCATTGGTTTTCACCCCTGATTAC
The DNA here is from genome assembly GCF_014851395.1 of Micropterus salmoides. Classification (NCBI taxonomy): domain Eukaryota; kingdom Metazoa; phylum Chordata; class Actinopteri; order Centrarchiformes; family Centrarchidae; genus Micropterus; species Micropterus salmoides. Next base: position 13,883,314 of record NW_024044237.1, read on the forward strand.
CATGATTATGTACATGACTCTTCACCTAGTGATGTACATTAAGAGTGGTGAAAATTAAATAGTACCCTTGGAACATACAACCCTGCACGCCAATAAATGAATAATAACGATGATGCAAGCCAATGTGCATTCACTGTAGACTTCAGTGAGATGAAATCAAAGTAAACGGCAAAAAAGTCTTAAAAAAATAGTAAGAGGATAAGAGGCGGACCAGCTGGTCAAGAGACCCAAATAAAATAACCTCTTCCTAAAATGGAGCGGATGTTGCTTCTTGTTTTTTTCTCCCACAAAAGGTCTAATTTCTTTTGCTTTAACAACAGTAAAGTTGATATAAAGGAGGGAAGAGGAAGTGACGGTACCACACTTGAGCACAGTGCTTGTTCTGCCTTAACCCTGCAGATCAGATGTAATGTTATAGGCTTTAAGCTACTTTAGGCTGTGACTCCTGATGCCTACACAATGTATTTCCCCACACCTGTCACAGACTCCTAACACTTTCTCTTGAGAAAATAAAATAAAATCCTTTTAAGAGATACTAAAAAGTGTTTAAGGATGAATAGCATGTCGATGGGTTTATGATGTTTTAAAGCAGAAAATCTGGAGGGAAATTAAAGACAATGAGGAATTGTGATTAGCAGGAGAAGCAATTGAATTGAGTCCCAGATATACCGTTTATTTCCCAGTGGTGGGAGCAGTATTTAAAGGATAAGGCTAACGATATTCTGTAATGTGGTTATTGTAAACAATTCATCAAAATCCAACAATGTATTAGTCTGCCTCTCAATATCCTCTGACTTCCTTTTCCTTACAAGGCCATTTGCTCCTACTAAATCTTTAAATACATAATACAAAATACATAAATGTTCTAAAAAGGCTAAATAATTTGCAGGCATGGTAGTTTCATGCTAACAACACTCAAATACGAATAAATATTGTATAGGTTGGAGAATATTTTCAGCCGCGGATTCACACGCGCGAGTATTTCCTTTCCTTTAGGACAGTGTATGTGGGATTGACTCTAAACAAACTGCAGAATGTGTGTTCATGGTAATGAAGGAGCATGTCAACCAGTGCATCACTGTGGCTCGTTCATGTGTTTTTGACAACAATGGAGCTTAGTAGTACAGAGGAACAAGCTAGAGTATCATGGCTTTGAATAAAGAAGGCAATACGTGTTAGTTGGATAAATTTATTGTTGGTTTGAGTCTTTTTTTGGGCATTGTTGACAGTAAGAAAATTATTATTAGAAAAATTATTGATATTACCGTGTAGCTGATCCTCATGGTGTTCATATACTGATGGGTAGTTTAAAACTCTAGCAAGGCATCATATTTGGTGTTTTCATATACGTTGTATGTAAAAGTAACCAGAAATTACACTACAAAACTACAATAACTATCCTGAAAAATAATGAAATAATAATAAATAATGAAAGTGTAAAGTCTCAAACAATGGATATACTCAAATAAACAAAAACTCGCAAAATGCCGGTCCATTAAAATTACTAGTACTCTAGTAATACAACAGAGGCTGTGTGTGTCTGAGGCAGATAAACAGCACAAAGATCTTCCTCCTGGGCCGCAACAGCAACTGATGATCTTCTGACAGATTATGTGATGAGGCAGGACAGCTAATAACACCTCACTGTAAATAAGGGCTCAATATATGCACCGTCTGATAACAAGGTGCTCTCGTTGTGCAGGAGGTATTTCTTCGCGCTTCTTATTTTCTACGCTATCTAATTTTATTAGATTTATTAAAAAGGGATTCTTATTGTGATATGTAAGAATTCAAAGTGTTTTTTTTTAAAGATAGTGAAATTGAAAATTGTTTACTTTAAAACTGGCAGGTTGTATTAACATTTCAAACATTTAGTAGAAATGGACCAACTACAAACACACCAGTGCATGGCTTGTCATAAACTGTTTTGCTTACCAGTGGTATACTATTTGCTCCTTTTAAAAATTTTATTTATAAAAGCCTACATGAGTTTCATGTTTCACCTGTAAGACTTTAATGCCTATCTTTGTCATCTGTGATGTAAAAAACATGAGATTTCCACACGGCCCTGCTCATAGTTCAGTTATATAATCCCAGCACACCATGGAGCGTCTCTCCTGCCGGGCTGCTGACAGCGATGACAGTCTGATGTCTGACAGTCATCACCGGACCAGATAGTTTCGGAGCAGCCAACAGACTGGAGATGCACTGTCTGTGGTCGCGCTGCCCTCCATTTCTATCACTTTTCTCCGCTTCCTCCACAGTTAGTTTGTTGGTTTGTGGTCATTTTGAGACTCTGTAAATTTACAGCCTGCCATGCTGTTGCTGTGTACAATGAAGCACCAAAAGAAAAAAAGAAGAAGAAAAAAGAAAGGAAAAAAGGGGATAAAGTGCATTGATTTGACTGCGAGTCAACTGGGGGTCTTCTTGGCTAATGAGTCGAATCATCGACTTTTAGGGGGCAGCCCTATAAATGGCAGCCGCCAAAGTGGCTAGAAAGAGTGACTCTGTCACATGCATTGGCCCTGCACCAGTGTAAAGGAGGTGACAATGATGCCGCCCACAGTTACATCTGATCCATAGGCTTCGTCTTTCTGCTACAGTCAAGAAAATCGACCCATCTTTTTCTGGATGATTAGCAGTTCTGTACTCTCATATGAGTTGTAAATGTGTTTTCAAGTCACAATAATAGTAACACAGTACAACAAAGTCTTCAGCACAGTTGTAACACAGAGGTGAAGCTGCAGTGAGCTCATCTGACGCATAGGGAAATTAAATTTAACAACACAATGGTCAGCCACTCACATCTGCAAAGGGGTTACAGCCTTATGCACAATACATAAAATCTTCAAGCTGTCCTTGAGATCCTCCCATTGAGAGTTGTGCCTCCATTTATTGTGAATACACTATTGTGAACACTGAGGAGGACACATTCAGCATGTTTGCTTTGTTATTATAGCGTACATGTTGAGCACAGTAGACCTTTCTCCTGAGTTCCCTCAACAATGGCGACAATTGCAGCTCTGGGTTTTGCCTCCTCTTTGCCTTTCCAAATCCATAAAGAGGCTTGATGGCCATGCTCTACATTACAGAGACAGAAATGGCTTCCACATCCAACCCAATAATGTGCATGAACAATAGCAAAGCATTAGGTGACTGGCAATAAATATCTGAAAAGCGGTACTTTGCACCAGGAAAATATACCAACAGAATTCAAGCTATGAGTGTGGTGGAGACATCTTATCAGGGCTGTCGACCAATGCATATAGAGCTGTGAAGAATAGTGGAAAGTGCATTAACGGCAAGAAAGATCATTATCTAAATTAAAAGGAAAATTTTTTATAAAGTGAGTCAGCATGTCACCTTGTTCTTTTCTTGGATGTGGTATAGTCAAAGTGACTAACTGCAATTAGGGCTTTTCTTGTTTGACTGTAAAACTACCAGGAAAATGGGAGTCTCAAACTATAGGCTCACCCTGAGAGCATTTGAATGTCATTTGGATAATGGAGTGGTATTCAAGGATTTGTTGGGAACTGCTTTGAAATGCAAGGCAGGACTACCCTGATCGGCCATGTACGAAGGAACCTACCAGAGAATTTGGTTTTAATAACCATTCAGAATTTGAAAAGGCGGAAATGCTGGTCATACTAAATGTAGCATGAGGCCTTATTTCACTTTAAGATAATCTCTGTCTAAATAATGGGCCAATTCCTCCTATAGAGCAGGAAATTGTTTGGCTTCCAGGTGACCGCCTACCTCCCACACATTAGAGAAATTGTGGGCAGACCAGTCTTTCCCAGTGGAGCCGGAATGAAGGCTTGATTTAAGTGAGGAAACGAGGACAGAAATATTCTGGGTCAACATTAATGCCAAGGAGCTTTTTTATAGACAACATTTTTTTAAGCAAATTAAGGAATGAAATATATGCTTTTTCTTGTGGTATGTAAGAATTAGATGACTAGATCAATGTTAATTTCATCTCTCTGTATCTAGTTAAAGAAAAGATAAACTATATTTAACTTAGCTTAGCTCAAAGAGTAGAAGTAGGGAAAAACTGCTAGCTCTCTATGCTACACTAATAAACAACGTCAAAATGGGTTTGTTTCATTGCTGTTCCATATAGGAATTAGCTTGCAACATGGCAAAACATTTAAAGAACAGACCAACAATGGACAACAGAACAACCAATTAACCAATAAAAAGGAACAATAAGCTAAAACAAGTAGTTAAGCACTAACTATCTAAATAGGGAACAAAAACAGCAACAACCTAAAACAACAACAACAATGCCAGGGACGGGCTGTACCTCAGGGCTACAGCACTGCTGCCAAACTCCAGTGAGTGCAAATTAACTGAAAGAGTGCAAATGAAGTGATTTATTGTGCACGCTAAAAAGAAATGTCTGAACAGATTACACCTGGCACAGAGGAGTCTACTAACTCTGCCCTACGTAGAGCAGCTCAAACTCTTTGTTTTGGGGATGATGTGAAATTATTTTGATCTACAATAAACTCATCCGAGTTAAATAAATCTGTTCCAAGCTAAATAAATATGAGCCACCACATTGCTATAATACAAAGGAGGAGCAGGAAACAACCAAGTGGAAAATAAAGATATTTCAGACAGAATTATGTTTCACAGACAACACTGTCATGTTATTTTCACAATTTCTAGGATCCTCTGGACAAATGACTGATTAGTTAAAGCGCTTGTCACCGTGTCTCAGCAGATAAAAGCTGATTGCATTCACTGTTCTTACACTGTAGTATCAGAGGCGTTTTTTCCCCCCAAATCTAATGATGAAACCTCACAGATAAAAAAAAAAAAATAGTTGAATTATCTAGTCAATACTTTACAGCTTTAGTTCTGTAATTAAATCCACATTTGAAATAAATGTACTGTGGTTATTATCTTGTCTGAGCTGCATAAATTTAGTTTCCAGGGTAAATGGCAAGAGCGTTATATCTACTACGCCATTAAAACAGTGCAAGTATGCATACTATTGTCATTATTATAATTCCTGAACTAGTCATTTTGAAGATATTAGTAACCTGTAGTTGGAAAATAAGCACATTAGAGGATTTAATTATCTGTTTAAAGACACTTTTAGAAAATTTAAATAATGTAATGATTAATTTTTTCCTACCTACTTAACCGGTTCCATTTTTTCTTGAACTAATTACAAATCAGTGGCACTTGTTATGGAGCTTTCAAAAGTTGCTCCATATAATGCTTACAACAAAAAACCCTCTTATTCAATTTTGATCAAATTATAGCCCGTTGTAACAATATAGAAGGTCATCTGCTTTTAACCTAAATGGTCCATGGGACTAAATATATTAGTAACAGACAGGCTTGAGTAATGGAACTGTTAATCCATTTATATTGGACTTTTTTCAGATTTGAGTAGAATTCTTCAATACCCAGTATCTATATAACATGAGGACTGCTCATAAGTGACACATCCAGCCTGAGCCCGAGGCTGAACATCAGCCCAGCAAACACCTGGCTGGTCCCTGCACTTATTTGAAGGAAGTGCTGCTGGTCAAGGTTATGAATGTTTGTCATTGTGTAAAACAGCCCTTTTGTTTTTTCTTTTGTGAAGGATCAGAGTTCTGATGTCCCCCCAACACCACTCCTATACCCCTCGAGTGGAAAGACAGATTGCCTATTTTACTATCACCTGTGCCGGGGCCCAGGCCCATGACACCTGCTAGACGAGCACAGTTTAGTGCTCTCCCTGTCAGCTAACGTATGGGTCTATTGATGTGCTGTGACTGGGCCGGGCTGATCCTACCCAACACGCATTAGGGCCAGCTGTTGTGCCTCATCTGTCTCTGTGTGTGCCCTGATAGCCACAAACGGGCAGTAAACAGGTTGCTCCAAACAAAACGCCCCATCTACCTTCACCCCACGTCCCGCTATTCACAATACCATAATTTCCCGGGGCCCCGACTAAATGACTGTAGAAGTGCTGGCTTTAATTGAGTCCAAGAATGTGGCTGATGGGGAAAAAGTTGATTCACTGCAAGTACGGTAATTGCAGTCTTGATTACACCCGTCTGAGAAGTTAATTCCAGGATTTACGATACAGTGAGGCTTAATACAATGGTCTGGACGATCGCAGTCTTAAGAGTTAACAATGCAATGTAAACACTACAAATTGCATGCTGCTGTGTTTGACACTGATGATTAAGGTTAAAGAATTCAATGATGATTACAGTAAGAAAACAAACAAAGGGCCTTGATAAATACATGGGAAAACCAATCCAGAGTCATCAAGTAATCAGCTGAAAACACAAACAAAAAAAGTCCTCCTTACCCACCATCCAATTCTGATCTTGTGGATTTCACAAGATAAGCTGAGCCAACAACATCAGAGACATGGGGAGACACTACCTACCCTGTTGAGAAAGATGAGGGAGACGCCCTTTTCAAAGTTTGAGCCCATGAACCCCTGAAAGGTCTGTTCATGCCCCTGCCGGCATGAATAATCACCCCCAGCTTCCCTGTAATGTGCTGCGGATGATATATTGGGCCACATTTATTACTGCTCTGCTTCCACCTGGCTAGGAGCAGCAAGTCCTCTATTAATAAAAATAAATAAATAAATAAATGTACAGGCCTGCAACAAGATTTCTGCACAGCCAAAGACTACAGGCTTAGATCCACTGATAAGACTGCATAACCTATTTGGTAAAAATTGGAGTCATGGCTGGCTCCCATTTTGCCTATAACACAGAATGATATAGAGTTCCCTTTGGTTCTTATAGTAAGTTTATTCAACAGTTCAGGGCCACTTACTACTAATCCTTGTCCACATTCACATGTCTTTGCTACTCATATTGTAAGATTTCTGTCATCTCAGCAGGGAGCAAGCAGCAGTCCAATCAAGACACATCCAGGCTTTAGCTATTAGACACACATGCACGACATGTTGTTGGTTACGATTGAAGATTAGTCCTGCAGGATAACACATTCTTATTTGAATGGTAATATGGGATTAAAATTGTCAGCACTTCGCAGTGGTTTTACAGGATTAAAGCACCATTACATGGCATCCTTTAGCTGTCAAATTAATTGTACAGATTTGCCCCTTAAACAAACATGTCAGACCACTGACTTAAAAACAATACCAATGGTTTCTGACACACAGGTCATGCTGACATGTAACAGAGAGGTGTTTTGAGGAGACTCTGGCATTTCTTAAATATGCGTAAATATAATGTAGGCTCATTACAATGAAATGATAATGAACAAATGAATATACCAAAACAGCGGCCTAAGGTATTTTGATAATAACGGTTATAATTTCATTACAATAACATTTTATGTGGAATAATATGATATCTGAACATTTGGTAAATAGTAAATGACATTACTTTTCTACTGGGATGAATCATTTCAAGTAAAACAGTTCACCGTTGCAGAAAAGCATTCCAACATCTTTGGCAGATTTACAGCAGCTTTTACACAGCCCACCTTCTCCTACAGTCTCTGAAGGTTGCCGTGTTTTTCCCTCCTTTCATTTCTCTGCTTCTGATGCTTTAAGCTGCAAGAATTGAAAATGCAAGCCTGAAGTTGATAAAGGTCAACATTGTTAAGTGCCTGCATGTATGTATGAACAGCCTTTAGTATTATACCACCTTACACGGTTGCAGACAGCCTCAGCCACAGGTATTCAGAACTAATGTAAGCAGAAAGGAAAATGTTGCCAGTGATTGCACCCGCAGAGGCTGTGAGTAAACGCGTGTGCATGTATGGTGTTTGTACATCCGTGTGCAGACAGCATGTGTATGCATGTGTCGAGAGGTCACAACATGAATCAATTTAAATCCATCTTCTACACAGAAATTACTTATTTGTCCAATTTATTACAGAGTGTTCCATTCTATTGTGAAAGGCACGAGAATCCACACGCCTCTTGATTGAAATCATTGCCACTGGGAGAACCTAGCCAACACCATCAGAGGAGCCGCTATTCTGAAAGTGAGTGAATCATTGATTTTCAGTAGGAAATCATCAAGACGAATCTATGGTAAATGGAGACGTGGAGATGGCAAATGGTCTAGTTCAGCAGGATATTCAGTTATCACCGCATTCTTTTATAGACAGGCCATGGTGTCCAGCTATTTTCAAGCTTGTGGTTAAGTGAAGACCAGTCACTCTCAGAGGGAGTCTGTTCCTGCACTCTGGTAAAGTGCAAATGGAAAGCACCCTCGAATGAGAAAAAATGTGCAAGAAAGAGTTTAAAAGAAATTGTAATCTTGCCAAAAATAAAAACGACACAAGAAAGCAATAATATCCTGAACCAACACATAGATCCTGTTGTGGGTTCTATGCCAAAGGGTTGCTCTATGAAAATGAGCCGCTTTGATGTTTGATTAAAAAAATATCCTACCTCTTTGAATCCCTGTAAGAATTGTTTGAAAATTAATGGTGCTTGAATTAGAAGATTTAATAAAAGGGGTAACAGCGCAAATCCATTTCAGACATTGTAGACTCTTTGCCTTTTTTCACAGCGACAGATTTGACATCTTCATTGCGAAATAAACACCTCACACTGCGCTAACAATTATTAAAATACAGTGACAGTTTGGTGAAAAGAAAACATGTTTTTAAGGGACAATGTATACCTATTGAAGTTACATGTGCATTCCAAATGGCTAAATCATTTTGTCAAGAACTCCAATTACTCAAAACATTTTTGTCAGATGTCAAATTACAGACATTAGTGAGGAAAACACATTAAGCAATGACAGAAACTGCAGACTTGAGAATAAGGGGTCTGACTGTGGTGCTGCTGACAGAGAGAGATAAAGATTAAGGCGGAAGAAACCTCCATGTTGTGGGTGTGGATGCCGTTGGTACTGAAATGTTTTCTGAGGTTAAAGCATTCAAGATAATAACGGGTGTTAGGCCGCTCAATCCTGTGAAATGTCCGGATGTCTGCTTCTGCTTCGTCACAAGGTTTGTTTTCATTCATCTATGTAAAGCATTGGGAAGAAAGAAAGGTCAGCTTCGAGGTATAATATAGAAAACACTAAAAATCTGCAGGCAGCATGGTTGTCCAGCCTTTGACGATTATGTCCAGGCGACATCTGTAGAATAAACTGTTGGTGCAAACTGTGCAACTGTCAATAATGGCTATTGCTAACATAATATTGGGCTTGCCAGTTAATTTCAGGCTGCTTTACTACTTGATTTAAAAACATACTAATGCACGACGTTTTAGATGAGTCATGACTCATCTTAAAGATTCATCCGGCTGTGTCAGCCTTTAACATTTTGAAGTAATACAACTGATTGACTTGGCTGGCCTGAGGCTACTTGTTAGGAAGCTGCAGAGACCCGTGCCAGAACCTGACAGGAAAGAAGCAAAGAAAACACTTGGTTCAAATGTCCAAATGCAGGAGTACATCAGCAAGTGAAGCACTCCGCTGTCTCAAGGTATATTTTCATGCGAAAGAAGCCGTCAACAGGACAAAAACCCGGGTGCTGCAATGCACTATGGTTTATCCCCTGCCTGGTATGAACAAAAAAAGGCTGGCACAGTGTTATGGAGTGAGTGAGTGAGTGAGTGTGTGAGTGTGAGAGAGTGCATGTGTGTGTGAGTGTGAGAGAGTGCATGTGTGTGTGAGTGTGAGAGAGTGCATGTGTGTGTGTGTGTGTGTGTGTGTGTACACATCTAAGTGCATGTGTGACTGAATCTCCCGAGAAGCTTAAGTGAAAGTGATAAGCAGTAGAAACAGCGTTCTGCTCCTCACAGGCTGCTTCCAACGATTGCAGGGAATTCATTGCTCTTTCTAACTGTCAAGCAGGAAGAGAAGGGGGAAAGTGTATTTAAAGGATTTTCACAGCCCTTAATGCTATTTATTACATCTCACCAGCTGCAGCGAAGAGTGGCTACATGTAATTGCGGCCATAGATCTTTTGGCCTGAAGACAACCAATCAAGATGGATTCCTTTTCCGTTGCTGGGATTGACTGTGAGTGAATCCTGGTGACTTAGAGATGGGACATTATTTAACATGGACCCAGAGTGACATTAAGGAGCATTAGGCTCTGGGGTTGTTAAAGCACTTGTCACACTCCAAAGGCATCCATCTGCACAACGCTGGCTTCAATCAATAGATAAGTAATCGGCTGCAATGAGAGCCAGCATGCGGTATTACTCACCGACTCTGTCCTGAAACAGCCCCACCGCCCAGTGAGCGGAGGAGCACAGAGCATGCAACTCCATCATGAAAGGAACTTATCTTTCAGCTGAGCACGACAGTATCGACAGCCGAGAACTAAGAACACCTTTGTATTGGTACACTCACTCAGGGATTGTACTTTCATGCTGCAATCTTTTCCTGCTACAAAGTCAACGTGCCAAATAAAACGCGCAACAACTCGCCTTCCCTATACTTCACATGAAACCCTCCTGTGCCACCATCAATGGCATGTGCATCATTTAAATGTTAAAAACGTTTTGATGATAAAAAGGAAAAAAAGTGGCTAAAGTGACCAAAGCAACAAAAGTCCTAGTGAGAAGCTTCACCAGGTGTGGTTTAGTTACAGTACGGTATGTGACATTGCTTCCTTATCATTCAATTTCTATGAAGAGCTGTGAACTTGCAGCGTGGTACAGAAATATTTGAGATCCATTGTTGAAATTCTCTTTTAAATATTAGTTCCTATTTCTGCAAACATGAAGCCTGCTAGATATATGTATTGTAATTGCACAGCTTTATTACTGATTATAAATCTAGTCTGAAAAATATGGCAAACTGTGTGCTAAATAATATAATTCAAAACTTCAGGTTCTCATGTTTATTCTGTTTCAATCAATGCACCCCTATTTATATGTTCAAATAAGACTTGTGAGATTATTCTTGCATGGAAACTAAAAGTAGGACAAAAGTAATTCCTTTCCTCTTTTGGGTAACCTATAAAAAAAAAAAAAAAGGTCAGTATGTGTGAGATAAGAAGAGTTTATGACTAATTCAATTGCACCTACTTTATGTTTGTACTTTACATCACATAATACTTCATACTGGCTAATGATCTACATACAAGCTACAAATATTAGATGTTTGTTTCAGCAACAATATAGGCGTCAACAAGCTCCACTGCACACTAACCTATTAAGAACAATAAATGTGTAATGTCAGAGAAAAAGATAATTAATTCTTTAAAAGTTCAAAAGACTGGCTCCTCTGCTCCACTTTGACTATACATTAAAGCCATGTATCATTAAAAATGCAAGACCCAGAAATTCGATGTTGACTTTTGTGGAGAATACCAATTGAAAATAATTTAATGCAAAAATCACACTATTATTAAACTGCAAGGATGCACTTAGCTGACATATTATTGATTACTTTACTGCTGGAATAAAACTTGGTTCAAATGCAGCTTGTGCACCAACCCTCTAACTTTTGTGGAAAATGTGGTCAACCTACAGTAAAAACACATTCAACAGTAAAATCTCTGAAGATAAACGACTGCAAAAATATATGTATACCAGAGTTAGGCAACAGCAGCAGTACTAAAGCAAGAATAAATATCTGTATTTAGATTGACAAAACGATGGATACGCCCACAAGCGTCTGATGTAGGAGGCGGCTGTTGTGCCTTGAGGCTACACAGCTTTCTGTGCGGCTTCAGCCGTAGGAAAAATGGAATCTTATTGAGAGTAAATGGCCCCAGCTTTGTGGAAAAAACAAAACCCTGACATGAATTTAACAATCAAAACAGGGATATGAATACCTTCTTAGGGGAAGGCAAAGGCTGGCTAATGTGCTTCACTGCATAAGAATGCAATCAGTCTTCACATGTTCTGCATACTAACCTCCTTCCCTATAGACGTGATTACTGGAGGCTAGAACGGTCATACCTACTGTCTACAGCATTAGGGAAGTAAAACAGTGTTTTAAAGCTGTCTGATGGAGTGAGTACCGTGTTCATAAAGCACATTTCTAGTACTAAAATGCTTAATCATCCTGAGTTGTTTTCAAAAAGCAAAGTATATTTATTCCTGCAGCATTTGTGTGTTTTTTGTTGAGAAATACACCCCCTTCAAACAATGCATTTGCATACACCATGCCATAAATCAAATTAGTACCATGATGTTGATGGTGTCCCCTGCTGCGATTTCAACAACAGACATGGACAACAACACAGCTGGGAGCTGATATGCACACCAATTTACTTTCTGCAAAACAAATATATGAAGGAGATTCCCATAAAGAAAAGGGAAATATTTAATTTCTCATTTGAGTGAATTACCAAACCATGGTTTGGTGCCGTATGTCAACAACACTTAAAATTTGACTGTCTCTCTCAGCAATTGCTCTTTATGTAGAATGCAACAAGTGTAATTAAACAAGATTTAATTAATGATGCAAAATGTAACTTTAAGGCTACAGTGCAGGATTTTAAAAATGTAAGATCCATTGGGGAAGAAAGCCAGCAATGAAATGCTCATGCTACCATTTAAAAAAGGTATTAAGGTAGATAATTTGCACAAAGTCAAAGTCTGAGTTTTGCATTATTGTATCTTAATTCCCGTTTTAACCAAATATATTATAAAACAAACTTAAACTTAGAATAAAATAAATCATACACACCTCACTGCACTTTTTGTATTTGTTTACAATATATTTAATATAAATAATACACATACCCCTTCATATGTTTGTGTGTGCAAGTAGACTGAGAGCAACTTAAAACTGTGTCATTCCTTGTACGAGTACACATACTTGGCCAATAAAACAGATTCACTTCACATACATGTTCAACCAAACATAACACAATGTCTCTGTTTAAGAAGTCAAATATTAAAACCTTACACCAATCACACTGATAAGTCCTTCTAAAGGAACAATAGGGCTCAAATTGTTTTCTGGCCCTGCTCTATTTGGCATATTCAATAAAGACATGTTATTCTTCTGGTGACAGTGGATATTGATTTTTAGGCTGGCCTGCTCTAAATATTAGCCTCATACAATAGACCAGGCACAAAGGCTATTCTTTGGATAAGAGTGTTGCATTCCATAACCGCTTGGAGCACTGCTCGAGAAATTTAAAGGAATTTTTGGTGGGATTCTGAAAACTATTCAACAGGCCTTTTGTTGCTTGTCTGCTGGTACGCACATCTAATGGAAAAGCTTCTCTTGTTCTGTAGACACCATGAAGGTGAATTACAATGTGCTAATGTGAGGTCATGATTAACACAGGACAGAGGCTTCATGGCCTTAAACCAGTGCTCTCCCTCTACCAGAACAACCCCCTTACCGCTCCACCACCATCCTCGTCATGTCCTATACTCAGCTAATCAGTCCTACCTCCTCTTTCCATATGTTGCAGAGATTTGATTGCTTTCCATTTTCCAACTCATTAATGAAGACATATGCAGCATTTGTAATGAATATGTTCTAGTTGAAACATGATCAAGTTTCTGGCCTCAGTGAGTGCTTTTCAGATGATTGCTTTCACCTCTGTGGTTGGTTTCACTGGTGTGGCAGGAGGGAGCCAGTGCAGAAATCGAGAACAAAAGGGAACACTAGCACAGGAACCTAATTAACAAAGGATTTTCTTAATGTTACCTACAGAAAGCACACAGGAGATATAAAAAGGGAAAAGGATACGTTTTAGGAATTAGATGGAGTGAATGTGCGATGTTTCGTGAAACATCGCACATTCACTTGGTACACTTGACAGTAAACAATGGCATAACCAAAGGCTTGAAACACTTCAGTATATAAATGTCTATAGTCTATTTTGTAACCACACCAGCTTGTAAACTTGTACCAAAACTCAACCAAATGAACAACTAAGACCTTGTGAAAGGGGTCCTGATTCTATATCAGCTTGCAACAAGAGCCCTAAACAGCTGAAAAGTGACGCCTTTCAGCCAAAATCTAGCTGTATTCAGACTCTGCAGATGTGATGGTTGAAGCACATCAGTAGTATTCACTGGAGGCAGGATATCAGCGCAGACATCCATTTGCAGCCATACTTTCAGTGCCCATCATTTTGGATTTATCGTCACCAGCATGTACAGTAATTATAGCTTATACCACTTGTGACTTACAGCGACTTTAGTGAGAAGCGTTACTTCAGTTTTTGTACAGGTTTTCTTTTGGGTTAGTCTGGTTTTCAAACCTTGTGTTACAAGCAGTTGAAGCTGAAGCAAAATATTTTCAAAGTTTAAATTCAAATGCGTTGTGGCAGTATTTTAATGGAATAGTCTGACATTTTGGGAAACAAACTTATGTTATTTTGTGGAGTTTTTTGAGAATAGGGCTGTCGCGATAACCGTAAAATTTAAATACCACGCAATTGGTCAAGCCTACTGCGGAGGATGGCAAGCACCGCAATGTTCATACTTTACACTTCAGGGCGTGTTAAATAAACAAATTAGTGCTTCAAAAGTTCTACAACAGTAACGAGCTCTGTAACGGTTCAAGGACGGATCGCCATGGGCTGTACGTTACCGGTCCTCAAACTTGGAAGCTGTAAATGTTGCTGTGTTTTGTGTTGTTTAACTGTTTGTTTTAAAGTTAAGCTAACTTGGCGTTAGCATATTGTGTGACTAATGTGTCTAGCACACTTGGCGATGTTGGACCAACGTTGTAATCCTGAGGAACAGTTGCGAGAAACTGAGCGGTAAGCCTTATTTGAAGCTCACTAACTAATGAGCGTAGAGTGTCAGATGCCTGCAGCGGTTTTTCATTTTGCTTTCTGTGGAAATTTTGTTATGTTACTACAGTGCAGTGGTTAGTTGTGGACAGCCCATTCTGCTCCACACCAAGGTGTGTCTGTGTGTGCGCGTGCGTGCGTGCATGCGCTCTGTAAATTGACTTGTTACCGTGGGGGCAAACTACTTCACCGCAACAGCCATAGTTAAGACGCTTATGTGACGTCACAACTTTTTCTCTCAATGAGTGAAGCTAACGTTACTGAAGCTAACCGTCAAAGAACTTACATGAGAAGATGATGTGATAAAAAGGACCAAGAGTCGTTGGATTAAACCGATTAAACACATCCGGTGAAATACATTTCTGCGTGGAACATAGCTAAATTACCTAGCTAGTAGCAACCAAACATAAGACGCATATTGTGCAAGATGAAAGATGTAGTTCATTGAATGTTTTTTTTTTTTTTTACCAAAAACTAAACGTTACTTTACAGTTTTACGACAAACTGCGACTTTCTTGACGGACACAATTATCTTATAAATTGACATCACATATGTGGAGTTTAGGGCACAGTTCAAACAGAATAAAAAAAAAAAAATAAGTTGTCTCACTACAGTATAAGGTCCCATGGGGCGGAAGCAGAAGCGAGCGACTTAGGATCTCTATATTGTGTAATTATTTATAGTTATTTTATATAGATTTTAGGTGGTTTGCTTAATCCATACACAAACAGAAATGTAAAAACTATTTGTGGGTTTATGGGGAGTTTTCAGTTCAATTTTACATTTTGAGTACTTTTTGTTATCTACATCCTCAAACATTTTATTAACATGTTTATCTGTGGGGAGTAATTTAGCGTTTCTCATTTTGGGGAACTACACTGCTCAAAAAAATAAAGGGAACACTTAAACAACACAATGTAACTCCAAGTCAATCACACTCCTGTGAAATCAAACTGTCCACTTAGGAAGCAACACTGATTGACAATCAATTTCACATGCTGTTGTGCAAATGGAATAGACAACAGGTGGAAATTATAGGCAATTAGCCTAGTGATTCTGCAGGTGGTGACCACAGACCACTTCTCAGTTCCTATGCTTCCTGGCTGATGTTTTGGTCACTTTTGAATGCTGGCGGTGCTTTCACTCTAGTGGTAGCATGAGACAGAGTCTACAACCCACACAAGTGGCTCAGGTAGTGCAGCTCATCCAGGATGGCACACCAATGCGAGCTGTGGCAACAAGGTTTGCTGTGACTGTCAGCGTAGTGTCCAGAGCATGGAGGCGCTACCAGGAGACAGGCCAGTACATCAGGAGACGTGGAGGAGGCCGTAGGAGGGCAACAACCCAGCAGCAGGACCGCTACCTCCGCCTTTGTGCAAGGAGGAGCAGGAGCAGCACTGCCAGAGCCCTGCAAAATGACCTCCAGCAGGCCACAAATGTGCATGTGTCTGCTCAAACGGTCAGAAACAGACTCCATGAGGGTGGTATGAAGGCCCGACGTCCACAGGTGGGGGTTGTGCTTACAGCCCAACACCGTGCAGGACGTTTGGCATTTGCCAGAGAACACCAAGACTGGCAAATTTACCACTGGCGCCCTGTGCTCTTCACAGAAGAAAGCAGGTTCACACTGAGCACATGTGACAAACGTGACAGAGTCTGGAGACGCCGTGGAGAACGTTCTGCTGCCTGCAACATCCTCCAGCATGACCGGTTTGGCGGTGGGTCAGTAATGGTGTGGGGTGGCATTTCTTTGGGGGGCTGCACAGCCCTCCATGTGCTCGCCAGAGGTAGCCTGACTGCCATTAGGTACCGAGATGAGATCCTCAGACTCCTTGTGAGACCATATGCTGGTGCGGTTGGCCCCGGGTTCCTCCTAATGCAAGACAATGCTAGACCTTATGTGGCTGGAGTGTGTCAGCAGTTCCTGCAAGAGGAAGGCATTGATGCTATGGACTGGCCCGCCCGTTCCCCAGACCTGAATCCAATTGAGCACATCTGGGACATCATGTCTTGCTCCATCCACCAACGCCACGTTGTACCACAGACTGTCCAGGAGTTGGCGGATGCTTTAGTCCAGGTCTGGGAGGAGATCCCTCAGGAGACCATCCACCACCTCATCAGGAGCATGCCCAGGCGTTGTAGGGAGTTCATACAGGCATGTGGAGGCCACACACACTACTGAGCCTCATTTTGACTTGTTTTAAAGGACATTACATCAAAGTTGGATCGGCCTGTAGTGTGGTTTTCCACTTTGATTTTGAGTGTGACTCCAAATCCAGACCTCCATGGGTTGATACATTTGATTTCCACTGATAATTTTTGTGTGATTTTGTTGTCAGTACATTCAGCTATGTAAAGAAAGGAGTATTTAATGAGATTATTTCATTCATTCTGATCTAGGATGTGTTATTTTAGTGTTCCCTTTATTTTTTTGAGCAGTGTACATATTATGCAGGGTAGCTTAAACTCTGAACAAGACATCAAGATCTCTTAATACCGCCAACAAGAAGCCTTAATATATGTTGAAATGACCATCTTGTTACTAACACCCCTCTCTTGGTCTGTTCTAGGAAAGCTAATTTCCAACTTTAATTCCACAAATGGACTCCAAAGCTGTGTTTACAGAGAGCGAGACAGCCTTAGCTGTCACAGCTCAAAAACAGTTTTCTACTAATATCTAGTCACTACATGTGACACTAATGTCTACTTGAAAGCTCTTTAGAAGTCCATGTCATTGCAAAGTTGTATTAAAAATGTATTTTATTTGGTTTATCTTTTTATGCCTACATACTGTATGTGTCATTCACAAGGGACGTACAGTGATACACAGCAAAATGAAAGCTTCATGATCATAAGCTGTCACAGAAAACGGATCAAGACAATACAATAGGGAGTTGATTGCACATGTTATTGCTTTTCCTCAACATAGTAAACCATTTGCTTTGTGCTTCTTCTCTCTTTTACACTCCATACACACACATGCACTGATACATGCTCCCTCATCATTCGCAGAGATTTGTTAATTCTTAAGCTTCTGAAAAGGCTGTTCAAAAGATCTGGTCAGTGAACATCACTCTTAGTGAATACGTCAAATGCCTCAGTGGCAGGACCCCAAAAAATAAATTTTTGTGTTATGACTGTCACGTATGGCACACCTGTTCTCTCTCTCACTTCTATAAGCCCAGTGAGTGTGGGGTTGAGCTGGTGTTGAGAATTGTGTCTTATATGCATGAGTGCACGCGTTGGTAGGAGGGGTGGTGATGCCAGAGTGAGGCACTGAAGAGGTGTTGGCATCCCACGCCGGAAAAGTGTGGAAATTTGCAGAGCGGAGAGAATTAGTGACTCCCTGCTGGGCCAAACGGATGGGTGCAGAGAGAAAGGGAGGGGAGGAGAAAACTTCATAATGGTGTAGAAAATGACCTCTGAGAGGAGAAGAGTGAACGGGAAGGGCGGCAGAGGATGGGTGGGAGGGTGGTCCGCTGGGAGAAGCACAGAGAGGGATCCAAAGCCAGGTCACCTTCTCCAGAGAGAGCAGCTGTGAACACACTGCCCCTGGGAGGAGGGTCACAGTCGAAAGCTCTGTATCTTATAAACCAAAGCCAAGATTCTCCCTCGTTGCCTTCACCCTGCACAGGTCTGCAATAACAAAGCCAATTAAGAAGCCCAAGAGAGAAGCTAGCGCAGTCTCACAGTCGCCTCTCGCTGACTTGGCAACCAGAGTTATAGCTCAAGAGAGTACCTTTCAACACTGAATGTAGAGAATACCAGCAATTACCAGTGAATACCTCCATTCTCTAGCTCCATTTCGCCAACTAAAGTGGTGACTCATAAAGCCACTTTTAATTTATCCCAGATGCATACTAACCCAGCATGTTGAAATATTGGATGCAACACCATAACACCTTGTGTTTTAAGTATTAATGGTGGTAACCTCAGCTGAGTGTGTTTAATTTTATAACAATTTGGCCGCTGTGGGTTTGTCCTTATTTACTGTACGTGGCATTTCAGGTGGCATTTGTTTCATCTGGATGTCACACTGCATGACATTAATTCAGATTCAGCTGCAAGAATCGATATCATGGTATTGTTCTGGGAGACAAGAGGTGAACTGACAAGTTGATCTCTGTTGCATGTCCTCTATTGTCCAGGAGCACATTCACTAAAATAATGTTGCTGTTATCTTCTGATATGTGCAGATGAGGCTGCCACATCTGCGTGATTTACTGTAAAGAATCTTTGGCGTTTGTTACCCGAGCAGCTATTGCTGTACAGAGGTTCACGTCACAAGGCTGGTTATCATTCCTCGCTGTATTCCTTCTGTTCCAGCAATTGCCTTTGGATTGTCTTTCTTTTTAGTAGTAACCCTGTATAAGAAAAGTGATTGTGAACAGTGGATGCAGGCTTAGATCCTTTTCACGGGTGGCCTGACTCTGCTTCTCTGCAACTGTCATCTTGTAGATTTGAAATCCCTCCCCGATCGATTGTACTAAAAGCTCTAATCTGATTGTTAAAAGAGCTGATTTGACAAAGCTGTTATCAAACTGATTTAAGCACCAATCAATACTGCATTATGTGTGGGTGTCTTTTTTCTTTCAGGGTTGTGGCAACTTTTCCAAGGACAGGTTCAGGAATGTCTTTCACCTCTAAACATAATGTATTTGTTTGGTGTGAAACACACAGTCCATATTTTCATGTAATCAGAAATGCACAGTCTTATACAGCCTATGATATCTGGCTTATCGGGACGGAGTAAAAAACTAATAATGCATAATTGCTCAAGTGTGGAAATGAAAAAAATCATGTAATTTCTTTGTCAATGTTTAGACATTAACTCTGTGTCTTTTGAAATAGGCTCCAAAACCATCTCCGTGTTCATGTGTGATTGTATTTTTCAGGATAGCATAATGGTCCATGAAGAGTTTCATAGTCCCTTTGAAAGGATCATTTCTCAGAGAGAATAGGAATACACAGACAGCAATTTCAACTCCCTTTCCCTCTTCCATCTTTCCATCTCTTTCAATATTCATTCCACACACGTATTCAACATTAGAGGGCAAATAAATTGATTGCCAGCAGCTGAAGACACTTATCTCCCAGCGAGTCAGCTTTGCACTGGAGACCCCAATACCAAAACCGGGAAGCACTTCATTACGTTGATGCTTAACAGTAAGAAAAAAGACCAAACACTGGAACAACACCAGCAAACTGCGGTTACAAACACACCAAACACAGTAAGACCAAGATGGAGTGCGACACAATAATTAAGACCTCCGGGCTAAACTGTGTTCATTAGTGGCAGCAATGCAGAATGAATGGAGCTGCTTACTTATTCTGCAAGCATCTTGGTAAAAGCGAGCAGGCAGAAACAGGACTAGCCTTAGCCTCATGCTTGCCTGGATAGTGATGGCCAATTAAGCCCCTCTCTGATGAGCCATGCAGAGGCCCAGCAAGCAATTAGGAGGCCAGGAGTCTCTGCTCATTACTGCTGCAGACTATTGAGCGTTGTCCTGCATAACACACATTGCAGCTGTGAGATTCCAGAGATACTTATTTGAATGATATTAAACATTATCTAACTGAATAAAGCAGAGATTGTCCTGGAATCGTTGCATTAATAACCGAATGTTACCGTTGTAACATCAACCCTTCATGAGAAACGCTCTTCATATGTATGCTGGGAAGCAGTTGACATTCAGTATTGTCTTTTCAGTTGTGATTTGTCAATATGGTGCTGATAACCAATGAAGGAGATGACACACACTAATGCATCAGAAGTGGTATTGTCTGTTGACAGACAGCTTTGCTGTCTCCAGTATTGATTAAGCTAATGTTTCGGGATGCGACACAGTTGCAGGGGTCAAAATCCAGCTCTAATACAGCCAAGAAACCAAGAGAGACAGGTATTGTAAAGATAACAGAGTCTGATAATGGAAGTGTACACAATAGGAGTTAGAGAGTAGATTCTTAAATGTAAAGCAAACATAAGAGTAAATATCCCCATTCTGCAGCAAAATTCACATACTGGCAGTAAGATTTATCTTCATTTAAACAGCGAGAAAAACAATAGGATGATTTTAAGATATGGCAATGCGTGCCTCTATACTGTAAGCTTATCTGATTACATAATAAAAGCAGAGGAGAAACACTTTCAACGCATCTCCTGCTGACTGATGTCTTTTTGAGATAAGGATTCTGTTGTGATGTTTTTAGAAATAAGAAATAAAAATACACCTGTTGTAAGTGATGATTTAATATGCCAAGATAAGAGATGACTTTTATACCAGATGGCACTTTGGTAGAAATAATTGTATGCTAAGAAGCTGAAGTGCAAATAAGTATGATTCATTTTTAAGTGCTCTGTGTTTATACAGTACTTTAAGGGTATTATAATTGTTTGCTATTCACGGGGCTAGGGGCAAAGATGGGATAAATGAGAGCCAAAGGTACACTAAATAATAGTAGTGTTGAGCAGAATTACACAGAGGCACAGAGAAAAACATAACCTTGCTAATGTTGCCGCAGACCTGAGTTTCACTGCTGAAAGGCTTCTGTTCCAGCCAAAGCCCACTTGTGGTACAGCATCCATTCTTATTCAGCCAACCAGAGGAAGTCCATTAAGTCAGTTTGGAGACTTTGTGATTTCCTGCTCTCATGGCAGCCGAACCTGCCAATCCCCCCCCCCACACCCCAGCATCATATTCCCCATCTCCCCTGGTTAGCACCAAAGGCAGGTGGCGCTAAGTGCTAACCATATGGCTGCTGCTGTAAGAATAACAGTGAGGGATCAGCTCCAGTGGGCCCGGAGTTACAATACGATGGAGATCAATGATAGGCATTTATCACCTGAGGATGGGCACTGCGTGGGTGTGTTTGTGATCTTTATAGACACCAGCTGAGTGAAGTACAGAGGGAATAAGCTTGGTATGAAGGAAAAACTGAATATCAGCGCGTGGTTCTGTGATCAACAGCTTCACAATGTTTGTTTCTGGGCACCGTCTGAATGTGCAAACCTAGTTTGATTGGGCCACTGGGAGTAATATGTACAGAGAAGCCATATGTGAGCAGAGGAATGTGGCTCTTTCCCCAATAAATGAAATCTTTTCCTTTGAGGGCTATTCAACAATACCCAACCTGTGGCAGGCTTCACATATGTGATTTTGCATATATACATACCCACACACACAAACAGGAGTATATTTACAACCATTAAGGTAACTGAATAGCTTTTATGAGTAATTACACACAATGCTCATCACGAAACAGACTTTGCATTTCAGAGGACATTCAGGTTTGTTGGCTTTCCAAATTCATTGTGCCAGAAACTGGCAAGTCATTAATTGCATCTGCATCAAAGTTGTATTAAGACCAAGAGAAGGCATTCAGGGAAATAACTTGGAACATGAAACACTCACAAATGTATCAAATCATAGTATATCAGCAATCAGCCAAAGAGCAATCAATCGAGCTACAATATAACTATTAGCCTGGCCACTGAACAGTAGCAAAATCTAGGAGGCTTAGGAGATGAACAGTCTCAGCTTTTGTCCTTTAAAAACAAAAATACAATTCACTAATAACGTAAATAGAAGAATCCTCCATTTAGAACATTTACGATAAAGTCAAAAACATGCAACATCAGAAGTAAATGACAATCAAAGTGGATAAGGCAGCTGTGGGACCAGATATTCATGCTTTAATTATCCATGCCTTTTCATGGCACAGTGAATAAACTGCAAATTACACACCACATTTTCATTGGACCTCATTATCTTTAGTCTTCAGAATGCATTTAACATAGACTACTACACACATGCAATTAACTTCTCTAAAATTTAGGCTCTTGAGTGAAGACTGAGGGGTTTGATTACTCCGGGATGGCAAGTATGTGCAAATGAGAAAAATCGGTTTGGTGAGTGAAACAAAAAACAACTTGTGGGAGGTCAGTTACTGATTGTACAGTAAATGTACTATCACATACTTAAATTACTTGACTAAAGATATAAATTTCAAGTCATGAACATGAGTCTAAATACCTTGTAATAATGGGCACGCATATCCTGCAGAGTGGTGTCACAGTCACAATAGGCCCTGCTAAGTTTTGATGGTCACTGAATGACGTGAGTGAGTAGCAGCTCTGCGTCCAGGGGAGTCCACAGCTGAACATATGGACATTAGCATAGGCTTTCGGTAGCCTGTGGCTCTCAGACTGTACACACTGGACTGGCTTACCTGACGCTGTGCCTGGTTTTGGTTGGACAACAAGCACAGTAGTCTGGCGTGATTCCAGCTTAGACTGGACAGCTAAGAGGCTGGATGCTGGCCAAGGTCGTTTGTGGACACTCGAATTAATTGACATATAGTAGTGAGTGACGGCACACTTAACTAAAGATAAAAAATTTGCTTAAGAGGGAGGTGTTCAGTCTAAAACATTACAGCTGCCATCAAAGCCTGATTTCCAATCTTAATTTTCCGGAATGACCTCAAAACTTTAAAGGAACACTGTTTGACCAGTAGAGGCGCTGTAGAGCAATGTTTTGATGAGCCGGCCCCTGTATCAGTTTCTCATGTACTGTACTAGCATATGAGGACAAAAGCACAAGCATGAAGATACATTATTGTTAGTTCTGCCACCTGTGTGGTGGTAATGCAAGGAAGCAAAGTGTTCTTTTTGATATCAACGCTACTGAGTAACTACCTTTTACCAAGAGGCCTTCTATGAAACCCTGATCAACTCATTATGATAGCAATTACTCCAACAGAGCCATTTCTTTTTGGATGACTTTTTCCATTTTTATTGAACCTTATTGTACTTAATTACAATATTAACAGATTAGAAGATTTACAGAGAAATTTTAGAAAGAAAATATAATGCACGTGTGTTTTCGAACTACAATCTCTTGTAATCCCATCGGCTCTATCTTTACGCCTCCTTTGCAAAACAATCGCAAATTGCGTGACCTCAGTATATCCAGTGGACTACATAATCGACCTTTACTCCTATGCCGTCTCCCTTTCATGCAATGAAGAGAGATGCCACCCCTGCAGACGCACAAAAAACAGGCCCAAAAGTCTCATTAAACCTGGCCCAAAGTCTCAAACCCCACTAGTGGCCTCTGGAGGCCTCTAAACCTAACCAAGTTTGATGTAAACTGATTGAGCAAGGAAGTAAGCAATTAACACCAATATCCTCTGAGCCTTAAACTCTCACTAGAAGGGCTGAAAATATGGATTAGTCCTTTTACTGCTCTCAATTGAAGCTCAACCCGTTTCAATAATAATCAATTATAACTTTAAGTGTGTGAAATCTTATGTACACAGAAGAATACATTTTATGGAAAGGTTATTTTTGCAGAAGTTTTCATTTGCAAATGAGAAAAGCCATCGCACATGATAACAGGTGTCTGTTCTCAGCAACTAGTGTCTGCTAATTCTAGATTAATCTTAACAGTTTTCAAGGTAGGATTGAGTGGTTATCACTGATCTTTGGTTTAGATTTGTTCATTAAATCCTGTCAGTTATTGAGATGGATGGTAAAGAATTACATATTTAAACCAAAAGTCTAAAGGGTTGGTTTTGCATACCAAACAGCCTTTTAAATATTTAAATATGTCTTCAGTCAAAATGGCTAGCTGGAGAAATCATTGCAATCACAGCAGACTGACAGTGAAAAATCCCCCATTCTTGTTTTCCCCAGTAGATCCAATTTCAAAATTGTGATTTTATAAACATACTGTAAAGCCAATTTTTACACAACAAATTTAGTACTGTACAAGTGAGGATGAATACACAGTATAGTTTGCAGGAGAGTTAAAAAAATCCATAGAAGCATGTCGTTGAGTAACAATGTCTATCACTTCATTGTGGGTGAGATTTAGTCAGAACTAAAGATCTCCGATAGAGCAAATCTTCTTCTTCCAGAAACAGGACAACTCGTGTCAGCGTGGTTGTGGAAATGCATAACGACCCCGGCATTCTTCTGACAGAAATGCCACTACGAAAACATTCTGTGCTGCATACGTCTTAGGAATGCAGAGTTCTTGTCTAGAATGTAATATTTATCTTGTAAATGTCTTGTAGGCTCAGCTTCCGCCTTTTACCCCACTTGATGTGTGTGCTTAGCTATGCAGCTAAGCACTCCATCCATGCCACATTAGGTGCTCTGTGCCACAGATACAGCAACTTAAATGTAGACATTTCAGAGAAGACATTTCAACATCAGAGAGGCCTCCATTCTGTCTTGCACTCCCTCCCTCCAATGCAGTCCTATCAGCATTGCAGGATAAACAGATACAACCCTGGGGTATTGAAGTGGGCAGGAATATTCAGTAGCACATAAAGGCTGAAGTCGGCAAAGGCCTCCTTGGGGCTGGTGTGTCTGATCCACATTGAGCTGGCTTACTTCCACCTCTGGATCACTTGAAGCCTCCATGCCAAAGAGAGGATAATTACATTTCACCTCAAAGAACAATAACGAAGAACCCACAGTGCTACTGTGGCACACTATAGTAGCAGTGGTTGGTTTTCATGCACCAGCTGACACCAGCTTTGAATGATCCCGACTATGATCTCACCTCACTCTAGTTTCTCTGGCTTGATTGTTCAATTCTGCATGCAGATAATCTCACCCTGTGTCACTGGGGTGTCATCTGATGTGCACCTGCACTTAGCCACCATGCAAAGGGCATGACTAAATGCAGGATATGATCCCTGGGTCCTGGTGCCTTTTAGATTTACATTCCATTAGACGGCTTGATTGAATCCACCTGCCCTGTGCACCCATTCACCCGAGCAAACCTCTGCTCGAGCCATCTGTAGGGGGACAGATTGGGCCAATTGAGTAAAACTCAACAACAAAGCAAATATGCTCCTGCGCAATGACTCTTGCGCCACCTCTGACTTAATATTATGTGATGCATTTATTTTTTACCCTTCTCATCCGTTGTGAATCAATGTCTTTAATCTGCCTGTGACAGAACTTTGCGGGATATTCATGTGGGAGGAACATAGTTCATAAATAGCATCTCAAAAGTTTGCTTTCTTTTCAACATTTGAAGCTGACATCAGTATGAAGAGCTTTTTTTGTGGAGCCTAAACACCTTATTTTGTTAAAAGATATGGACTTGGAAGAGGTTGATGCTTGTATCTGGAGAACTGAATCATAAAATGATATGAAACAGACCATGTTGTTAATCACAAAAAGGACAAATTTGACATGCCATTTTCTCTTGTTTGTAACGTAAAATGTCACATGTCACCCAACCATGAATTTAGTATTACCATGTTTATCTAAATAGGGGTTTTTGGTTGATTTTCCTAAGATAAGGCAGTGGGCAAGTTTTACATGAAGTTATTGTAAAAATACTGTAATATATACATCTTGCTGAACAACTCAAATTATGTTAAACCAGAAACAATTTTCTCCTCAAATCCTCAAGAAACAGGTGAACACTGGGGACTGTCTGAACTGAAACAGTCTTAGGAGGGATAACCCTGCTTTATGTGTTGTTTTCACCTAGCCTGCTTTCCAACACAGCTATTAGATTGAACAGATGGTTATTTCGTGGGCTGACAATGATTGTGAGTTTTCTGACTACTCTTCCATGAAATTTGCAGAAAAAAAGTCAAGTCAGTCTTATTTCACTCACTTTAACCTCCAGAAACTTTAACTTGTGAATTATAGAAATTACTTTTTCACTAATACAGAAAGGTCCCTCTTGCTTTTTCCCCCCTTGGCAAGACTCAATTTATTATGTTCATGCTCTATTTGATAAGATTCTTGGAAGGCTGGAGCTGCGCAACAAAGTTTAACCTTTTCAAGAACTGCGTTGCTCTATCTCTTGAGGATTTAGGAGGTTCCATGGAGAAACCAGGATGGCATGAATATTCACCTACTGACTTTGATTTTAGCTCATCATCAGCTTCAGCAAGATCTAAGGACATCAGTCTTGTCCATGTCGTTAGTCTTTCAGTCACCGAGTCTGTCAGTAGGTTCAGTCCAAGACAACAATGACACTATAGAATCAATCACACCAGCATTTATAACAACAACAACATTTCTGATCGTTTTCAATTCATTTCAATTAAATCGGTGCAATCTGTGGATTCACTCGCAGAGGCAGTACGCCTTTGTATCGTGCTCTTGTGTACAGTTAAGGTGAAAATAAGACAGCCACCAGTTGGACGAAATAGGAGGCATCTTACTAGAAACAATTATTCAATTAGTGGATAAACAGACAAATAATCTGCAACTATTTATTCGATAAATTAAGTCAATGCCTCTGGTTTCAGCTTGTCCGATGTAATGACTTCCTGCGTTTGTCTGTTTTACATCATTGTAAATTGAATTTGGGTTTTTGACTATTGGTAGTAAAAAAAAACTAGCACATTTTGATTGACTTTTCACTATGTTTAAACACTTAATCAAGAAATAATCCTCAGATTAATGGATGACGGAAATAATACAGCAATTGCTACTTTTCTTTGTCTTATGTGTTGTTAAACTGAATATCTTTTATGTTTTAGTGTGTTGGTATGACAAACAATTGATGAAATCACCTTGGGCTTTAGAAAACTCCAAAGGTCAAACATTTAAGTATGATTAATTAATTTAAAAAAATGACAATCTGATAAATAATGAAATCATTACTTGAAGCCCAACACCTTACTATTCTATTGCATTATATTTTGAGGCGACACTTTATTTTTTTCCCCATGCAAGTCTCTCCACTCCGGTAAAGACTTCATCAATAATCGTGTTGAATATACAGTAAAGCCATCGCTTGCAAACCAGGGAGGTGAACTGCTAACAGGAGCTGTAAATCCTGCAGTGAATTCTACAAAACAGGATGATACAACTTCTCGAGGCACCATCCCTCAGGCGGAAGTGCAGCTATGAAAAGATTATGATGCACAGAATTACCCGAGGACCTGAACATAAGATATATGTTGGGCAATTTTGATTTATGATTATTATTATTATTTTTTTTTTTTTACGTGGTTGACCTATGTGCATTAAGAGGCATTAGGAAACCAATCCTCAGCGCAATAGAAAGGCTCTTGCTTGGCATAAAACACAAGTTAATTGCTTCAGAATAAAACTATTTGCTTTCTGACTGACTGCAATTTGTCTAATTAAATAAAAAAATATTATAGGAGATGGTAAACATTTTGAGTTGATATTATCAATGCATGCATATTAAATAAGTAGCGCTGGGCAACGATAAACATTTTTAATCATGATTAAGGGCATGATTTTCTTGCATTGTTATGCGCAAAATTTAATAATGTATTCTAAAGTAGTTGAAATTTAAATGTACTGCTATACAGACAGAAGTGCAATAACATGTGGTTTACAAACACTTTAAACCAATAAGGTGCGTTTTACCAGCAGTATTCCCTTCACACAGTAGCAATAATATATTTCTTGTAAATCTTAACTTAAACATTAATGTAATCAAATCAAATATTAAACCAAAGCTATTTGCCACTGCCAGGGCATTACCTTTTATCTAACTTGTTAAAAAGTCACCAGTCCAGCTTTCTTGTTTGTTTTTTTTCTAAACAGGTATCAGCAGGTATCTTTTATCAGGGAGCAGCATAAACAGTCTATGTTCAGTGGCAAGTTTCCCTATTAGAGTGAGGTGAAGTGTCGCTGAATTGTCTTGAACTTTTTGTACACGACGCAGAGCACAAAATCATTGAAAGAGAGACTGATCGTCGCTGTTTGTGAGTTTCCAGAATCTATTACTGTTTACTAAATAGGAAATCAACTGGAGGGAATAAGAGGGACTTTCATAATAATAAAAATAAAAGCCATGTTTACGTGAGATAAAATAATTGTCTTAGTGAATTAATTAATGCGATAACGCATTAACAGCCCTGTAAATAACAGTTCACATATTAAAAGTGGTTTTGCTCTTAATTATTGCTGTTGAGCCAATTGACTGGAAAACAGCCTTAAAAGTGGTTAATCCATTTTTTTTTTTTTTACTTTTTGTGAAATATTTTACAGAAGAGTACTGTCTGAATGATTAGGTTTCTTAATTTAGTTAATATCACCCTGCCTGATAATAAAAACATTTTAGCTAAACACTAGGATTAGTAGGTGTGAGTGGTCATTTGAGAGCCCAAAGCAAATCCATTTAGCATACCATGTCCTAATAATAGCTCAAACCCTTGAACCAGTTTCAGCAGCTCAGAGCAACCCCACTGAGGGTCCTGATCGCTGGTTTGTCTCTGTGGGACAGGAGCATCATAGTCCACAAGACCCGGGTAAATGTTTGTGCACAGAGGCCGAGCTAGTTCATATTCATAACCATGGGAGGGTCTCTGATTTACGAGGCTGGATTTACAACCTTATTGAGCGCAATTACATACAGCACAGGCAGCGTGCAAACAAAACCTCAGACAGCAGCCATTTTGTGCTCTAGATAATATGAACTGCTGGTGATAAAGTGAGTAGGATGATCTGTTTATGACTACTAGGGAGTAAAAGTGTTGTCTGTATACACTAAGTTACACTAAATTATAAATAGCACACTGAACTCAGTGTGATTACATAGTTTTCTATTTTAGTATAGTATCATTTATTCTCACACGTTCGGCCTCTCTGATATGTCGTTTCAAAAACTTGAATGACCAGAGGAGAGACAAGCTGTAGCGATAAATCAATACTTTTCTACAGTGCTATTCTACTGATTTACTTGTCAGATTCTCTGGTTGAATTGTGCTTCATCAATGGTGTTGTTGATCATCTCGGGTCAAGACTGAATAAACAGGAATATTATGAATGGAATGTTACAATTACAGTCTATATAGTATAATCTCCATTTCGCTCATGGCTTAATTTGTGGACCACAAACCTCTGATGTTGCTCAAGGCTTAAAGCAATTTCTTTCAGAAGCATTTTTTGTTATATTTGTTGAAATTCTTGGTAACACTTTCTATGAAGGTCATCACTATAATGACTTATTCATATATCTATAACACGATATAATGCGTCTATAAAACATTATAACAGTTGTTATAATCACTTACAAACATGCATTAGGCGCTATAGCAAAGTTCATAACGTATTATGACATTTTGATTTAATGTCTTATGGACGCATTATATCGTGTTATAAATATATGCATAAGTCATTATAGCGATGACGTTCATAGAAAGTGTTACCAAATTCTCTTTATATCCCGACAGCAATCAAAATATCTGTGGCTGTCGCAGGACTGTAATAAGCACAGCCAATCATTGTACACACACTGAATGAAATGATTGGCTGAACTTGCGCGCACTCTGCCTGTGCACTGCAAATGTGTTTGGCGGAAGTGGCTTTGGAGGGAGGCCTGCAGAGAGGGGGTGGGATTTTTTTGGTTGGATACTTTTAAAAATCTAGCTGTCTCTAGCTAGTTCTCTAATGTTATGTACCCAACAGCTGTGCTTTAACTGATTCTTACTGATTCTTACTTAAAACATAAAACATGCAGAGACTCAAAGAAAAATAATAAATGTATAAGAGTGGAACTTTTACATTTCTGGCAAAGGAAATTATGAAAAACCAGCAGCACATGTGAAGGCCTTCCTTCAGCTCGGAGGTCACTGAAGGTAATAACAATGAAAAACTCCTCTTTGATAGCTGAAAAGGTGTTTTTTGTGGAAAAAGAAATGTATCATCCCATTTTTGCTTGATAATTTCCATTACCATCAAAAGCAACAGGAGGAGGAGAAGGGCCCTGCTCCTGATCCTTAAGCTGATTGAAATATGCTGCTCATTAGAGTCCATTCAAAAAATTCATGAATCACAGAAAGACAGACGACAGCTACCTCACCTGTAAAAAGGTCACTCCTATTAACCGGCAGATAGCCTAACTATTGTACTAAGGAAAATGGCTCAATTCATTACCACCTTCATATGAATGCAAATGAGGCGCAATCAATAAGTCAAATCTCTGACGTGTCATTAATAATATGTGGGGTTTTTCCTGCACAGAAAACTACAAGATGGCCACCTCCTTCAAATTGTGCCCCGCCTCCAGCTGTCATTGTAAACACTAGCTCAGTGTTTACATTCCACCGCAGGCCAACGTGCAGGAGGCACAGTACATGCTCACCAACCAGATACTGTGTGTGGAGCAGACAAACCCAGGCTCCTAAGTTATTGTCCTCGGTGACTTTAACAAAGGTAATCTCAGCCATGAACTCCCCAAACACAGACAGTTTATCAAATGTCCAACCAGAGTTCTGCCGGTGTGGCTGTGAACTTGCAACGCGCTTCGGACACTGCACAAAGGTGTTAATCATCACTTTCTGTGTCCCCTTTGTGGCGCTACATAGCACTCTGCACTACAAGTATAACTGAACATGCATATGTGTTTGGGGCGGGACTCTTCTGAAACATGTCAAGTTTGGTACAGATCTGAGCATGTACAGTAAAGTTAATCAATGCGTTATGGGGTTTCTGGGACAGGTTTGTAGTTGATATGTCCAATCTGCTAGGAGTAGTACATTACAGCACAAAACCTGTCACTTCCTGTTGCCAGCATGTGGTGCTGTGACTTTGAGTGAATATTGGCATGTGGATGTGTTTAGGGCGGGACTTTTATACTACATTCCAAATTTGGTACAGATGTGAGCATGTAGACTGAAGTTACAACAACGTCCTGTTTCATGGCGAATCATTGATTTTTGACAGCACGCCACGGGCAAACTGGTTGACTGGCAATAACTTTTAATCTTCAACGGGGTTAGGTTGCACAGCGGAAATTTGAAGTTGATCGGACTAAATCCCTAGGAGGAGTGTGTTGAAGTACAAAGTCTGTAAATCGCCAAAAAAGACCATTAAATCTAAAATGACCGACTTCCTGTTAGGTTTATGCAATGGCTCCAAGAGGAATTTCTGTATGTCTGGACATGATACACGTACCACAGAAATTTCATATACGTAGGTGCAACTTTGTCTGGGGGCTGCTCTGTAGCCCATGCTCGAAACCCGCACAGTTCGTGCTCGAGGCCTAATAAATACTCCATTACAAAATAATGAATGTTTCTCCTGTAGCTACATGATGTTGGACATCAAGTCCTGTCATGGACCAAACAGATATTTAGACTAAGAAATTATGCATCTGATCTGCTCTTAACAAGGAAAAATCATTTATCTAATGACAGAGTAGCTTATTGCCAGTACTGTAAACAACTGGGCCAAACTGACAATATTTTAATGCAAAAAAGCAATAACCTATTGTATTACATTTGCACAGGGCCAGCCCTGACAGTATTGAAGCTCTCGGTGAGATTTTAGATTGGCTCCCCCTAGGGCTGGGCAATAAAACAATGATAATTTTCACAATATAATTTTCCTAAATAATAATAATAACATAACAAATGTTCAATATATCATCAATAAATGTTTGATTTAATTCATTAGAATCACAAATGGATTAGCGCTTAATTTTCTATTAAGATGTTTATTTTGTTCAGGAAAAGGAACTGAAAAAAGTACGTATCATGTTTTTTGAAAAACGTTTTTCATAATTGTTTTGAATGTTCTACCTCAGATATGTGAAGTGATCCACTGTTTGTCACAATCTGACCATAAAGTATAGTTTAACCACACAATTAACCATCTGGCCGTGATAATAATCGATATAGAATGATTTGAAATGTTTTTCCTCGTGATAACATTTTTGGCCATATCACCCAGCCCTAGCGCCCCTCGTGGCCAACCCTAAAGAGCCTGTGACATTAGCCAATGCAGGGGGTCGGGGTCATCAATCCTCAGGAATTTTGTTTAAAAAGTTCAGCAGCAAAACACAATTTTAAAAAATGTAACCTACAGATGAAAAGCCAAGTCAGTAATCACAGTCAATTATGAATAAGTGTGATCAGCCTCCACATCGTAGCCTAAAAAGGGGAGACCAAACCTAACCTGGTAGCTGGGGATGTGACCCACCCGAAACAGTGTCAACCCAGAGACTCTTTTCTTGCATTCCAGTGAATTTATGGGGTAATTTTGTTGTTGAAATGCAAGAGCATAGGGTTTGGTTTTTTAGCAGTGGAGGGGACACTCATTAAGTGAGGGGTGTGGGGGTCCTCCCACAGAATATTTTGTGCATTAAAGACTTTTTCCTGCATTCTGGTCAATTTCTGCCTTTCTACCTCAATTTATGGTGGAAATGTCGTTATTAAAGTGAAACAATACAAATATAATGCCCTTAGGCTTTCAGACATTCAGTATCGCTTTTCAATATGTTCTCTCCTGTAGATCACCTTTCTTCATTTAATAAAATCCTTGCAGAATCAACACACATGATCTTTAGTGTCTTTTGGTTGGCGGAAGTAAATTCTTTAAACGTGCATGTGGCACCTTTTCACCTCAATGATAAATTAATTCATTTTAATTCATTTATAAACTCCTGTACTTAATAGCTCCTCTGTTTCAGCAGGTTTTCTGCTCATGTTCAAAACTTTCTGCACGTTCAAAATCTATCCCACACAGGCAATCTGTGTTATCTGACATGTCAAGAAAAAAGTTGTAGCCTACTATTACGAGGCTAACATCCTCATTTAATAAGAATTCAAACAATTTTTACCACGACATTTACTTTGTTATTTTACTCTGCTGTGCATTACGTTATTGCTCTGCTTATATGGTAGTATCCCTTTTACACCGTCTGACAGACACAGAACTGGATAAGACAATGGGGTAGAATTTGAAACTAAGTGGAAACACTTCTGATCAGGCAGAAATTTCACCATAAATCCACACACATTAACTTCAGCACCTCCGATAAAGTGCAGCTCACAGTCCCAAACAGAGCAAGTACGCAGAATTTGTAAGACGGGAAAATAATAACAAATTTGTAGTAGACAGTGTTTCACAGTGTTAATAAAGATTCCCCTAACTCAACAATTCACAAAACTCTTTAAGGGAGTCTGGGGCAAATTTGCCACCACCTCAAATTACTCACATGCAGGTTTGGAGGACAGAGATCTGATGAACATGATAGTTAAGTAGAATTTGCTACTCAACGCAACAAGTTATTGATCAAGGTCATTGATAAGATTATGTAAAGTGCTAGTTACAAGTCTGATTTGCTTTAAGCCACGTCTTAAATTGATGTTTGAAACTTAATTATTGCATTCTCCCATATCCCCTGTTTGTAGTACAGTATACTCATACTGAAAATATTTTGCACATCCGGCACAAACTGCAATTTAAATGACAGCCATATTGTACATATTCTTTAACATTTTCTATCTTATTGTCAGTTTTCCATTTTTAATTTATGATTCTTGACCTGCAGTACTTGCTTTATCTTTCTTAACTTTATTTAGCATTAAAGCCGATTCTGAGGGTATCTTCTAAAAAGGATCTTGTAAAAAAAGTGTAAGATTGGATCTCTTCAAATACAAACGCTTCAATAACTAGAGGGGCTCTACGTGTGTAAATAATATTTCTTCAGTTCTTCATAGCTTAACCATTTCATGTGACAACAAATATCAGATATATAAAACTGCAGATGAATATTTAATATACAGGAATTCAAATCAACTACACTGCAAGAGGCCCCAACATTAAATTGTTATTTGATTTTAAAACAACTTGCTGATTGTTAACTGTGTAAATTAACACACAAGCAGATATGTCTTTTTAATAAAATATACTTTAACGTGATAATTGTAATTTTCTTCGATCTTATAATTGCATGTAAAAAGTGTTTGCTTGAGAGTTGAAGACAAAGTACACATGCATGTCTGTGCACGTGATCAGGATGGTACCAGCTCTGCCTTATTTTGAACCAGGAAAACCAAGAAAAAAGCAACACAAGCATTAATACCAGCAATGGTATGAAATGAATAAATCTATATCGAAATGGGCGATTTTTTAAATCCTTAACAATCACACATGTTTACCAAGTATGGCAAAGCAGAATTCACTGCTTTTTAGAAATCTGAAAAAGGTGTCAAACAAAATGACAACATAAAAGCTGATCAATTAATTGGTATTCTGTTAACATCCACACCAGGCAAATTACATCACAAGACTGTGAATCAAAAATAAACAAGGTAAAACAAGGTAAAGAGTTAAAAACACTGACATACACAGACGTAAATTGCTCAACAGAAAAGAAAATGGAGACAATTCAACCATAGTACAGCAGCCGGAAAGAGTGAATGCTGGGAGATTCAAGGTGGCTGCACAAAAAGGAGAAGTGAGAGATTTATGCTAAACGTGTGCTGACTGACAAAGCAACGTCTTCTCAAGGCTCTGCAGGAGATCGGCCTAAATCCTTCTCATAAATTTTATATTAATGCCAGAGGTAACCAAGGTTGTTTTTCCCAGTATTTCTCCAGGTCCATTAAACACACCTAATATATTTCAACATTCTCTCATTTCCTCATCTAAGTAGCTCAGCTGAATTGCAAAACTTGTACATAAGAGAATGTTTATTCCTCGCCAAGTCTGATGTGACTTCAGTGGCTGTGCTTCTCTGTTAAGGTTGACTGGTTTAAAGATAAAAAGCTAACACACTCACCTTCCTCTGCACCTGTAGGTACTGTAACCTTGCCATTTCAGGAGATAATAAGACGAGCTGTCTAAGAGGTGTGGGGGGGTTGGGGTTGGGGGAGACAATCTTCCTTAGATCTCGCTTACCACTCTGTTGCAGTTTATTCCTCACGAATAAGAATTCAACTTGATAACAAGTCACACAATCTTTTATAAGAAAAGTGTGAGAGCTGTCTATCAACATTTTTGCTTTGAATGAGAGAAAGTAAAAAGGTGCACTTGCACAATTTGTTAGCTTCTGAGCAACAGTCTGCGCAGGTAATGCCAAGTTTCTGTTTTCACACCTCTTCTCTTCATTGACTGGCCTATTTTAAGAAGTGGAGAGCTTTCCCCTCCTAATTCCCAATACAACCTAGTATGTCCCAATGCAATAGACCATAGCCACTGCCATCAAATATAGTGGCTCCCATGGAAACTACCCTGAACTTCAGTATCAATACACCAGATCACTAGATGATAGTAAAACACTAGAATAGTCCATATCCCTGGCACACTAAGTCATTAACATAATGTGCTACATGAATAATAGGCCTACATACCGGTAATGAGTTCTTCATCCCTTAGTGAACACATATACAGTGTTCCACTGTTGTTCACTGACAAATCATATTAGCAGATCACTTAGTTACTGTATAGGCCAAACATTTTAACATTTCGCTGAACAAAACAGGAACACAAGCTCAAGATAGTGAATAAAACTACACTGAAAACTGTAAGGAAAGTACAACATGGATTTTGACTTACAACAGCCTCACTAGTCAAAATGGTGGCTCACTCCTTTCACACTCACAAGAACGGAGAAAACATGTCTCTCAGCAAGACAGGGGCAACAGCGGTGGTTTGATCTCTGCTTGAGCTCCACTTTTCAATTGCTAGTCACAAAGATGTAAGAGCATATGTCTGGCATTTAACAGCCATGAAAAATAGTCATGGAGGAAGCTGGGGACAGAGAGAAACAGTGACTTTATTCTGAAACATCACTGTCTCGGTTGTCAAAAACATGCTGATAGACAAAACATGCTAATAGGCACACACGTCTGTGCACGTACGTACGCACGCACGCACACACACAATTAAACAAGCTCTGGAGACAGCAGACTGATTGTTTATCTCCATCGTAGCATAGAGAATTGAAATCCACAGCCACAGATAAGACATCAATCTTCCTCAGTGGGCTGCGTAAATAAATCTGATTATGGACAGAATCATTTCCCCTTTAGAATTGTTTTATCTGCTCATTCCATGCCTCAGCACCAGATAACTCGGAAAGTGCTTGGCACAAGGTGGCGGCTTGACTCGCGCTCTTCTCACACCAGCGTTGCAGGCCAATTGCCAGTGGAGTGATGTCATATTCGATTCAAACTTCAAATAAAAATAAATCTACTAATCTTACATTAGGACCAGTATGTAACACTGGAGCTAATAATGCCTAGTGACTTACAATGGGTTAAAACTAGGGTTAATCTGCCATTATTTTGTCAATTTACCAAATGATCTAACAAAAAAGTCAGAATAGTGAAAAATTATTACAGTTTCCTAAAACCAAACTTGAATTTTCCAACCAACATTTTGAAACCTGAAGATATTCAATTTAGTATCACTTAAGATAAAGAAATACAGAAATCCTGACAACTTAAACTAGCAAATAATTGTCATTTGAAAAAGGACATAATCAGTTGTTATTTTCTTGCTGTAATTTTCTTTTGAACATCTAATCAATTGACTATTTATTCGGCTTATGAAAAGTATAACCTGTCGTACAGCCTGAATTTTCATGCAGCATTATGATTTTCAACCCACTTGTCTCTTTCAAAATTATAGAATACCCAACATCAATTCACTTTTACTTACATCTCATATTGATTATTGCCATTCATTTTATGGCAGACTGGATAGAAGTCTTTAATTATGAAATATGCACCTCATGAACTAATTTAATCTGAAGAAAACTGATCACGACTCTGATAATGAGAGATGGCAATGTCAAAATATATTATGATTATGTGCATAATTGCTATGAAATTCCCTATTTGTGCATCTGAGAGAATGTAAATGATATGTACTGCAAGTCATTCCTACTGAGCATCAGCTCATAATTCCAATACATTTCTAGCTTCTGAATATTTTATGCAGCCGAAGAAAAAACAAATCCCTTACAGATTTGGATAAATTAGATAATGTAATGCCAGAGTGTACAAAGCATTTACACACTTCTCAACAAATCCTACTGTTTGTTTTCACATCGTAATGTGTTGGAATCCCTTTCAACCAAAACAGATTTGTTGGCGCTTCTCTTGTTAGATGTGATAAAACGTTAAAGGCATTCCGACTGAGGTCAGTTCACTTGTGTGACCTGAATAAGCATAGACATCCACTAAAACGAATTTGGGCAAATCAGACAAGGCAGCAGTTGAGCACATCTACATTATACAAGCCTGCATTCAGCAGACAGGCATGGTGACAAAGCATTCCCTTAAAACACATCAGATAAAAGACTAATTTGGTCCAATTTTGCTGGAGGGATGCTTATCTCAGAATTCAAATAAGGTCAAGAGAGAAAACAGTCACAGAGCCGAGGATAAGATTGTGAAAGCAAAATAAACCCTGTAACCCCTCTGAAAAATGAGTTTTGCCCCAGATCCTTGTAGATGTGGATATGCCTCTTATTGCCATTTAACTTCAGTGAGGATAACATGAGTCACCACAATAAAGGTAAATAAATAACTGACGAGGGCAATTAAAAGGAAATTCAGAAGTTAGACTTATCAGGAAACTGCAACAACCATGATAAGAAAACTGGACTTCAATGGAAATAAACACAAATCATAAATCATCACAGATTAAATGCTAGCATACTGTACTCTGGCGTAATCTATTCCACGGCAGGAAATTGTTGCTTTCAGGATTTATCAAGAACACTGTGAGTGTGTGTTTTTAGTGGTAAGGACACTTGTTCTACAACACACCTTCAGTTGCAGTACCCAGTGCTATATGGGTTTAGGGGCAAGAAACAACAAAAAGAATCATAAAAGTTTAGGATTCATCAAACTATTTGATAAATTAACTCAAGAGAAGGACACAACCTGCGAGAGTATTATAAACTAAACAAACTCACATCTCATAAGAGTTCGGTTCATGTCCTACCAGCAATGAGCAGAGGCTGCACGACAAGACAGTAATGACAAAAGTGTGTTTCCATCAGTTTCCTGCTTCACCTGTCTTTGGATGAGGGGAGTAATGAAAGATCGCTGCAGCAGAACTGTCTATCACTTGTGAACTACAAGAGCAGGATGCCATTTAGAAGACAATGGAGGATCACAACACTTTAAGCACAGTTCCTCCATTTTGACCAATCATTGAAGATGAGAGCTGGTTGAGTTTTTAACAGCTCATATTTTCCCATGTCAACAGATTACCTCAGAGGAACCCCTTTTGGCTAAATTGTATTATGTAGGAAACTGCTCTGTTATAATGCACTCCTGCCAGCAGATGTTTACTGGCAAGATGGTATGCAAGACATTGCTGTTGTCAGATTAAGGCGGGAACTAACAATTATTTTAATTACTGATTCATATGTTGATTAGTTTTTTCAATTTGGTCCATGAAATGGACCAAAATAGGGAAAATCACTCATCACCATTTCCTGAAAGCCAAAGTGAGGTGTTTGAATTACTTGTTTTGTCCAAACAAAGTCCAAAACATTTAGTTTACCATCATATACAGCAAGACAAAAATGCATCCAATCCACACAATTTTTTTTATTTATTTTACCAGGAAGTCTCATTGAGATCAAAAATTTTTACAAGAGAGACCTGGCCAAGGTAGCAGCCATACATAAACACAACATATTAATATGCTACATACAATCATGACAAAATTCACAAAAACAAACACACACAAAAAACTATTCAAACACAATGGCCTCTCAAGAAAAACAACCACATGTCTCCTTCACCACATTCTTTAGGATGCTCTTAAATTTATCAATTGATCTACATGTTTATAGTTTAAGATCTTTTTGCAAATTATTCCATGAACAGATCTGTCAAAACCCTGGGTACATTGAAAAGCACTTGGAGGAGCGTAGCTGGTAACTAGCAGAATTGAGACAGAGGAGGGTACAGAGGTAAGCTGGAAGTTTACCTAGCAGGCTTTATATATAAAAATATACCAGTGCTGTTTTCTGCGGATGGTCAGTGATGTCCAACAATACAGATGCTGGAAATGCAGAATGACATTAACAATAAAATTATTAATCAAAAATAATGGTAAATTATTTTTACAACAATCGACTAATTGTTGCAGCTCTAGTCATGATAAATATCTTTAGATTTTCACCACACTGATATTAGTGAAAAGAAAAACGATCGTTTTTCCAACCTTTTTACATCATGACATGTTGATAGATGACCGATTGCTCTAGCTAACGCGACTCAGGAACTCAAGTAAGAAATTGCGGCAGCTGCAACAATGCAAACACACATGGCCGTGGTTTTTGTTGCTACCTCAGCTTCACCCTGGTTGTGTCGCCCCTTTGCCTAAATTTTGGTCTTCTAGCTCCAAACAGCAAAATGATGGAGGGTGGTAGAGTCAAACTCAAAGTCCGTCACTTGATCCTTTGTCTGGTTGAGACTGAAGCCATATTTTCCCCAAAAGAGTCCGTTCAACTTAATTCATTTTTTCCATTTATCAATTGAGGAAGAATAGAAAGCAATATATGTCAGAAGCATAAGCCATCTTTAGAACTATACTGTACATGCACGTTGAGGATTGTGTAACCAGTAATGTAGATGGAAGCTCAGTGGGTCCAACTTCACTTTCAGAAATCAATAAGGGTAACAAAAGGAATGCTTCTTGACAAATGTGTGTTTTTATAACATCTGGAACTGGCTCCAATTCTGAACAGGTTCTCAATACCGAACCCTACTTTAGTCTAAGCATGCACTTCCTCCCCAGCACTTTTGCACATCGCTGAAATTTTCCCTTTTTATTGTATTTATAGTTAAACTCAGACATTAGTTTTAGTATGAGTGAGACTAGTGGTTGTTTGAAATTATTCTCTGATTCCACTAATTTATTAGATCAGAACTGAAACACTCCAATGACAAACAGATTTTGAAGCAGTTCAGTGGTCGATCATGTCTGCCTAATGTTTTGTGGAAAAATACAACCTAATTAGCCCACTTCAGTTTTTGTCAGAAAAGTACACGCTCAAAGCTTTATTGTTAATCACTAGATAGATAAACACATACAGCTGCAGAAAAATAATAATAAATTACAATTAAACCTAAAACACAAGTGTTGCACAGATGCACAGCAACAAGAATTTTTCACAGCTGCTGCTTGCTAGCATCGACAGCAACAAAACCAGTGTGTTGGTCCATAAACTGACATGTGAGGGTGAGTGCAATTTCCCCATGTTTTGAGATGTGCATACATAACACAAACACCAAACACTAACCGATATATTAGGTTGCCACACCACACATGATAAATGATGATAATGTCAATGACTATATGCCAAGAGAGTGAATCGGTTGCACCTGCAGGCCTGTGGTCATTTGTTTTGTGATTGCCAAGGGCATAATGAGCAATAGGCACCCGGTGAGTAAGCCCGATTTGTTTTGCCCTTTATGTTGCATTATCTGGCTGACCTGTCACAGCTGTATCACAGGGAGGTTTATTGGATTCAGAAACAGAGCTGTCGCAGTTTACACCTACACCTTCAGCTGTCATGGGTGCTGATCAACATTTCCTGTGTGGTGTGCGAGTTACCACGATATCCTCTCCAGTGTCTCATTTTAAAGCCTGTCTGCTGTGACAGAGACTGTATGCTCATATTAATGTGATGATGTAGTAGTTAGCAAATGAATGTAGGTAATGAGTGGGGACCCAACAAGGACAAACTGCAGCCTGCCACGGCCTCTCCCCTTAGTACTAATAGACAGAGTCAAACACAACACATGGCCAAGAGTGTTTGCTGAACATATCATACCAAAATCATATCAATATTTTGGAACCTGGCTGCAAGGATTCAGCCATAAGAGCATTGGTGACGTCCAACACTGACTCGCAGTTGGTATTCCAGGTCATCCTAAAGGTGAACAAGGTTCTAGGTTCTGTGCAGGACTGCAGGCCAGTAAAGTTCTTCAAACAAACTCAGAAAACCATTTCTTCTCACTTCGCTTCATGCATGTCACAAAACAGGAAAGGGCCAATCCAAACTGTTGCAGCAAAGTTGTTATAATGCATTGATTCCCAACCTGGGGGCTGAGACCTTACAAACGG
Organism: Micropterus salmoides; assembly: GCF_014851395.1. Classification (NCBI taxonomy): domain Eukaryota; kingdom Metazoa; phylum Chordata; class Actinopteri; order Centrarchiformes; family Centrarchidae; genus Micropterus; species Micropterus salmoides. The sequence continues at coordinate 13,924,856 of NW_024044237.1, forward strand.
TTGCCACGTAAATCTCAGGGGTCGCAAGAGCATTAAGAACATGAAGAAAGAAAAAATAATAATTCTGCTCCACAAAATGATTTTTTTGCGCATTGCTTTACTGTATTTACTAGGTCCAATACAAAAAGGTTGGGGACCATTGGTCTAAAGTATTACAGTATGCTGTAGCATTAATATTTACTTAGTTGGAACTAAGGGGCATGGACAAAACTGAGAAAAAACAGACCCCAAGCGAAAAATATGTACACATATATGGAGAGGAATGTCCACATTCTTCTGGCCATATCCTTATAGCTTACAAAGTGTATAATGAATATGAATACTTTTAGTGGCAAGAGGGCAACTCGCTTTATTTGAACACTACAGTCACATATGCCACAGGTACGCTGCTTAACTCCACCTCTCAAACTGGGACAACAAAGTGAGGGATAATTCAAGAAAGTGCAGCTCTGAGAAAGATCGTGCCTTCTGGTATTTCCCCCCTGCAAAGCCACGACACTGCCTGAAATCTAAAATGACAAAACTGACAGCTGTTGACTGGGGACGTGGCATTGAGGAGAATCAGGTCCCGGCGCACAAACTCATCCCGGCGCTCCCGCATCATCGTAGTGACAGGACTCAGGAGCCGAGGACTGACACAGGAGGGAGAGAGGATGGGAACGTTAATGTATCATTCATCAGAGCTCCGCACCCTGCCTCTACCGCGGTATGAAAACATAACTGTAATGAAAATCCTATCGATCCGAGTCGCTTCCTTTCAGACAAATTGCACTGTTTTCTCTGCCTTTCAATTGTTTGGCAGGCAAATGTAAAGAGCAAAGATGAAACCCCTGGAGACATCATCGTCAGTGATCCATCATGACAGGAGGACCTTGTATTAACTAAAGCTACAGACAGAGCCTTCTGCAGAAACAGAAAAAAACAACTTTTTAAAAAACATATTCATCCTCATTAAGAAAAGGCTAATGAATCATTATTAAATGAGTAATTTCATGCCTTGATAAGATAATGTGGGATTTCCGGCAGATGTCAAATATGTCGTGAAATGCATTTTTGCTCTGACCTACAGCATTTTAATCTGTTCAAACTAACATTAACTGTCACCCAGAATGAGGAGCACCTCCCCCTCTTAATCCACCTACATAATTCTGGAGGCAGGCGAGGCCTTGTGTTTAGAGAGACCATCTCTGCTTTGATCTACCAACACCCCTGCAGAAGTGTCCTTGATCAAGATGCAGCTACAGGGGAGCTGCTACTGGCTGCCCCTTTGCTGCAATGCAAACATGCAGCTCTCTGAGAAAAAGCCCCCCCCCCCCCCCCCCACACAATCCTGAAACTGTTCTCGTGGTTAGTTAGCCTTCCAATTTCTGGTCTCAGAGGCCTCAGATGCATCAAGATGGAAATCTTTAGAAATTATCTCTGACATCATCACTCCTATCTGTAGTCATTTGGGAAAGACAGACAAAGAAAACTATTTTAAAATACTGGAACACATCCAGTAATGTGGTCCCAAAGGAGGCTTTTGGAGAGCTAACATGCATGAAGTGACAGGACAGACAGTGAGCGTGGATAACCATCTTACCCAAGTGCAGTCTTCCTGCATTTCTAAATTAAAGATAGGGAGATAGCAGAGCCCCAATCTCTGCATTGGATCTCATTCTCTGGTGAAGTAAAGGGACTTTAGAAAAAAGATCAACCCAGCATCTCAAGGGTCAGGGGTTTATTTAATGAAGTCATATCAGTGATGCCTGCTCCTTTCTGTTATCACCAGCGTCTATATAGAGGGCAGTTAAGAAGTTAGTGTAAATAACCACTGTGCTGTTATTTTGTTCCAGTTGCCACTAATCAAGATCAAAGTTAAATTATTTGAGTCATGTATCATAACCTTTGACAAATTATTAATTCCTAATGTTTTTTAAAGAAACACACATTTCTCAGGGATTTCAGTCTTCGCATTGTGGAAAATATAAATGGAGATGTTTAACTGAGCATCAGTTGCCATTTAAACCCACAAACTCCATGACAAACTCTGCCAACTGGGGTGAAAATCTTAACTCAGAAACCTCAATTTCTACCGCTGCGCTACCAACTGTTCATGGTGAATAATAAAATGTGTGGGTGTGTGGGTGGGGACTGTGTGAACACTTCTGTTTCTATGAACATATCATGAACACAACTTTGAACTGACAAATACAGAGAGGAATGAAAACTTTTTTGTTTTGGCGGAGGCATTTACATCTTAACTGAGACTGTATACACACAAACCCATGATGGAACAATAAATGGACACTTGCAAGACACAGTGCAGATGAGACCTATGATGGTAACCCAGAGCAATAAAGCCATCAGTAAAAATGAAAGAAAAATAAGCCAGAATTGAGGATAAACTGACACAGGAGCTTTGATGGCAATAACCTGACATGCAGGGGAATTAACCAGGGTATTACAGCTAAACCTGAGGGACTCTGTAGCTTCCGTAGGGAAACTTAAACACATGGACCAGTATACATGCTGTGACCTAGGAAACAGGGATAATACTACACCTTTAAAACAAAAAATAAAATAAAAGGGCTTGGGTTTCATATCTTGCAGTACTTTTCTTTGTTAAGATATAATGAAATCATTAAATTACTTTTAATTCTGTCAGCATGAGCCCAGAAAACATAACCATTTCTTGACACTGGGAGGGCTTGCTTATCCAGATCCATGTTTTGATGCAGAGTGTCATGGAAACATTTAGTGAGATTTAGTGTGACAATGCTGATGCCAAGTGTTGTACTCCTGCAATGCTTTGCAGAAACATGGCACATTCAACATTCTGACCTTGCACACAATATTCCTAAAGACTTGAATTGCCAATGTGGAAAAATTACATTACCACTCAAAATCAGAGGCATAATAAAGGAATAAAAATAATAATAGAGGAACTACACCAAAGAACGCCTTTTGGAATAAAACCCCCAAAAAACAGTGATACTTTACTCAAGGCAGTAGAACACAGAGTTTGACAACTTTCTGCAGAGACTGACAGCTGAAACGCTGCATTACTGTCAATCACTTTTCTCCTGTTGGTTTGGGGCTATATGTTGTGTTTATAATTCTCAGAATGAACACTAATGAAACAATTTTGGCAAATAAACTTTTAATTCAATTAGCTTTGGATCCACCAGCCAATAATAATTCTTAGTATTGCTAGCAAAAAGACAGGGGTCCACAGAGATAACATAAAGCCTTTTTTGATTACGTTTTAGTTTGTTAATTCATAATTAGCAACTGCAGATGTACAAAACGCCACTATGCTTCATCACTGTCTTGACGTATTTAGTGCCCATACCAGAAAAATACGCTATCTGTTGTTAAACACATTTAGTTTGCCTCCCAGTGACTCTGTGACAGCAACTAAGATTGAATTAAGATCAAGCCAATACACTCCTGCTGTTTAACTCATATTTTACTGTTGGCAGCAATACAAAAAATTGGCATTTTAGATTGATTACTGGCAGGATAATGCAAATTTGCATATAATAAAAATGTATTCTGAACAAAGTGATTATCAGGAAAACTATTCAGCTCACCCAAATGAATGTATTGATTTCCATAGCCACAGGAAAATTACAAATTATTCTTCATAACAATTTTGTTTCTACTCTGCATACGGTTTTGTTTTGTTAACATGCTCACCTTTCAGATTTAACCTTGTGAATATAACACAGAAAAGGGAAAGCGTAACTTTTGATATCCGCCTTTATTGTTAATAGATATAACACCCTAATACATTGAAAAGTGCTATGCATGTGAATATACTGTGTGAGAGTGTGTGTGTGTTTGCTGTGCTATTCATTTGACACTTTTTTCCTCAATGTTAGAGAAACCGCCAGCTTAGCTTCAAGCACATCACCCTATAATTGTTCCTTGGTTCATATCTGTCATGACACTTCTATAGGTCTAAAGCCACTGTCACAAACCAGCCTGCAGCCCAAATGGGGTCGCTCTATTTTTTTCCCTTCAGTATCTCATACAACCAGCCTTTGTTCCTCACAGCGCAATCTGGAGATGCCATTAGTGGGGAGGGAGACAGTGATGTTTAGTGACAGCCAATGACTCCTCTGGTCAAGAAAGTGCCCTAGAGTGATCAGCGTGTCACACACACCCCTCCACTGACTGCACACAGCCTCAGCTTCCCCAAGTTCACCTTTGTTCTAGCTATCTGAAAAGCAGAAAGCTAATTGTATGACAGGGGTCGGGGTGGGCAGCACCCACGACAGCCTGAGTTGTGCCACCGAGTAAAGCTGCCAGCCCTTCTTGTCAAACATACTGCAGGAGAATCCGACACAAAAATCAGGCGAGAGTGGGAGGCTCTCATTTTGCTGCAAGTGGCAGTTTTTGTCTTTGTGTTCTGTTCATGACTATTGTCATCACATTTAGGGCTGAGCTCAAAAAACATGCAGAAATTCTGCAAGCGGCTGGGTAGGATGATAAGAGAGAAGCTACATGGCCTGTTTGGAGCTGATAACTTAGACTCAGCATAAATCAAACACCTTCTGGCGATTCAAATAATTTGTACAGTTGGGCATCATATGTTAAGAGGGGATAGAAGAATTCAGAGTAAGAAAGTATCATGCCTCAGTGCCCCAAAATGAAATGCTGCAGACTTGTCAAATTATATCTTCCAAGTGAAATGCTTATGCTGTGATTTACCAGCATTACTTTATAATATACAACACATTTTACACTATCAATTAAGTACAACTGCAGAGTCTTCAACTTTTTTCTGCTGCTTCCATCACAAATGTTAAATCATGTGAACAAATTTTATTTCCCGTAGACATAGATTGAGTGAAGTGTGGTTATCTCACATGGCCAAACAAACAGTAAATCAGCTTGTGGTTCATTTGTGGACAATGTCGTGTGGAGAGAACACCACAAACGACTCTATAGGCAGTTAATGGGTTTACTTGGCTGCTTCATACTTGTGGGACCTTGGGCCCTGCTGTTTGCTTTAGGCACTGGCCATTTCCACCAGGCTGTGGAGGCTCTATGCATCAGTGCTGGCTTAACACAAAATGGCAGCCTGTTACAGAGGATGGGCACAGATAATGCTTGAGTTTACGTTGGGAAAAAAAGTCAACACATGAATCAACCAATGTGTGTCTACTTAGCTCAATGCTGGAAATGGTGGTTTACTGACTATTTCAAGTATGAGTTGTAACTTTACAGGGATAAAGCTGAAATGGAAGAGTAGACAAAAATCATATTTCCAACTGATCTTCTGTCAGCTTCGCAGCCTCCTCTAATGAGTGAAGAGAGCTAAGGTATTCCGTTGATTAATACAATAGAATCTGAAAGGTAAGACAATCTTGATAAAAGTAATGCTGAAGGCTGCCAACGAAAGAAAAAAGTGCCTTTGTGAGATCTTAGAAATGTTATCCAAGTAAGGAAGTCCTTTTTCGTTTTTGTGTTTGTTTTTTGTTTTTGTTTTTAAATACATGGGATTGGTTTGTTTCACAATTTTATCTTGATCCTTTGAACAGGAGTGGGACAAATCCATTCTTTCAAATCTGGACAGGGACATGAAGACTTCTGTAGCAGAGTGCACAAAGATAAAATACCTTTTTCGTGTAGCAAATTATCTTCTTAAAATGATTACTTGTGTGTAGAAGCTTAGGATTTCACAGTGTAGCATTTTTACAGGAAAATAAATAAAAAATATCTAAGGGAAAAAGTTTAACAATGACATTTTCAACAACAATCTGACTCAGCCAGAGTTAAGTTATTATTTAATCATTACTTTCGCGAAAATGGCAGAGCAAAGCCATATGCAGTGTATGTTGCAGACCAAGAAATTAGAAAATAAGCCAAACTGCATTTGGCTTTGTGATGATTCAGCCTGAAACCAATCTGTCCAAGTTTTCAGTCGGGTAATTTGAAAACCAGAAATATGAATTTAAATAGCTAAGTACGGACTGTCCAATCTCGCAATGCTCACAGTACTTCCATCACACGTTACGGGGGTAAATCAGGGACAAGGTCTGATGTCTGACTCTGGGAACTTGTGAAAGATAGAAAATATGATGATTCATAACCACACTTGAGAACAGCCGCAACAATTGAAAAGGTTACTCAGTCATAGACAAAGTCTAACACATAGTATCGTTGTTTTTGTTTAGTGCCAAGTGTGAGGTGATTTTGTACACACAAATACACACACAAGATATATTGTGCATATTTACTGAATCAGTGAAATATAAACAGTGCAGACATGAGTTATACATACATTCAGGGCATCAGTGGTTTAAATAAATGTAAACAGTGAGAGATGTAGAGTACCGTTTATGTGTTATAATTACAGGTAAGAGTAGGTGGATGTGTTGATAGCCGAGTGGGAGTGGGTGATCCTAGAACGGACCAGCAAGGTTGGCCTATTCGGATCGACCAAAATAAAGTGAAAAGGAAAAACACACATTTTTCACACACTCCCCCCTCCTTCTTTAACTATTTTCTCTTGCGTTGTTATTTATTTGCTTCACCGTTTCTCATTAAATACTAATATTGAAATAAGCAGAGGGATCACCTTCCTCACACCCTCAGGAGGGTGCAGCAAAATGTAAGTCAGACATTGCTTGCTCCGCTCCCCCCAAACCCTCCAGAGAGAGCCTGTTCATTGTGGATTAATGTGCCTTTATAAAGTTGTCATGTCTGGTAGAGATTAAGGGGACCCGGTCCTCCCTCCCTCCCTCCCCATGCCACCACATAAGTCTGGCCCAGTGGAGCCCCCTGGTGCCACAAAGACTGGACTAGAGACGCAGGTCACCAACAATCTCAGTGAGAGTCAAGCTGGAAATCCAATTGTCATATTAGAAGCAACAAAAACAATATATGATAATAGTGCAGACAAAAGGATTTAACATCCAGAAGAGAACACACTTATATTAATTCTTAAGGCGGATAATTATCCACACAAAAGTCAACATCTGGTATTTCTTAGGGTGCTTTCACACCTGCCTCATTTAGTTCGGTTAAATCGCACTAGAGTTTGTTTTCCCCCTTGGTGCAGTTCGTTTGGGCAGGTGTGAATGCAGCAATCACACTCTGATGCGCACCAAAAGCGGACCAAAAGCGGACCAAACAAGCGTTTATGCAGCACTTTAATGCTTCTGATCTGTATCGCAGAGAGCTCATGAAGTAATAATTTATTAAAAGCGTGATTAGTGTTAGACCACAGATCGACTGCATAGCCTATTATAACGTATAAACAGGACATGTATAGTAATAATTCTGGGCTTATTAGCATATAGTATACTGTAGTATTGCTTTCACAAAAGTTTTATGGACTTCATTTGAAGGCATACCGAGACCACCTCTTCAAGGAGGTCTTGGTATGCTTTCAAACGAACTCTGTTGTGGTTCGCTTGTAGTGTGAAAGCAAATGAACCAACCACAGGATTTTATGATAACAAAGATGTGATCTGGTTTAAGGTTTCTGACTACACAGAATAAGGCTGGTATTTTCCTGTTTGATTACAGTACAGCTGGGGACACAATAGAAGACCTTTGATATTGAAACTCTATAATCCAAACTGTCAGTTATACATGTTTACATAACATTTTTATAAGCAAGGACAGCGTCTTATGCAGTTTCATGTAGCTGCATGTGATAAAATGGAAAAACCTACTGTATGCTGCTGACTCTTGACATGTCACTAACATCAGGAGCACAGATTTCACATCTTGACACCAATCCCTGTAAACTCCATTGGCTATTGTCATCACAATTACAGTTACAACATTTGGCAGACACGCTTACCTAGAGTGACTTTCAATGCTGCTCAGTATTCATGATTACAAACAACACCATCCGATCAGGTGAAGATGGACAGTTGGTGACATTTGTGACCACTCTTGGAATGAAGCTGTGATCCCCACATACAACAGGACTTGTTCAAGGCATGTGCACATGCCCAGACATGCTGCGCACATCAGAAATGTCTAATTGTAGGCTAAGATAAGTCTACGGATTTATCAGGATATTTAAAACCAAATCTATGGGCCCTTGTATCTTGAGTCACACCTGGTACATCCCAATTCACTTTCCACCTCCAATTATATTGTCAAATATGGAATAATTGAGATGAATAATCCTCTATAATGTCTTCAGTTAATTATTGATGGGATGTTTTGAATTGGTAGTAAAACTTTTCTAGAGTAACTGAAAAGGGATGGATTGAATCATTAGAGGAGCAATATTGTACAATATTGTATGAACAGAGCACAGTCAGAGGCCAGCGTACATTCAATCACTGCTTGAAATTGGACACCAACTCAACATTCATTAAATGACAGCCACATCGACCAAATAACTCCTTATATTGTTGTTTATTGGTCACCAGATGTCTGCCCGCCCTAACTGCATGTTAGGCAAATTAATTAAATGAACAAATTGAACTGAGCTTTGTTGTTTTTACTGAATGAGCTGACTGGTGCCAACTCCCAAAAGAAGCAACGGCAAAATTACAATCAATAATCTGTAAAAGCACTTTCAAGTCTATAAAGAGCATACCAGCAAATACACATTATTCAGTGCCCAATTAAGCAAGTAGCATCTGGTAGGCCAGAGTGGAAGCACTGCAGTATGATGACATCATACTGTCTTTTTGACAGAGGAAGCTTGAACACTAACAAGAACTGCAATATATCTTCTATCCACCCACACCAAATTTCATGCTGATGTCAGTATATATCCGTCAACTGGCTGCACCCAGCAGACTTAACCCAGGACCTGTTGTGAACTAATGAAAGGTATATAAAAATTCTGTGTACAAGACTGTAGATGTTTAATTAAAAATAACCGAGTTTCCAAGTTTCCATGTGAACGTCTTTCTTAATGAGCAATGCTTCATGTCTGCCATCACCACAAGATCAGCCTGTAATGCTGACAGTTACAACCTTGCATTTTGGAAGTTACACACACAAGATATAAATTATTCACATCCAGCGGCCAAAAACCACCCTTGAGACACAATTACAATCACCCACCCAAATAAGATTAACTGTTATAATGTGACAAAAAATTACACAGTTGGGTCACCTAATAAAAATAGAGCCATCTCCATCCACTGTTGAAGACCATGAGACACAGATGAAAGTTCTGGGTAAAAGCTAAGTGGACTAGTAAAAAACTATACACACATAGTAATACTTACTGTACACAAACAAATATACACTAAAGATAGATCAGTGGGAGTGGCACTGTCCTGTTTGTTTTCTTGTTTACTCGAGTTGACTGCCTAAAATAGCCTGCAGGGTTTTTTTAAATTAGTTAGTTCACTTTGTCATTTTCCCCCAGGTTGATTTTTAAAAAAAATCATATTTAAGATCTTAAACTGTGTTTGGTTAGTGAAACCAGTGTTGATTTATCAGAAAATGTTGCTACATTGCTACAGCATCACATAATCACAGGCCACTGGACAACTGAACATACCAGCAATTCACAGAGACGCACTTAGTTTCATCTTTTTTTATTCCAACAGTTACTCCCCTAGGCTTGATCAAACATTCACTACTGTCAATTTTTAAAGTGGATTATGGCAAGATGTTTTGTCCAAAAGAATGGTACATATTGGATCTAGCTGCCTTCCAACTTTTAACTGAACAAATCCAATCTGGGTATCTTAATAATACAGTAAATAGTTCTTACAGTAGACCAACACTTCACACAACAAATGCAGCCCACTGAAAACCAGAAGGAGGAAGACATGTTTACGAGGGCTGTATGGTCTAAGGTTTTTGAACAAAACACGAAAAAGCTGCTTTAAATGGCTCGATTGGCCAGGCAATCATTGTCGGGTCCTCCTCCACCAACCTCTTTTTGCTTGTTATGTTTTGATGGCACAGATGAGAGTGCTCAGATTCACCATTTGTGACAGCGTGGCATCTAAAAGATTACAACTTACAGAGGTTATATTGTAATCATTGACACATATTGACATTTATATATATATATATACACACACACACACACACACACACAGCCTGTGACACAGGATTTTAAATCAGTGGGTAATTAACAAAAACAATGCCAGAGCAGAGCTGCTCTGTAATCGTCTTTTGAAATTCAAGCACTGGTGACAAGAAACTGCAGGTATGAAAACACTTTGATTCAACATGAATGCATCGTCAGTGGACATTTAAATCCATAGAAGACATAATCAAGTGCAAGGCATGCTGTAAAAAAAAAAAAAAAAAGGGAGTGTCTAGCCTCACTGGTAGCTGTGTTGTCATGATTAATTCGATTCGAGTAAGGACTTGAATGTGTTTTCCGTGAGCCTCGTGTTCCTGATGGCCTTGCCAAGAAAATCTGCTGCTTAGCTTTAAGCTTTGAATCTGTAATGTTCAGACCTCATTTCACATCGGGAAATGGTTTGTTTGGGAAAAACAATAACAGAGGGACCTACATAGATCAGAGAAGCTGTTCTCTCGCTGCTACACATTTAGGTTGGATGATAAATGGTTCATATTTTGTGGGAATCAACTTACATAGCATAACAGAATGATTTTTGGTGATGATTTCAGGTAGAAGTGGAAGAACAAGCCAACGAAATAAAGGCGCCTGATCTGACCAGCTCTTTCAGTGTGTTTCTTTACATATCTTAAAGCAAAAGGTTACACAAATGACATTAGTAATGTTATATCAATACTGAATTATTAACAAGCTTGCTGCTAAACACAGCATACTCTAACCTTACATCACACAACATGCTGCATGGGCTTGAATGTGCTCTGGGAGTCAGCGCTCTGTTGACTCAGTTGAATTGCTTGCCTAAGGCGTCAGTGCCTGGACACATACACATAATTAGGAAAGGTCACTGTGCCTCCTGTCTTGTCAACAAAATCACTTCAAGATGACAAATTTTGGCTCAGGCAGAGCCAGACCTCTCTCAGATACCCTTGCCAATCAAGCGCCAGCAGGGCTGTCTGGGTAGCCTTAGGTGATTTCTAATTATGTATTTTGGATGCCTGCTAAATAGGGGTAAGCATAACAATGAGCCATACATTTGGTTGGAGGTGTGTTTTCTTGTCAAGGTTGAAGAAGCGGACAAAAGTGTCATTATCTTGTAACTTTGACAACAGGCTGAAAAGGGTTTTTCTGTGAAAATTCTAATGAATTCTAACGTGCAGCGCAGCCCTATTGTATACATTCAACATTTTCTTGTAATATAAAGTTATATTACAAGAAAATGTTGAATGTATACAATAGGGCTGCACGATTTAGAGAAAAGTCATCTTGCGATTACTGTGAACAATATTGCGATTGCAATTATAATGGCTATGAGTCTACTTGCTTAATTATCAAGGAATGCACGAAATACTGACATTTTGAATTGTGTATTTCTGAACTTGAACAAAATTAATCAATAATTAGTAAAACAGATGTAAAACAGAACAAGGGGAGCGTGTTGCTCTCAGGAGGAGGCGGCTAGAAGCAGCACATATTGGGACACTGGCACCGACTCAATATACATCTGTCTAATGCAGAGTTTTCTATCCACAACCTGGAGATAAAACTGTACACAAGTGTATTAAATAAAGAGCATAATGTGTAGTTCATAGTATAACAATAATTTACTGCATTCATTAGAATATCATATAATAGTATTCTTTACCACTAGTTGAATATTAAATCCAGTTACAGCAGTTTCATTTCTGTGGGTTGTTTTTATTTTTTTAAGCCTTGTGCAAGAAAAATGCTCTACATAGGTTTCTAATTTGTTAATGCAAAGTCCTAACTTGTCAATAGTTCAACATTTAATGATTTGCTGTAGCACAAACTTTTTTTAATGTCATGCCCCTTCCAGGCTGTGATTGGTCGGTTGATGAAGTGAAAAGTTGAACATGTTGAACAACAAAAGAACCGATACAGCCAACGTTAAATGGCCAGCGAGCCAAACCTAAATCTTCCTTATCTTCTCCCAGTTTTCTTCTGTCTGACCGCTTCAGCTGCTGACTATGTCTCTCTGTCTCTGTCACAGAGTGACCGGAGCACCGGCGGCGAGTCCGAATATGTTTTGAACGATTAGCGTCGGGACGGGGAGGGGGGTTATGGTAGGTTGTTGTCTTAAAAGTTACTGGCACACTGCACATAAATCATTTTTCTCATTGCATGTAGGCTTATCTGTTTTTAGGGGCACAGGCGAGAGCCCGGTGTGGGCGGAGATAACGAGCAGACTGCAGCGCACAAACAGAAGAGAGTGTCTTAAACACTTTTTCTGTTTTATTAAATCACACACTTTTTGCGGTTATGTAATCGCACGGCGACATTGCAATTAGATTTGTGCAGCCAAAAGATTTTTAATGAACAAAAAAATAAAAATTTTACATAATGACCGTAAACCAGTACAATCAAATCACATCAATTGGCCCTCACACCGTTTCAAAGTTTCTTTCCCACCACACCCTGTGCAGACTTTCAATCTAGTCCACTGTATGATGAACTGGAAGTGGCTTTCACATCGCTCCCTGGTGGCCTTAAAGAACTATTAATCTATGGCTCTCCATATTGCATTCAGATCTGCTTTCCCCAGCCACCACCTGGCCTGAAGTAAAGGCCAGAAGAGGACCCAGAGGACTGGACACTCTCTTATTATGAGCTGCACCAAGACACCTCTGGGTTTCTAAGCGCTTCCTCTGACAGTGACTGATGGCCAATTAACCATTTGCAGAAGAGTATTGATCACTTGGAGAACAGGGAGTATGTGGAAATGTCTCTTAACACACTACTATTCTCACTGTACAAAGTGAGCAGTCACACCGCACATCATGTGTACAAAAAAACAAACATTACCCTCTCCAAAATAAATGTATAGCCTTTTCACGCAAATACTACATCTAAAGGCTAGCACACACCAACACTGTCAAACCATATCCGTTTTCTCATAAACAAATGTTGGCCAAAAGATTCTGGGGAAGGAATCTACAGCCAAGTTCCTTCTGACAGCATTAGTATCTTCTATTGTGACTAACATCAACCTTCACGTGTCCCTATATTTGCTGAGGTGATGCCGCTGTGTTCTCCCAGCAAGAGAATACAGTGGCATCCAAGGTTCAAGGTCAAAATGGCATGTTCTTTATCTCCATGAGAGTGTAGGAGAGAGATTAACCTGGGAAAAGAACATTTGATTAGACCCTCCAGGGAAAGACTCACTGCTCAACTCAACAAGCCGACTTCCCATTGGTGGCCCTTGGATATGTGGGGGTGAGTGCGGGCACTGGATTGTTAGCAGCAACAGAAACACAACAGCCTAGACTGAGAGCAATCTCCCAACTGCTGATGCAATGCTACATACTGTGGCTTTCCATGAAGTACGGTAAAGGTTCCCATTGAAATATAGGGTATTCTCATCCCACATATCAGAGGTGAAAGGTCAATTTTATGCTACCTAGATAGAACACAGATAGTGACTAGGGTGGACTGCATTTCAGGAGGGAAACAGCCCAACTTCAACCCCTAAGCGCTCTCACATAGACCTGAATCATAGAAATGGGGTAATTGAAACAAAAGGGCAGAGTTTGACAGAGATGTAGTGCCTTTGCAGGGACTGTGCACAGACTGCAGAAAATAACACCTAACTCCTCCCTCTGCAAGGTTCATCCTCCACGTGTCCTCGGCTAAGGCTGTGTCCTTCCTTTGCTCCTCAAGATTGCCGTTTGCAAATGATAAGCACAGGGACATAGCGTTCTGAAAGATAAGGTGCCTGGGCATTTGTCACCAAATGGAGCGTGCTGCTCCATTGTTTAAAGCTGACCTGTGTTGACATGCACTGTTTACCTTTTATTCATTTATGCTGAACTATTATCTCTGCCTCCATTAATCACAGTAACTCAAACTGAAGAAATTTTGCAAGACCTGGACAGGCAGAAGAGTCATTCATTCCGTCTGCATTCTTCCTTTCAGACAAATTAACATGATGGAAATGCAATACATTTGATCAGCTCTGTCCTGCAAATACGCAATTCCAACTCACTTTTTCACTGTGATTTTGTCCAATTCAAATTCACTAGGCAGCATAAAATTCATAACAAGCATTTGTACTCCTGAGGAGTGAAATCATTTAAAGGTTTTTTTTTCTAAAGTGTAATTGCCTCCTTGCATGATATATTCCGCATTTTTACATCATGCTAATTTACTGGGTGAGTATCAGCAGTTGAGAAAATAAATAATTTTATATAAAATTTCCCTCCCCCAGTGCACAAGTCTTCCCGTTGTCTGTGTCATTTGAATACATCTCCCATGACTAGCGGGAACAAAAACTCTTTCTGGTTGCAAATTATCCCTTCCCTGTAAAAGACCATATCCCTGCAAATACATAGAGATGATCATTTGCCATGCATTAGCTATGGGACAGAAACGAAGTGGTTTTAAATTCCTTTGACCAGAAGGCAATTTCCCCCAATAAATTATGTTAATTTCAGTTTTTACTCTCCTTATCTCATTCTTTAGTGAGTCAATGAGGAGAGACAAAACTGGCTGTGAGAAAGACAACTCTGGGATGAGTCACATTAGAATGATGAGAAGTCTGGCAAAAGAATCTCTTATATTACTGTACTAAGAAATGGGAACTCGCAAATTACTGTATTATGCAATAGATTTCTGCTTGTTGTCATTTAATGGCCATCTCCTTGCATCATCACAAGGTTTACACCCCGTGGAAATTGCTCTGAGGTGACTGCTCACACAAGTACAAGGTGCCGGATACCAAATCCCATGCTCCCTCGCTGAACCAGACAACAATTGCTTGGCAACGCTCTCATTGGGCAGAGGGAAAAACAAAGACAAATCCAGGATTTTTATTCTCTCTGCATGGATTGCTGGCTTTTGATAATCTTTCCTTGAGGAAGTCACAAGGGACTAACAACTGGCAATAGACTAAAAGGCAAGCTTAAATAAACGGGAAACAACAGAGGCAACAGGAGTTGAAATAATCTGCAGACATACACCTAACACACGCAGCAGAAATGCATGTATGCAAATCCTTGTGGAAACATCCTCTTTCTATCTCACACACACACACACACACACACACACACACACACACACACAGGCAGGCACACACTTCGCATACTGAAAACATCAAGTGGTGTGGACATACAGGCAAAGCAGTACAGTTCTTTGTTCCTGAGGCTGAAAGGATACCTCTGTCCGGCCCGTCAGATCATTCACAACACAGTGAAAGGGAAAGTGCTTGGCTAGCACAAATCTAGATTGACAGGCCTACCTTTATTACTGACTGAGTTATGTTTCCCTGCAAAAAAGACAAGTCGGCTTTTGATACAGACGAATGCCAAGTCAGCACCTTGCCTTTCTACAGAGGATAGCTCGACTGATCTCAGCAGAGACTGTCCCAGCCCTGATGTAGAAAGAATTGGCTACCAAATTACCTTCCGATCCATTTCTGGAACTCACTCTGTCCTATAAAAGTAGCCTGTAAACTGTGATGAGAGCTTATAAGGATGCTTGTATTGACCTAATATATGATACTGAGTGACAGACTGAAACAGGGAGTGGGGTCTGCCTAGAAATATGATAAATAAGACAGAAAATAATAAAACGATTTTACCTATACCCCTAAATTCATCTATTTTTAAGAACTGGCTCATTGCTATTCAGGGTCACAGAAGGGCTGGGAACCTATCCCAGCATGCATTGAGTGAAAGGCAGTGAAACACCCCGGACAGAGCTTCAGTCTATCACAGAGCAAACAAAACAAAACGAAACAGTATCACACCTATGGGAATTTAGGTAATCACTGAACTACCACTATACCCATATAACCCAGCAACCCAATCAAAATACATCAGTTTCAACATGCATCATAAAATGACTTGTAAATACCACCGCACTGCTACTTATGTAGCTTGATATATGAGGTCCCTGGAGCATGATTGTTTATTTAATCCTAATATATTCATAATTATACACTAATTAATGCAAGAGAAAAGCCCTCTCAATTCATCATCACAGTATCCTGAAGCAAGAGACACAATTACACCAACTTTAACATGTTTGCCTTCTGTCCAAAGCAAGGTTAACAGTTTGGAAACAAGCACAAGGCAAATGATGTGTGTAATTCTTGTGTTTTGGATACTCACCAGCAGCTTCCAGCTGTGTGGCATTGCGAAGATGATATTTAACATCAGGGAGAATGAGTATTTAAAAAAAAAGTAGTAGTAAAGAAAACAGGCCATCAACTGCACTGGTGCATTATGGGCAACATGCATTGGTCAGATCACAGATACAACTGGCTTGATTGTGCACTATGCAGTAACCTGTAATATTAAGGGTCAGCGGCCAGCTGCACTCGATTTGTTATGTTGACTGTCATGAAAATTAAAATGTCATCTGCACAAGTAGGCTAGTTGTTACATACTCTTATTATAAGGCTATTTGATCTTTGAAATGAAAAATCTAATTGAGTTAAAAGGAAATCTGACAATCTATCTCACAAATGGCTTATTTGTAGCTGCTGAGGGAAACGTTTCTCCGGTCAGGGCACTTCAGTTCACCCCACTGTTGATGATTGTTTAGCACATCAAAGCACATTTGCATGCAATCGGCAGTGTCTAGCCAAGAGGCTACATCATAAAATGTAACTCATCAGTGCGAGTAGGTCGTCTACCAACTCCGTAAAGCTGTCACCATACTGCAAATGCAGCAGGAATGAGTCCTGGCCGGAGAGAAACGTGGAGTTGAATGATCCTGTTTGCAGCCAGCAGAGCACCCGGTTAGATGGATGAATACAGCCTCTGAATATACGGTTTGCCCACTCCGCTCTTGTGCAGCTCAAAGATTTAATAACAAAATGATTAGCGAGGTGATGTTCTTCTTATATTGGAATTAGACTCGCAGTCATGGTTGTTTATGTGACAGAATGAAAGGAGCGCAGTGTTACTGAGCACTGCCTTTTTATTGTCCACGGCCCGTCTGTTAAAACATCTCTTGAAGTGCATGTTTGTTCGCAGTCCATTCAAGCAGGTGAAGCCCGAACTTCCCCTTACACTCATGACGTTGGGGATAATATACATCACGGCGCTGCTTGAGATAGATATATTAGCAATATCAGAAAGCTGGACAATGATAGTTGACATTTGTGTCAAGTTTTAACCTTGGTAGACATGTCTGAGCCAACATACTCTCTCCTGTGTAACCTTGAAGGTGCAGGCTAATTGGTGAGCGTTAGTGCTAGCAAATTGTGGAACAATAACGTGCTCGTGTCATGCGCGGCTACATTTCGTCAAAGAAAAAACGCCAGCAAACTTGCACGTGCAGCCCCTTTTCAAAGCACTTACAGTGCTTTCCCCTGGCAAAAAAATGTTTACGAGTAGGCTACAATTGCTCAAAAGCACAAATGATATACTGAAACTCACCAGTGCAGGTAAAGCCAGCGAAGACGAGCCAGAGCACAAGGAGCGTAGCGCTGAACCAACAGCGGACAAAGGGGCCCCGAAGTAAGGGCATCTTCGTGTTTTTTTATCGCCTAAGTTTCAAAAGGCAGGGAGCAGAGGAGAAACACTGGCACGCTGGGCTTTTTAAGGTCCGAAGAGTGTCCTCTGTAGCACTTAACGCCTTTTTCACAACGCCCAAGTCTTTTCCTCAACACATATCCTTCTGCCGTACTGTGGCCATCAGCATCCCGGTCGTGCGTCCTCGTTGCTCTGAACAACGCATCACAGGTGTGGTGAATAAGCTGCTCCCTTGCTCGCCGCCGCGGGTTCTCTGTAGGCTACTGTATTACTCCAAAGCCGCACTCCGCTCACAACTCTGCCCTCTCAGTAAGCCGAGGAGGGGGGCAGTTTCTCTTGCTTCTTGTCACTTTGCAGCCTTTCGCGCGAAAGAACACCTTCTCCAAATGCGAAAATTGTAAGAATTGGCACCGGAGAGGAAACATCTGCTTGCACAGCAATGCTGGAGTGTTGAGAGAGTCTGGGAAGGTATACGCTGCGATGAGCGGAGCAGCAAAACCAGGAACGGATTCTGCGTGCTCGCCGGGAATGGAGCGTCCTCAGCGCTCCCTACTGTTATATCTTTTTCTTAGGCAAACATTTACATACTGAATAAGCATAACTAAGCTCATATTGGCCATGCACAACAGAATGGAAATTATTCCATCGTATTCTTGCAAGTGTGTATTTCATATTTTCTGCCTCACATGAAAATGATGGATATGACATTCAGTCCTGTATGAGAGGATCCCTGCTTTGCATACAAATCCACACAGATCACATCTGCATGTCATTGAGTTTCAGTTAAATGTGCCTCTGCTTTGTCTTGAGGTTTTGTGTGTCTACTGCAGTACACCAGTGACGGCCAGAGCACAGATGAAGAAGCATGAGGATTAGCGCTCCCATGAGAGTGTACACCTGTCAGCAAACCCAGACCAGGATGTGACTTATGTTCCAGATAGCTCTTCCTCATTTTCTGGAGGTGTCAGTGGGGTGATTTTCAGACTGTTCAGCCATGCCTTTTTACAATTGACAGCAGATTATTAATACACTTCAGAGGGGGGGGTTGTGTCTTTGTTTATCCATTTCTCCACTCCCACATACTAGTCAGCAGAATAATAAGTGGAAGCACAGAACTGGACCACTCTCTTACCAGCTAATTATGGGGCTCATGTAGATGGATGATTCCTCAGATAGAGCTCAGCTATTATACAAACTCATTAAGCCTTCTCTCCATCCAGCATCCCTTGCTAAAGGTCATAGTCACAGTCAGAATGACAGTACAAAGCACAGACACACGCATACATGCAGAAACGTTCATCCCCACAGCCATACAGTTTTACGATCAAATCCTGATGGGCACTGTGAATGTGAGGGGGTAAGAAAAAAAGGGCGGATGCACAGCAGCTAAATGCAAGAGAATGACTCAGCCCTGGTCACTTGTGAGGTTGCACGTAATGATCTCCCTCATTCTGCTAATCTGCTCTGTGTCCTATCAGGCAGTGCAAGCCGGAGCGTGTCTCTTCCAGTCACAGTATGTGCATTTCTTTTCTTTTTTTGTTTTCTGAAAACAGCTCTAGCTACATGCATTTCTAATGAGGATCTGAGAATATGTATACATAGTCACTTATATTATCCTCTTACAGGGAGGGAAGTTTTAAAGGAATTATTGTTGTTTTTTCTTGCTGTGATGTGTCTGCTGAGTCAAAGTAGGGCACAACCTCTTCTTCCACTGATTTCTCGGGGTCCAGCATCCGGCCCCCTTTTGCTCCCTCAATCAGACTACAATGAACAATCACAGCTCTTTGGGGAGCTGACACATTCAGTTGTTCATTGATTTGTGGTGTTGTAATTAATTTTCTCTCCGTCATTGGCTTGAGTTACAATATCCTGAGACTTGAAGCAGCTTGTTCTCCTGCAATCAATCACGAACCCAAGACAGAACCACCATTTCTCTTGTATCATCTTAAATTATTCACAGCAGCTTTGATCCAAAGAGACAAGCCTCAGTGACTGTTAAGTATTAAGAAAACAGGAGACTCATTTGTATGTTACAGATTGTTACTGTGTTTGTTGTTCCTGAGTCCTTCCATAAACTGCGCAATTATGCTTGCGACATGTGCAACCTATAAAGACAACTGATTCGCCTGGTCGATAAGCATCGATCCAACAAAGGTGTCCAGCATGAAATTAATATTATTTATTGTTTACAAACAACACACAAGGTCCCTTGAGGAGGATGCAGTGCAGGCCCTGACTGTCTGTGTTCCAGCACAGACTTGTGGAGAGAGAGAGAGAGAGAGTGAGAGCGAGAAAGTGGGTGTATCAACTTCCATCATGACCACAGCTTCACAGGCTACTGTTTTGTTTATATCAAATTAAACTGCAATGCTACTCCAGAGAGATATAATTGACCAAAGTCTCAGATTAAATGACTGTAAAGATCTTAATAAGCCATCAGCGGATTGCATATTACAATGCAAACCACTTATAAGGATGCAGTCCAATGAGATTGAAATTGAGGTTCAGATTTGCATGCCACAGCATTTTAGCCATTAATTGCTATGCAAATTTACTTTATGATGATCAATAGTATATCAATTTAATTAAATATTATTGATATGGAGTTAGAAAATTAATTAGAAGCAAAAACGAAATCACTGTAATGTTGGAAGAGTGGGTATTACTTTACATCTCCAGTGGGTCCTCCACTCTCTATTATAGATTATGATGGATAGGGAACCTATGTCATCCACTCTCTGTGAAATGACACTGAATATACATACATATATATATACGTACATATATACACATATATATTTTTTTATACAGTACTGGACTGGACTGCCCTGTAAGTACTATAAAAGCCAACTATAAAATCATCATCATTACATTATTAATACACATGGGGTTTTACTCCAGATCATTGTACCCATAGCTCTCACTAGTAAAAATGTTATGATCTGGAAATGCTATGCGTAGCTGTGACTTTGTTTAATTAAATGATGTCACACGAGTGGAGATAAAATAGTCCTGGTGTGATCTCACCACATCTTATGCAGTTGAGTGAGGAGCAAAACCAAATCAGTCAGAGTGAGAGATGGAGAGTTTAAAAAATAGAGAGGTATAAAGTTAAGGGGTGTGCATGTGTGTGTGTTTGTTTTTTTAATATACTATAACAATGGGGACTGACCAGCTTTGTGGGGACCAAAATGCTGGATCCCACAAGTTTAAAGGGCTGTTTGAGGGTTTAAGGGCTCAGGTTAGAATTAGGTTAGGACTGGGGTTAGGGAAAGGCTTAAGGTTTGGCATGTAGTTGTGGTGGTTAAGGTTAGGGTAAGAGCTAGGGAATGCATTATGTCTATGTCAATTAGATGTCCCCACAAACATAGTAAGACAAATAGCTGAGTGTGTGTGTGCGCGTGGTGTGTGTGTGTGCGCGCACGCGCACGCACGCTGAGGGTGGGGGTGGGGGATCCCACTGAAGGTCTCTCATTTTAGCAGCACAGACTGCTGATGAAGCTGAACTTCCAATATCCCACTGCTTCAGCTCTGATGATTTCTCAATTTTACAGATATGGCCCGAGAATGTGATTTGATGAAAATGTAAAATGGGATAACCACCAAATCATATGAAATGGGCAGCATTTTATTCCATGACTATAAATCAAAAGCAGACACTCTAAAAATTAAAGTTGATTTCGTGTGTTTGATTCAAAGTACAACTCTCCTGACTTGGAGCAAGAAAGGGTGTCCTGTCGTACCCTTAAATTAAGATTTTATTTCATGCAGATTCCTCACATTCTTTGTAAGCTCAAGAGCTTGATTGTTGAAAGAAGCCCAGGCAATATTTGAGTGTAGTCCTCCAAGAATTTTTTATTTTTTTTTCCAAAAGGGAATTCAAACAATTTATTCATGGAATGTGTTTCCATCCCAAATACATTCCCCTAATCTAAAGCACTGCTTGAGTGTTCGGGAATATATGATGATTTCATTTTCTTCCAGTCTCAGGATCATAAATAAATTTGCATTCTGTCAGCAAAATGGACTAACTGACTTGTAATTCATCAAACCCGCTGCTTAGTGCTTAAAGAGTTCAACACATGGTAACCTGATTTTTTTTTCTCTCTCACAGAATTGCCTCACAGCTGTGTGCTCTAATAGGTGAGGGGGAAGAAAAAGGGGCACTTACATTTTAAAGACCTCATAAAACAATAAAATAAAGAAGAGAAATGAACTCCACGAATGACACGTTTCCATGCGGGCTTTAATGATGAAAAGATGCATTTGCACAAGGAATACATTTTGTTTACCATTTTGAATGTAAAGGAAGCTCAAAGAATGAAGAACTCTTTAGGTATCAAATCACATCTAAATTGGGTGTGATTTGCTCAGTATAAAATCAGAATCTGCATTCTTTGCCCTCTTTGAATGATTTCTTATTAATTCAACATCCTGTAGGCCAGACAAAGAATAATATTATGACTTTATTGGAACCAACTTCAAAACATGAATATGCCATTTGATACCAGAGAATGGTTGACAGTAAAACGTGCCAAGCTGAAAGATTTGTTCCCACAAGTTTTTTTTCCAGCCTCTACATTTCATTATTCTCAACAAAAAAAGGTTTCCTGAAATATGCTTCCTGGACTGACGTTCTCTTGTTGTTTTGAATGTCACATTGTCTAAGCGTGCATGGGAGAGGAGACTTTGAATGATGTTGAATGTTTTATGACTCCCTGCTTTTGTGTCAGTCTTTCCCAGTGCTGCTCTGAGACTGCGATAGGAGTCTACCACTGCAGGATCTGACAGCGTAGGAGTAACACATACTTTAGGCTAGCCACACTTACCATTTGAGGAGCTTCATTTCAAAATACCATATATCAGCCCAGGGAAAATGTTACCTGAAATGTAAAACTAAAGATCAATCTTTAAAAAAAAAAAAAAAATCAATCAATCACAATGCTGCACATGGATTCTTGGCTGAAAACTAAGCATTTCCAGGACTGTTCCATAGAAAGTCCCATAATAATTTCTTATTGTTTAATAATCATAACATGCATTTTACTAATTTCCAATCAACCATCCAATCAGCAACCATTGTATAGATATTTTTTATTACCTAGAGAGATGTACTATCTGCCATTACCAGCAATGGAAAGTAAGTAACAAAGTACATTAACTTATCTACAGTACTTAAGCATATTTTTGATGTACTTGTACTTTAATTTTAAACTACTTTATACTTTACCACATTCCAGAGGCAAAACATTTACTTTTTACCCCACTACATTACACCCACAGTTGCTTGTTGCCTTAAACATTAAAATTTTCTATATAAAACATGCTATGATGCTATGAAAATTAGTAACTTACCCTGGAGTAGACTGATAAACATAAATGCTAGATGTCTTTAGGTATTGCAAATATGTCAGTTTTACAGAGAAATCTTAAGATTGCTGATAACCATCTGGTAATGTATTCTCTGTTCACACCAGTAATCATTTTGTAACATTTTACACATTTCTAAAAATCCAGGGTGTCACTTTTTAAATTCATTTTCAAATCCAGTGAACCATTTAATTAACACCAGAGATGCACAAACACGCCTTCCTTCATGTTCCACTCTCAAAATATATCTGGGGAGAATGTCATTTTATACAAGACAGATAGATAGATTACACTACTAAAAATAACACTTGTAAAAAAATGAATGGTGCGAACAGATGAAAACAGATGGTGTAAATATAAATAACGTTGGTTCACATTAATGACCTTCAGTGATCATTCTCTCCACTTTACTTGGGTGAAGGTGTCATATAACAAAAATAAATGAGACATGTTGTGACAGTGTACCGTCACTACAGTTGAATATGCGCTATGACTGCCATGCCAGTGAGCCTGGCTCTTTGGCGTTGTGGTCAAGTTGCATGTTTAATACTTTCTAGACCCGGGTTTGAATCCAGGTAGGGTGACTGCTTTCGCCCTTCGCTACACATGTATTTGTCACATCACAACTCAATACTCTCTTTGACATTTGATATGTAAATAGATACAGTTACTATGTTAATGGATTTTTCTGTCACACAACCCACACAGTCCAATTACTCTTTAATTAACTAATACTTTCTGAGCGTGTAGGTATGAGCAAGCTCTCAGTTAGATTTATGCTGTAATTACAGTATATTCCAGCATTTCTTGGAAACCCGTTCAACATGTTTTGGCATCGCCTCAGTGTGATCCATTTCTGCCTCAAACTGCATTCCTCCAAAGGGAGTTTCAAAATAAACAGAGGGCAGTGGACAACGCATGTACAGAATGCGTTTAAATCTTTATTTTGCCTCTCAGCGTCTGTTTGTGAGACGTTCAATCTATTTGTCTGAACACATTCTCGGCGAGATGTCAGAATGGTATTGACAGAGACCAATCGGGAGGCGAGTGCACATATTGTTCACTCTGCACACATCCTGCTCATTCAATTCTGGGAAATTGCTCTGCCTCAAAATAAAAAAAAAAAGGTTGTCATTATTTTGTCACTCAGCGTCCCAGGTGACATTTACAGCAAATAACCTCACCGGCTAAAAGAAACGCCACAGAGAAAATATGAAGTCATGTTTTTAACTCAAGAAAAAGACTTGGAGGTACCAAAATATTGCCCCTAATATGATGAATGTAACATAATTGAAAGACTTAAATGAAAATGTAAAAAAAAGCCTCTACATAAAATAAACATTACATTTATATCAGTGGAGAATTAAATGTTCATCTTTTAGTTAGCTTAGCTCTCTGCAGGGTAAAGATTAAAGTAATATGATCTCTTCAACCCTAACAAAATGATCTCCATTGCCTCTTTTCACACACAAACCACATGTTTTCAAAAAAGAACAGCATGGAGGATGTTTTCGAGGCCATGTGATTATTTTGGTCCTATGTGGCAAGTTTTACAGGTGCTATTAACTCTGTACAGATTCCTTTTGAGTGCCCCACTCATGAGTCCTGTTCTGTACCTGCCAAAATGACAGATGGCTGCATTACCGATCAAGCCAAAACAAAAAATGCAGCCTTGAGTTTGATTCAGGATAGTGATGAAGGGTAGACGAGAGCTTACCTCACTTCTTCTTCTTCTATTATCTATACACAAAACATGTCTTTAACAAGGGTATATTATGAAGAAGATATTTATACATTTTGTGTCCTCAGCTCCCAGATGTGAATATACACACCACTGAAACTGTTCCTAGTATTATCACAGAAGGGGAACTCAGATGCCAGTTGAAAATTCACATCCCACTTAATATTGACATCGGTGGATTTCTAGCTGAGATAATGAGTTTCTGGGAGCTGTTACAAACTGAATGCAGCACTCACAACTCTTAAACTGAATATATCACATTAGAATATTAATGGAATTTGGAAACATTGACCCCAGCTTAAGAGATTACCTGCATGGTCCAGGTCAACAGCCATCAATGTTACAGGCCTCATTCTGTAAAGGAAATACTTGAGTCTCTGCCAGTGTTGAACATTTGAGTCCTGTGCATGTCACATATGGCAGTTCTACTGATTAAGTCATTTCAAAAGCACATTCTTGAGTTGGCTGATGGATAATATTTTGTGATCTTTTACATGTCCTCATAAAGTAAGTTACTCCATTAAGACAAAGTGATCTTTCATTTGCAGTCCAAATTGAATTTGTCAATTTGGACTGGAAATGAAAGAAACCAAGATGCTTTTATTGTTGTTTTATAGAAGACATAAAATTGATCAAACCCCTCCTTGCTGCTGAGTGCAATGAGACACTAAATAAAACATTTTGTAAATGTAGATGGGAAACTGGAATGCCAGCAAAATTTACCCTAATGATACAGCTCAAAATCATACTTAACACACTTCATTATAACTTTTCCTTATTTAATGAGAATTGCATGGTTTCGAAATGATAAAACGTGGCATGGTTAAATACAATGCATTTCTATATGATTAGTGTTCACAGTAGTCATTGTGTAGCTATACCCCTCCAAAATCCCACATATGTATTTTAAAATTCTCTTATTGGAGTTTTAAAATTGTTCATAACAGTCAGCAAGTGACCCCAATGTCCCTATGTGGGATAACGATCAGCACATTTTGGCAAACAAAAGCAATATACAGTACATTTGTTCATGCACAGCACATATACAACTTGAAATCTTTCTTTATTTAGTGCAAATTCTATATTTTTGTCATTGTTCAAGTTCTCATGCAACGCAAAATAAATTTACTTGCTTTTTCCAAGGGTAGGTAAACGTCCTGAACAGCTTACCCCCTCAAATCATTGTTTCACTTGCTGCCTCATAAGTTCTTGTAACAAGTCATTTTGTTCATAAAACTGGAACCATTCATCAGAATCATTTAGTATGCCTTTGAGAACAGGGTTTCAGGGTAAATATGTTTTACAGCGGAGAATCTGAAAATTGTGGACAAGTAATTCGGCCCTTCAATTACTACACGGTACTACATCAACATCCAAAAGTAAACAAACCTCACAATTTTCATAAGGCTGTGCAGAGAGGTTGTCTTAGAAGAGTTGGACCTCCCAGCAATCAGGGAAAATAAGGCAGTAAAAATAGTTCAAAGAACCATAACAGCGGTTCTCAGAAAATCCCTTTCATCATTTATCTGCTGAACCTCTCCATCAGCAGAAAGTGCTTTGGCGGTACTGTACCATCATCACAAACAAAGACAGATTTAGCTAAAAAAAATAAAATAAATAAATAAAATGTGTGCCTTTGCTGGCAGAGTTACATTCTAGCCAGGAATGATAATGACTGCAAAGCTCACCTGCAATAGATAATGATAAAGGGCTGTCATGCTAACAATAGTATGTGATGAGCTTTGCTCAACGCCTTAAGCATTTCATGTTGTCAACACCTGAAGCGTTGGATTAGTAAAAGCCTTAAGTGTGGGTTGTCTGAGAATGCCCGTGTGACATATTGTTAAACGTCTGCCAGCTATTGAGCTTGTGGGGTATCATCTGTAGCCCACAAACAGGGTTGAAATTGATGAATGATGCAGCTTGAAAGGACTTGTTTAGAGTTCAGTGAGACAACCTGTCCTGAATAGATTCAGAAGATCACATGTCAGCAGGATACAGAGATTTTCTTACTGTACCAAGGTTGTATGTGTCAGAGAAATTTTATCCAGTTCCCTGATGGAGTTCATTTTTCTCCCTCATGCCTCTGCTCTGCACCCCTTTATAGGACTGGGGAATTTATGAGGGGATGACATATCAGGACAAAAGCTACAGTGGCATTTTATTCTGCGTATGAGCAAATGTGGGCAAGACAAAGACAAAAAAAGAGTATGTGTCTGTGTGAGTGTGTTTAAAGTCTACATGGTGGTGCAGTGTTATGAGGACATCCAGCCACAATGTGAAGCTAATTAAGAAGAACTGTGTATGCAAACATGTACACAAGAAAGACAGAAGAATAGAAATCCCTGTACAGTGAAATACAATGCAAAAAAACAGCTTTATAAAGCTTCACTTGGTGTGTATCCACACCAATTTATTTACATAATTTACATTTCATCTATATGTTTTTTTTCTTCACATTTTAAAAAGCACGGTGCTGCAGCAATTTCATTGCCAGAATTCTTGGTGCAAATGAAAACTTATCTTGAAATTGTTCTTGAACTTGAAATTGTAATAATGGGATACATTGTGCTTCTGTACTGCTTTCTGACCCTTTGTAAGAAATAACCTGTAGCTTTGAGCTTAAATCATTTACTAATGTTACATAAGCCATTTATAAGAATGACCTTTGGGTTGCCATTTTGTGGATGGTGCTGCTTATCCTCCTCCAGCGTGACACTTGATTTGTTGGTAATGCTTTAACTAACTTACCAGTTTACTCATCATTTAAACAAGAAATAAATGGTTTCTAACACACTATAAAGTAATTGTAAATAGATATTTGGACATTTTTATTACCCTTTTCTGATTACTGTTAATGGCTTTATGCATTACAACTGATCTCTAAAGCAGTAGCAAACACTAACCTAATATTCATGTTTCTAATATTGTTTCTCTTCCAGATATGTAAATTAAGTTGTGTAACCACTGATCTAAATCAGTACGCAAGTAATATCAAACTGCAGATAACCATAGCAACAGCACAGTTTTTACATGTCACTTATGTGTTACACTAGTTAACTCACTGGTTAATTAATCTTACCAGAGGCTGTTTCCCATTGTTCCATGGTATGGGCATTACAATACACACAGGGTGTTCCACTATGGAAAATAGGCAGAGGAAATACTTCACCTTCACCAGATAGATGTTTGTACGCATCATCCTTGATGTCACAGTAAAAAAAGAAATAAAGGTCTAATTCGTCCCCAGTAATGTTGACTGTGAGCAAAGCAACACCTGAGACCTGGAGCAGTAATAGGCTCTAAATCAAAGTATTCAACTGTCAGAGACAGTTCTCAGTCTATTAAAACCAATGCATGCCACTTAGTGTCTAAGTTACAGCCCATCTGTGTGGCATTCCAGTTGCCTGCATTAACTTTGGATCTCATAAATCACATCAATGCTGTTCAGACTTTAAAGTAAGTGACACATTTTAGAGTTGATTCAATCTTTATTGTGCATGCTGCATTTGACAATGATTACTATGGATGATACTGAAAACACTATTTGGTACAAAAGTTTGCATCTTGTGTGAAAAGGTACTATGTGCATTATATGCGTAATCACTGATTGACACATCCTGTGTTATGTTGTGTTATCACAGTGTGAATATTAATACATTAAAATGTGTAATGTGTTCATTTTTAATAACTGGTACTAAAAATCAGGGTTAAGTTGTGGTAACACTCAAAAACAGGGTTTTTATGTTCAGCTTTATAGTTACATAATCAGCAGAAAAACATACATCTGGGGTTTAATGTTTACTTAAACGCATAATAGCAATATTAGACAATCAAAATAGTGTTACACAAATTGTCAGTCAACCGCTCACAGTAGAAAACCCAACATGACTGTCAGAAATAGTATGTTTGGTCTGTAATATCATTATTTTTGTTCATAGCCTCAGGCTCATCTCAGGTTCTAGCCTTTTTCTTATCTCTGATTCATCTTTGAGTGAGATAATCTATCACCTTAAAGGCTGTCGCCTGTGAGACTTTTAATTTTTGGGACTCACAGTGATTCTATTTTTCATATTTTATCAAGAAATATGTTTTGGAGAAAAAGCATTAAAAAACATGAACTATATTAGCTTCTGAATTTTCAGACTGTTCTGTGAGTGACTATACAGATGGCAACTACACAATGAAATGTATGAATGCCCAATAAAAAATTATATTTATGAAGCAAATAATCTTTCCTCTTAAGTCAAATTAGTTTTACTGAACAGTATCCTATAACTGTAATTACCTTTACAACAATCAAATTAAAGTTCCTTATTTAACCCAAATAAATCAAATTATTTTGATGTGCTCTATTTAAATGAAAAGTAAACTTAGTGTTGTGTTATCACCTAACTTGATTAGAAGTTAGGTAGTAGACATACTTTACTGTTTCATGCCATGTGCAGATATACAGATAGTCATTTACAAAACAACTCTTTGGTTCAAAATGTTTAAATATGCAACCCCACACAACTTGTATGTTAAAATTACAGCTAAAGTAAACATGTGCAGACAGTTCGGTATTGGGATAAATTAGCAGCTTAGTTTAAATTAAAGCACATTTTGAGGAAATGTTATTTAATGTATTTTCTTATTAAGTTTGCATGTTGGGCACGATATACATAGAAAGATTTGTTGTTCCTGTTGGAGCACCACATGGGAATCATTAAAAATCTGACTTTGAAAGACATACAATGTTTTTGTCAAGTATATCGTGACACAAAAAAATTGAATTTTTCCTTCTCTTACCATTATCAACCAGCCATGTTGATGGAGTATCAAGTCCTGTAATAGGCAGAGAGCAGTATGCAGCAGGAGTGGAGTGGGTCGTTGTAAGCTTTTAAAAAACGATTTAACTTGTCCCTTAACATTTGCATAGTGCAAGTCCAGTGTCTTACTCTCCCTTATCATGCATTGCAAATAGCATACACTGAATGAAGTTGGTAGAGTGTCAGACAGCCAGATATGATTGAAGTATCCTTGTGGTGGAGGTGATTGGATATTGAGTCTGAAATGCCGTGACAAGTGAGTGACATGTGCTGCACACGCAGCAGGACGGGTTGGAAACAACATCAACACCGCATGTGTAATGGCAGTGACAACACTGGATACCCTCAGTGTCTGACACACCATTTTATATCCCAGATTACACCATCTAGAGTTAATGACGCATAGAATAAAGTGTTTTTATCATATAACACAGTACAAATAATTGCTCTTCACATTAACCAAGAGCATGAAATTATAGCTTTCAGAAAATATAAGTTTGGAATATTGCAAACTTATAAGATTAAGGGCTTTGGACAGCGTCATCTATTATCCAGAGAGGGGGAGTTAAGTGAACAGAAAAATAAGTGCTGTTTCAAGCCCGTCGGAGCCAAGCCCAAATTAACTACTAAGAGTTTGACCTACTTCATACCCAGCGGGGCTGATTTTTTTCATATTTGCTGATGAGGCCAAAGAAGAAAGTCACATTAAGTGCAGGGAAGGAGGCTAGTCTTTGAAAAACAAATATTTAAAAAAGTGAATAAACAGAGCTGGGCACGACTTGCTTGGCAGCTGCATACATAATTAACCTTAAATGGCCTTTTGACCTCGGCTTAATTGGCTTTAACTGATTGGCCGACAGCATGGATTTGACTGAAATAGTATGATTTTAAATTGCATTAATTACTGTGCTGTATGTCATAAATTATTGTAGTGGTATTGGCATTGGTATTCATACTGTTTATAGTAGGTACTGTCAGTTATGTCATTGCAAACATTACCTGAAATAAAAAGACCCGACACAGACCTTGTCAGTTAGCCACTGTGAGGATAATCAATTTTTTATGGAATGGGAGCCGACAGGGATTTAATTTTTATTACTGCCAGGCACCCGGTTTTAGTGTCAGATCTGTGAAAAACTAATATAAACACAAGTGCACACACACACACACACCCCAGAAAGTAAACAATGTTTAGGAAAAACAAACACCACCGCAAGCCCGGAGAGGAAATCGAGGCTCAGAACTAAATTCTTGGATGTGGCAGCGCTTTCCCTAACGGCAGCCCGATCTGCTGGAACCTATCCCTATGGAGGATTTCTCATGAGCCATGTGATCTCTCACATACACACACACACACAAACACACGCACACACACATTCTATTATAGGATATGTATTCATCAGACCGTGGTGCCATTAGTACAAACTCAGGTTAGCTTTTTAAGGACATCTGTAAAGGCAGGCATCCATCAGCTGGTTGTTATGCACACCTCACTGAGTTCCCGAGGTAAACTGCTTTTTTTAATTCACAATATGATGTCTCACATTAAAGGATTTGTTTTACTCATTGCAAGTGAGACAACTTTACAATAAATAACCTTATTATGCTAATCTTGGTATTCAGAATCAGGTAAAGCTGGTCAGAGGAGTATTGCTCGATCTTTCAGCTCTTTGTGTGATATTTCAGCAGAAAAACTAATTTTCCCTTCAAGACACAAGACACCACGTCCTGCATTAACCTTGTTAACCCCAAAGCAGCCAGGAATAGCAGTGCCACACAGTGTGTATAATAGGATAGTTCTGTTTTAGCACCTGTCATACATCACGCAGCAGCTAATTTAAATAGTGCTGCACTGCCTGAAAGAGTCTGAGCATTACTTACAGTGTGTCACTTAGCAACCACCTTGTTTAGCTACTGTTCAAGGCCTGCAGGTTATTGCTAGTTAACATTTAATTATTTTAATTGTATAACTACACATCACCATTTTACATTTAGGTATTTTGCTAAATTAAACAAAACATTAGCTTTATTGCTGTGTAAAATACCAACATACAAGCACTACGGTCCCTAATAAAACAAACAAAAAAAACTCCATTAAGCTAGACAGGCTGTTTTAGGGGACATCTCCACTCATATTGTGGCTTAGCACAGTTGGGTGTTTGCTAGTAATCTGTCAGTGTTCGCCTGGTTTTTAAATAACCTGCTGTAATCACGTTTTTTCTAACCTGTTTATTATAACATAAATAAATTAATAAAGGGATATCATCAATTAGAAGAAGTTAGGTGCACATTTTCTGTTTTAGGTTATTCATTCTTATTGCAGTCCAGCTAATCTCGTAGCATGTCTTCATAAGGTAATATTGTGCTTTTTGGCTTTTTGGCTTTTTCCCTTTCCTTTTTTGTCTCTTTTTTGTGCATGTAATATGTTTGCAAAGTGAAAAAGCCCAAAGTCCACCCCAAAAGGAGTTACCATCTCCCACAGTAAACACTGCTCCTGAACTGCCTGAAAACAGCTCGATTGTAGTCCAGCCTTTACTTACGTAACCTATCTGTACACACATTAATGTCAAGACGTCTGCCCGCTACCTTTTGGATCACCACTGTCCTTACCTAGGTACTGTGCATGTGCAACTCCCAACAAAGATCTAATAGAAGTGAGATGCCTCACTCGGCAGCTAAAACTGAACCTTCAACACACAGCATGAAAAGAGTTGCTGCAGCAATGTGCAGTATGACAAAAATATGGTGTTTTTTGAAACTATGTAAACCTGTTCTGGTACAACCCCAAAATAAAATTATGAACCTGATAAATGAGCATAAGATGACCACTTTAAAATAAAAGTTCAGTATACATTCCTATGATGCAGTCTTTTATTTCAGCCACAGATCTGGAGAAACTCACCCATGCTTTTATCTCCTCCTACCTCGACTTTTAGCCTACCTTTTAGGATTGATTTTAAAATTCTTAAATGTGGCCAGACATGGGTTGGCACATTCATGTATCTCTGAGCTTTTATCCCCCTATGAGCCAGGACGCAGACTGAGATCCTCTGGTAGGGCTTTTCTAACTATTCCAAGGTCTAGGCTAAAAACCAACGGAGACAGAGCCTTTGTTTATTTATACAACAAGGCCTCTAAAGTGTATTTTGTTTTCCATTATTTTATATTGACTTGTTAATGTTTTATACATTGAATTCAAACCACCATGTAATGTGTAATGTATTTTTCCTTTAGTTGTACATTGACTTGTTTGAACACCACTGTCTGTAATACACATTTTTATTCATCTTGTTTATATTTTACATTGAATGCTGTAAAGCACTTTGTTACCTATATTGTGGCAAGGGGTGCTTAAGTGCTATACACATAAAGATATTATATTATTATTATTATTATTATTATTATTATTAAATGTATTAAGACAAATACCAGTCTTTCTATATAATGCTGTTGCTGTTCTAAGACTATTGATATTGGCATGTCTTTATATTATATTTCCACATAATTCTTTATTTTTACTTAATATTCTTTTAATTAATTTAAAAAACAATTCTTGACATTAAGGCTTCAGCAGTCCTGGGTTCTGCACCTGTCCAGCTTAGATATAGCCATCACTGTAATATAGCCATCACATTGACGCTCTGGCAGATGTGGAGGGATCAGACATGATCTCTGTGATCGATTCATCAGGTCTAATGTTAAGCTTGGCTACAGTCAAAGCCAGCATTGAAAATAAAACAGCATGTCCTTCTGAAAAGTGAGAAGTAGAACATGAAAACAGAAGTTTTAAAGAAGAATGAACAGTAAAGTATATGCCTGTCTTATCTGTGTTTGACAAAGCCAGGTTTCTGTGACTGTTAGAAAAGCACAGTATTGTTGCAGGTGTCTCTATGGTGAAATAATGCCATATAATTAAAACTGTGTTTGTGTGTGTATTGTTTTATTTAATAAAGTTGTTAAATTATTCAGGTGGTACTCATCTAGTAAGCACCAGGAGCTGTCCACAGTCTGATCTGTTAAACAGTGAAGAATGAAGCTAAGGTTGGATTTGCATGAATTTCTCCACAATAAAAGGTACTGATAACCGAAATCAGATGACAAATTAAAACTTTACTTGGACCTTATATTTATACAGTTAGCAATGATGGATTTATGAAATATATTTTGTTCTGATGTAACCCTATTAGGGATTATTGCAGACATCAATAATTTTGGTGGAGGGCCGGATCTTCTCTTCTCTGACTTCTAGTTTAAGTACGAGAGACAAGCAACAAATCCACAGCAAAATCTCAGAAAGCTCATATGTCCATTAGATTGATCTCTAGGTCTGAGGCTCTTGACTCTTGCATCTCTTAGCCATGGGCTAACCCAAACCTTGGCTCTAGAAAGCCCAGAGTTAACCCTGGGCTTACATTAAAGAACTGAAGGTTCGCATCTCAAGGTTAACATTGTCTCTCTTACAGCACATGAATTGTTAAGATTGTTTTTGGACATCAAACATTCATCCATTGCTTTTATCCATGGCTTTAGTAAGCCTCAAGCTAAGATTTAAATTCTGGGCTAACAGGGGTGTTAACTATCAAAAGTTCCTTTCTCTTTATGATCAAACATCATAGAAAAATAGAAAATAATTATGTTGATGTCCTGCGGTTTAATGTTTCTGCTATTAAATGCACTCTTGCTGTACTAGAAAATATTTCAGCCAGGGTTGGATTGGCCATCTGGACGAAAGATTCCACAACATTCTGTGATATCTGCTTTCCACTGCCTGGCCAATCGTGACGAACACACAAATCAGACAAACAAAGACGTGAGTGGGTTTGTGTCTGACAACTGGCCTAGGTGAGTGAGCTGCAGATCCAATGCAATCATAATGAAAACACACATTGGCTTTAACACAAGCATAAATTCAATGCTTATACAGGCTGCTATCCTAGGTCAGTTGGCAAACAAGGAAACTGCACCATCAACACTCAAAATAAACTTAAGGCAAATGGAACAGTGCTTTAGGTGCTTAAGCATAAAACAAATCTTTTCATTCCACTGTTTTCACTCCTAGGTTTCACCATCATATAAAGGAATTGTGCTCAACAATTGCTAAACTGTTGAGCACAGCTTATACACATCAACAGGGGCCAGCACAACCAATAGCTGAACACAATGCAAAAGCAATGAAAATGAGTCCTTTCAACTCAAAAACATCAGGCACTTTCACTGTTCCTCACGCAAAACAGGAAGAGGATTTTTTTAGCTTCAAACGTTTCACATGTTTTCTGCCCATAGTCAAACTCATTAGAATTCATTTAAAATCATAACACAAACTGTTGAACTGTACATATTAAAGTAGTTATACAGGGCCGGCCCTGGGCATAGGCGGAATAGGCAAATGCTAAGGGCGCCGCCCACCCCTTGGGGCGCCCGAGCGCCCAAATTAATTTTTTTATAATTTTTTTATTACTAATACAACTTAAATATTATGGATTAAAAAAAGCGATCGTGAATCCGGGGGGAATCCTGAATCCCCCGGTCCGACTGAGTGACGCACCAATCTCCATCGCCCCCGCCCTGCTGAAAAAAAACCCTTTACCTGTGTGTGTGAGTGACGGATGGCCGAATTCACTGACACTGATAAGTTGTCATTATGTCAAAAAGACCGAAACCATCTGGTGCCCAGGGAAGAAAAAAAGAAGAGAAGAGGAAGAAAAACGCGAAAAAGACCGAGGTAGGTAATGATGTGTGATCAGTTTATCTGTGTTGCATTAAGTTAGTTCGACGATCACGATGCCTGTAACGTTCGCTAAATTGAATTGAAACTTGTATTAGAAATGCAAAACTTTCCACAGCTGACATCAAAAGTTATGACAAACATTGAGCTCCAGACTTTCCTGCAGGAGAAGAAGCTGATGGAAATTTTCCCCAATATGTGGGTCGCTCTGAGAATCTCTGCCACTCTACCTGTGACAGTCGCTGCTGCTGAAAGGAGCTTCTCTAAGCTCAAACTGATTAAAAACTACCTGAGATCTACAATGGCTCAAGAACGTCTCAGTGGACTTTCAGTCATTAGCATAAATCATGTGGTCTCACAACAGCTGTCGGCTGCGGCTAGAAAGGCAAGGCGAGTAAGGCTGTAGAACATTTGCTAAACATTTTGCATAGTGCATTCAAGTTTGTGTATAGTTATTTATTTTTTGTGCAATGGTCTTATTTATAATTTTTGGAATGTTACATATGCTGAAAGCAAGGTTTCTGTAATATAGTTTTTCTGCAATAACATAATATAATATAATACATATTTATATTGTATCTATAATACGTTGTGTGTTTGTGTTTCCAAAATATTTTCAAAAAAAAACAAGACAAACCTGTGCAGTTTGTTTATGTGTAAGTTTATGAACAAAAATCCAGGGGCATCAGGTGAAATCTTGCCTAGGGCAGCAAACTGGCCAGGGCCAGCCCTGTAGTTATATGTAAAAGCAGTGGCGTGGGGGGGGTTAAATATTTAGGGAAGCCAAGTGAGAGGGGATGTCCTTTTTGGAGGACAGTTATCTAATGCATTGTGCTAGTACAGTGCAGGGTATAATTTTACACAAAATTGAATAATACTTTAAAGATGCAGCACTATCTGTTATCAGTACACATGCTGAAAGTCGCATTTAAGAGACGTACGCTCTCTCTCTCTCACTCACTCAGTCACTCTCTCCCACCCCAAATAGCATACATAGCTGGCTGCTTTTTGCGCAGGTTAAGAATAAAAGAAGCATTCACAAGCTCAATCAGAAGATGACTGAAGACATTTGCATAGTAGCAGTGGTGCATGTATCAAATAGGCCTACATACTTCTTAATGCTTGGCCAAATGTTCATAACACAACATCACTTAAGACTAAAAACCGAGTAGCAGACCAACAGAGTAAAAACAATTATTGAGGTAGCCTAACCTGGCCCAGTGCCCTGTGGCAGGTGCTGTCTGTGGAGCTCATTATCTATGCGTACACAAACGCAGTAAAAAACAATAAGGTTACTTCAACTGACTATTCATTCAGCAGTTAAATCCAGGCAGGCAAAGCAAAACAAACAATATAACCACATCAAAAATTGCACAAATAGCTGCAGTTCAGTTAAGTTCAGAGAGAGAAGGAGGTGACATTTCACTCACACTATTTGAAAAGGAAGGCCATTCTCCTGTCGTTCATGGTGGCAAAGTGGTCAATAACCAAGTTACAGAATTTCCCATTGGCTTTTACGTCCCTCCGCAACATCAGTCGAAGTTTGGCGCTACCAGCCAACTTTAGCCACTCTTTACGGATATAGTTTTCCTCATTGAACGTCCGAAACCCCTTTTTCCTCTCCAGGCGCAGCTCCAGTTTTGGCGTTGGTCTTCTGTCAGATTTAATCTTAAATTGCTGCTGTAGTGGTAGTATTTATTATAACTAAAAACTCCAAATCTCAACCTCCACTGCACCACCTGAAGTTGCTAACAGCTCCCGTTATTTCACCCGAATGACATTGATCACATACTGTGATTTGATTGGTGTGAAGCCAGACAGCGGCTCATCTATTTTTTTTTTTTTTCACAAAGTGATGCCAACTCTGCCTGGCCTCCCCGCGTAGTCAGACTACGATGGTGCAATATAGTGTTTCACCACACATCCAACCCATTACTTTTAGAGGGCGCTGTTTCACTAAAATACTGAGAAATGGCGAATTGAGATCAGAGATGACAGCAACAGCTATCAAAACTATAAAAATTGTGTTTTTATTGAAATGATAAATAGAGTCTGGTAAAACAGAGGAGGCCTGGCTTCCCTTGGCTTCTGGGAGAAAACGCTACTGTGTAAAAGTACTTTAGACTTTAAACTGCTGCCATCGGGGGATTCCCTATGCATACACACTTGGTAAAAATATGAACATCAGGTCTGTCTAAAATTCAAATTCACACAAACCTGAGGCAACATAAGTCAGGATGACCTTTTAAAAAAACTTCAACCTAACTCCTTGTAAGTCCTGTCTTGGTAAATTTCCATGGTCATGCATTATTTTTTGCATCCAAAGAAACGCTGATCAAAGGAATGTGAAAGATATGTAAATCAGCAAAGACAACCAAAATTTTCTGGTTAGCTCCTAGGTAACAATGGTTTATTGTGTATTTTTCTGTTTTTAATGTGGCTGACAATGTGTAAAAGAAACAAAAGTGTGGCAAAGTCAATGTCAAAAACAATTGTTTACTCTGTGTTGTTGAAGTACTTCATGAATAGAACAGCATATTGCCATTTTCGTCAAGTCTTTGAAGGCTAAATAGATTTTTCTGAGAGGTTTTTGACCTTGTTTCAGTCTTCTATCTGTTTTACATTTTGTGAGACTTTAGAGGTATTTCACAACTCCATGGTATCGTCTCATCTTCTCTCTCTTTCGCAAATGATTCTCGCTCCCTCTTTGATACGAGCTGGATTCGGAGTAGAACCTGTCCTGATAAATCTGAATTCCAGGGCAAGCTCCCCCCACATGGGAATTCTGTTCTCAAAAGACGCAATTTTTCAAATTCAGATGAGCGTTTCCCCTAGAAATCTGGTGGCAAGGGAAGTGTTATGTTTTCAGCGAAGTATGGGTTCAGGAAGAGTCACAACCGTCTGGGGAATTTCCAATATAATGGTAAAATGATTGGCCTCAAAAATATCCAGATCCCTTTTCAGTAGGGCCTTGGGACTGGAAACCATCACTGGGGGGCTCATTAAAATCATCCTTCTTTAAGGAATCAACAAGAACATACAGCAAGGTATTTGCTTTCTAATCTGAATGTGTGTGCTGCAGCAGCTTGGAGCCTCTGGAATCTTTGGGATTTTACAGCCGGGCCTGGTCATTGCTAGATGACTTCAGCCAAGAAATACACTGTAATGCTTCTCAGGCTAATCAAGTGTGCTATGCTTTATATTTGCAATGATTGAACATAAAGTGAAGGGGCTTGCCAGAAAATAAGATGAGTTTTGGCTCAGATGTGTTTTGCTGTGAGTTATAAAATGGTTGACCCACAAACCTGACCCAATATAAGAAGCAAGTTACGTTTCTGTCTTGATTTACAGTTGTTGTGTTGCTTAAGTATCATCATTACAGCAGCAGCACACTCAGAGTATGTATCTACAGTAAATGGATCCTCATTGGCTTGTGACTGAGGTGAAGTTTGAATTATGATAGATTACCACAGAGGATATCAATACACTATGGCTTCACATTGTGTTTTAATGCATTAACTAATTGTTTGGACACTTCGGGGCAACTGATACAAGCTGTGAAAGCAGCATTGATATTATCGCCATTTCAGTTGATATGGTGAACCTGTTAGCATTCAGTTTAGTTCAATTGTATTCATATAATGCCAATTCATAAAAAAAATTGTACTCTTTGTTATATTATTTAGAGAGACCCAACAATTCCCACTATGAGCAAGCACTTGGCGACAGTGGGAAGGAAAAAGTTTTATGTTCTTTCCCTTTCTGAAGGTAAAAAACAACCCCCCCCCCCCTATCAGCCAAACCAAAGTTTTATATGATTTGTTTAGTTCAAACAAAAACCAAACTGTAAAAACAACAAGTTATTGTTTTATAGTTTAGTAGTTTACTCCAGTCTTTGAGCTAAGCTAACTGTCTTCCAGCTCTAACTTTATATCTTACAGACAGATGTGAGAGTGGTATTGATCTTCTCATCTGACTCAAGGCAAGAACGCTGGTATTTCTCAAAACTATTCCTTTAAACATTTTAGATGGGTGTTGTCCTCTGTGAGAGGGTTTTAGATCTGCAGCTGCAGAGTGACCATGAAGCTGATTGTGGTGATGATGGAAAACAGGAAAGCTAAAACACAATTTGTGACCACAGTAAAAGCACAGTTTCCGGATGTTTTTGAAGTTCAGGAGATGACTAAACACCATCATTAGGCCCATGCTCGCAGTCAGAAGCAGCTTGGAAGCTCAGAACAACAAACAGACAAGGGTCCATGTACTGTGGACGTGGTATTATTCCTTTGCCTCTTTTGCAGCCAACCACCTGTTCCTTTGTTTACTTGCCTGACTCTTCATAGATGGAATATTCTTTGGAGACAAGAGGGCTTGTACTATACCAGACATGATACTCTAGCTAGCGTCTGCTGAAAATCAATTTGCAGCTAGATTATTGTACCAAAGAGTCAGAGACAACAAACAAATCCTTATTTCCATAATTAATCAAGTGCACATGGAAGTGCTTCCCTTTTTCCTTGAAGACAAAGATAAGCTGCTAGTTGTTGTTGGCTTGTCTCTTGAAGTACATTAATTGCACTCGTTACATTTAAATGTTATCCAGAATGTCTAATATTGTATTTATTACATATAGCTTTTTAAATGATTATTCCTGTGTTTCCTTGCAACATCTAGTTTTTATAAATCAGACTTTTTTTTTTTAACATCCCTCCGACACCAAACAGTGACTCAGACTGGTGCTTATTACTCCCTCACCCCCTCTCTCTCCTGCAGAGTTTTGGAGTTTCATTCAGTTTCTCACCTGCCATGCCTGTGTGGCTTTTGGCACTGAGTATTTGGGCTGTGATTTTCTGGCAGGCATGCATCAACACATCTCCATCCTTAGCTTTGTGACAACTAAGTCTCATGGATGGCATGTTGGAGAGCACCCTGCAGGAAAACAGCACCAAGGCGAATCTGAAGAGGCCCCCACCCCCACAACTTGCCTTGAGTGGGCCCTCCTGTTATTTCTCCAGCCAGCTCCACTCAAACATCATGAAAACATTCAAAACTGAAGAGAGATGTTTATCAATGACATCTCAGTAACACCAGCATGCATGGGGAGTATAGGCTGAACTATGACTTGAATATTACTATGAATGCTATAATATAATAATCCCACCTCTATCATATTCACACCTGTGTGCATCACTTTACAGCCACTTTCACACCATAACAAAAGGAATTTTACCGTAAATTATAATGATCAATTATCACTAACCCACAATGAAATGAAACTGGTTTAAACAGACTACAAACACACGACAGTCAATAAACACATTTCAGCTGTTGGAAAGCTGTTTGCTTATTATTGATATGAATTTTTTTTTTTTCCTCAGCAGGAGTTCTTCCCTTATGAATTTGACTTTAAAGGTTTCTTGACCACAACAATGCTATGGTCAACTGAAACCTTTACTAATCTAAAATATCATGGTACTAGCTATTAAGCTAACAGTTTTGCCATGGTAGCCTTTGCAATCCTCATGGCTGACGATGTTCTTTATTGTTCTTATTGTCAACAAATCCCATGAAAAGACCCAAACCAACTATGAATTGCTCCAGCTAATAAGTGATGTCTATCAATCCAAAGACTGAAATAGCTAATTCCTCTAAACATCCATGGTTGTCCAAAAACTATTCAAAACACATCACTGACCACACTGCTTCCCTGTGTGACATGTTCTGTGATCATGATCTGACCTGTATTAAGGGCTTCGGGCTGAATGCCACAGACAGGGCAGGGATGTCAGAACTAGACAGACACTTTGCTGACACTGATGCTGTTGTCAGCTTGTATTGCAACACATGAGAAATGCCTGATGATGAATTTTAAACTACAATACTGCACATACTGCATTGTGAGCATATGTGGTATTTATTCACTACAATATATCATTATGTGTGCCTTTTATATAAATATATATTACAATTAATGAAGGATCTGAGGCCCTTTGTGTTATTTTGCATTGTTGACAGCTGGGCCCCTTTTTCAGACTAGCGGGATAAAGCCTGCACTTTTACCTCAGGCAACAATGGATTGATCTGCCCCTAAGTGTCGCTGACATGTCACAGATCCCCTTGCCATCTTTACACAACAGTGAAGACTCTCTAAAGTATCTCTAGCTGTCTATGTAGATCATCAGGGGTTGTTTTCAGGTTTGTTTGAATTATGTTTAAAGCATGCTTTGGTGTGCAGATGTGGCTTTTGTGCTTTCAGGGGTTACAACATGTTTATAATGTCTTGCCACTATAAACATGAGCCTAAAAAACCACGTGCAGTTTGGATTCAGTGCAGAGAAGCAGCGCTGATACAATTTCAGAGTCCCGGGAAAAATGTTCTGTACATCCTTGACTTATATTTGGACCCAGGCAATCAATAGGAACAGAATTATGAGTCAGTGAAGCGAGTGATTTTAATCTGGGACTAAATATCCAGTAGTGGATTAGTTTCAGACAATTTCATACCTCCAGAGCTCTTCATGAAATATGGATAAGGTGGGGGAGAGAGAGAGAGAGAGAGTGGGGTGGGATTATGAAAAATAAAGGCATTTTCCCAAACCTCCTCCTTTCGATGGAGGCCAGATGAAAAGTTTTACAGATGGGCAGCTGGAGGATTTCTAACCACTTTGCAT
This sequence comes from Micropterus salmoides, assembly GCF_014851395.1. NCBI lineage: Eukaryota > Metazoa > Chordata > Actinopteri > Centrarchiformes > Centrarchidae > Micropterus > Micropterus salmoides. The sequence continues at coordinate 13,966,688 of NW_024044237.1, forward strand.
AGCAGATGCACTGTGTCCCACAGCCTTGGTTTAGGCACCAGTTTAATTAGAAAGCCCCCCTGGTAAGACACCTTTCAACACTGACAGTGGAGTTCCTAAACATGCCCAGAATTTTCCTCACTACAGGAAGTCTCATGGTCATTGCCACTGACGAGCACCGGGTGTGCGGGAAATACAAAGAGATGAGACGCGAAGATGTGAAAAGGGTCATTTACATACGGGGATCATTAAAACAAATCCATCCTGTTCTGTTGTCATTTACTTTGAAACGTTATTAGAGTTGTGATCTGGAGCAGTAGATATGAATTGGTAAAGACAACCAACAAGTTTAATACAATATTCAAAATCCACACTTCAATCCAAATCAAGACACTGCCTTTGTTATACTTGAATGAGAACTGTAACTCTTGTTCACATGATTCCTGTGATCCTACTCACACGCATGTTGCATGTGGAATTATTTATCCAAGGTCTCTTTACACTGATGTTATGCTGTAGCCCAGTCACTATATATTCATGATTTATTGTGAAACAACTGTTACTAGTTGTTGGGCCATGATGTCCAAACCAATCCACTCTCCTTCTATTTTGAGTCTTTGTTTTTAGAAAGGGGAGGCAACATTTGTTAGAAGACTTGACGTTTTTTTCTAAAGCAGTCTATACCAGTTTTTCAATTAAAAGAAACACCTTTATTTGCTTAATTTGGTATTGATTGATTTTAAATGTTCCCCCATTGTCTCAGATCAATGCTGTTGGTTAAAACCTCAAATTGATGCAAAAATGTTTCTTTACACACCCACTGTGGATGGAAATGATTTTAAGAGGGATACTAGCTTGTTTCTTATCTTTTGTTTACTCTCCTGCTCTTTTCCTTTTGGCTATTTTCTACCATATGCTGTTAGAATAAAGTTTATTTTTGCATTATCTGTGTGGGCCTCCATCTATTTAATCTCGTACTGCTGGGTTCCTGTACATTTTCAAGAACTGATTCCACCCTGTCTGTTCACCTTTTTATCGCCACAAAGGCTTCAAAGCACAGCAGGTCTGTCAAAGCACAAATCACAAATTGAACTCCTTATTAATCGTGTTATATCATACAGTATTGCAAACATGAACAGCTGTGTGGCATAGCTGAACCCTACAGATCCCAGGACCTTACTGTTACTTCACTCCTCCGCTGAAAATGAACTAAAGGCTGATTTGTGGTTTAATATTTTAATAAAGAGGGAATCCCAAATTTTTGTCTAAAGCATTTTTTGTGGATCCTAGAGATACAGGGTGCCCACTTCATCAAATGTGTGCTCCTTCTGATACATCAGGTTATGTTCCTTCTCCTGCTACCACACTTTCAGCTATGTATCAACCATTCAGTATTAGGTCACTTATCAAGCAGGATGACATTTGCAAACAGATATTTGTAAACTCGTGAACATTCTTAGGCACAGTTTCCATGCACATCTCAAAAATATGAATTTTAGACAGAAATGTTGGTTTCACTAATTATCAGTTCAGTTCAGTTCAGTACAGTATGCTTTATTGGCATGAATGTTTAGTTTAAATAATGTGGCCAAAGCAGTTTCTAACAAAACCAAAAACGTTTAAATATGACATAACAGGATTAATCCAATCAAGATCTTACGATGTTATCAGTTATAAATTACACAAACAAAAATAACAAATACAGATGGAACATAAACTACAAATAAAAATGAACAAGATTTAACCTACCATGCAGCCAACGTTAAGTGCATCAGCTGGCTGAGTCACTCGCTGTCTCTCAGGTTGTAACACAGGGCCACAGGGGGAGGCATGGACAGAGCAGACCTAAAGTTGCATGAATGTGATTCCTGTGGTGGCATAAACAACAGAAAAGCTCTCTGATGCAAGCAAGGCTATTTTGCTAACCTGAATCTTTTGTTTTCAGTCGAGTTGGGGGGCTAGAACTTTTTTTGGCTTCTAAAGGTGGGCGTGGCAGAAAAACGGTGAGAACCACTGCCTTAGATGGACATTTGGTGGGGAAAAATAGTAAAATGTGCTGCTAAAGATGTTGAATAATATACTGGATTTCTATTTTTACAAAAATGAAAAAGCCAGCAGCTGACTGTGATGTGAGCAAATGATTCATTAAAAAAAAATAACCTTGCATCAATGGACACTTGTCAGATTAATTCAAATCCCATTGGAGAGCAAATGTGCTTTCTAAGTGCTCAGAGTGTGTGAATCTCTGCTGACTTTAAGAACCTCACCTTTCTAACAAAAAGAGGGGCCTTAAAATGCTGTGGCAGCAGAGTGTTGTAACCAAGAGAATTGCTAAGCAAAATATTTAATTCATGTGTTGACTCAGTCGGTTCAGAAAGAAAAAAACTAAGCTACTTCCTGGTATGTGAATCTACTAAACACCAGTTACCATACTGCCTGACATATGAGTGCTGACTGTATTTCCCTTATTATCACTTCTTTAAGCACTGCACATGACTGACTCAGAATTACCTAATGCACACACAGAGCCCATGCTCTTCCTGCTGTGCTACCTCTGAGGAGATCGTTAAAAATCACAAGTGAATGACATTCAAAGGATTGCCGAAGACGCAGATCTTAATGGTTGATTTGAAAACAGTCTGGAAGTGAAAATCTCCCAGATCTTCATCTAGCTTTGCTTCTTAGAGCGTGAGATTAGACAGTAATAGGATCGTTGATTGTGAGCATGAAAATAAGTCACTCTGATACTTATCACCAGGAGACTGAAAGCTATCAAAAATTTATATCTGTGATAATCAGAATGTTAAACATGACATGGGTAATAACAGAAGTGAAGTTTTAGACCAAATCTAGAAGGAGGATGTGATGTTTTGTTTTATTTTTATCTGCTTTTAAACAACAAACCATGAAATAATTAAGAATACTTAGTGATGTGATTAATGAAACGCTCTATCCTGCTCAGTGGCCTCCCTTTGTACTTCGGCTACCTATTTACATAGAGTTAGTGTTAGTATAAATAGATAAGATGACTAATTATGTATAATGCAATCAAAATAGCATCAAAGTTAAAGTTAGTTCGACATTTTGGAAAATGTGTAATTTCATTTTCCACATGCAGTGTTAGATTAGAAGATTGAAACCGGTTTCCCAGCTGCAAGGTAAGCGTGAAGCAGTCAGCAGCTAGTTAGCTTAATACAAAGACTGGAGACAGCTAGCCTGGCTTTGTCCAAAAGTAACACAGTCTAAAGCTCACTAATCAACACATTATTTCATGCTCATTTAATCGGTACAAAAATTGCGTAGTGTAAAACTTAGCCAACTGACTGACGACAAGCTCCAACAACATATTTGCCCACAAAGATGTGTGGTATTGATCTTCTCATCCAGCTCTCACCATGAAAGTGGGTAAAAGTACATTCCTTTCACGCTTTGTATCAATTCACACCTTACTTAGTTGTAAAGACCTTATGCCAACTCACAGGTGGGTTGCTTAAATTATGTAAATGGTTAACAGAACTTCCTACTTAGAACACAACTGCATGGCCATTAAAAAAATAATCAAAAACCCCATCAAACATCCCACTTTCTCCAGTCATCTCTGAAATAAAGATGACAACGGATTACAGTAAACTGTATTCACAAAGATTCATTCCACAAATGTAAAGATTTGTGATTTGATGTAAAAACATTTAGTACATCTGACCTGCGGCCAAGTGTGTACCAATCTTCAGTTAGGTGTGAATGTACAATTATTATGGTTTATGTGCAAATTATGTGCAAAGGATTTCTTTACTGCATTTCATTTGGACACACCACTACCGTTAACTGCAACTTTTAAGAGATGCAGTTCAGTGTGGTTATTGTGCCGTCAGCAAGTATTTATTATTATTTCAATAATAATATCTATAGCAACGACATTAACCTCTCCTGTTTTTTAAGTGCAAACTTTTGGAACATTTATTATATGACGGCAATGTTGAGATGAGTCCAATTTTTTAATGCCTGTGCAGTAATGTCCTAGGTCTCATCTATCTGTGATTAAGGCAGAAATTATAGATGTGCGGTCTAATATTTGCCAGTGTGGGCTGTTAGTCACCACACTATTAAGCATTTTAAGGGAGCATTTTCCTAAATGACCAGTGAGCCATTTGTTAAACTAATTACAGCCAATGACTTTGCCTGTACAAACACACATTACAGATGAGCTCCCAGGTTATCTGGGGACAATTGCTGCCATTCTGTACAATCTGCATCCTTGTCCAGGTCCTGATTTGCATAATCAACCTGGACTTATTGTAGAAAATACATGTGACAATGCAGACATTTAATCATGCATTGTTGGTGTTTGACTGACCTAGGAAAGCCTAATCAACATTTGGAGAAAATTGGTAAAACTGTAGGCAGATAATTATTTTGGACATACAGGGGGCGACACCCTTCTCTTCACTCTGGTGAAGCGTTGCAGCCCAGCCCTCATCAGAGCTGCATAATAAATGCCCTTGATAAAAACATACACAACCGTAGGACTGCCTGTGATGAGAACTCCCCTGACCTTAATTAGCTGTGTTCATGGCATTGCATGAACCCATTACGGAGACTTTAAAGCATATCCATTTCATTTCTCACCATTTGTCTACACCCCTGCTCCGGCTAATGAGAGCCAGAAAGAACCGGAGAGGGGGTGTTTGGGGGCTGGAAGCTTGTCACCTACCACAGAGGTAAGAAACTAGAATAACCTGGGATTACTAAATGGCTTGATATTTGCCCTGCGGTCAACTTTGCTGAATGGAAATTTGAAAACTGACACATTTCTTCAGAATTTTACTTTCTCTGCATAATGCACTTCAGCCATGATGTGGTTTAAATGCATTGCAGTATGATTTGTTGAATATAAATGTTTGTATAGGTTTTTCTATGCATTCATTTACATCTGGGTGCACTGAAAAAACAGAGTAATGTCTTCACTATGTCAAGAATTTCCACTGTAAAGACTTCATGCGTACGCACATGCACATATAATAATTACATGAATGCTTGTGCAAAGCTGTGCAGTGTTTACACGTGTCTGTGCACGCCGTCCTCCATGTTTTTGGTGTGCGTGTGAAGCAAAAGGCAGAATCTCTACAACCATCCCAATATGAAAGCAGATGATCCTTCAGCAGGAGATTTCTCCCCCAGGGCAGAGTGAGCAGAGCTGACCCTAGAGTGGCCATCCATTGCATCCCTTTGAGTACACTGCAGCCATAATAACACTTGACCACCTCTTTCATCTACCAGCACCAAGCTGTGAGGCTGCTAACTTTGTTTCCTGCTGAGCACTGTTGCTAATCAGAGTAAAATTAACAACTGTTTCTTGTGGACTTTTAGAAAAACAAAAACTAAAGACCGAATAAAAAGAAATCCAAAACAGAGATAGCAGTAAAAAAAATATATTTACTTGGTACCTTTTCTTGACATTGATACAAAGACATTAGCAGCTGGTGATATTAGACACAGAAGTCAGGAAGTTTTTCCATCTGCTCAAACAAGGAAATCAGCATCAAACGTTCAAAAACCCACATCTTGACAAAAATTGAGCTGCACTGACTGTAATGGAATATGACTGACAGCACATGATTTTCTGATTACATGCCTGACAGCTTGCACTTATTGAAAATGATGAGGACAGATGTTTGCTCTGACTCACATGCAATTAGGTTGTGACTTCATGAAAACGAGAAATTAATTGAAAGTGAAATACAGAAAAAAAAGATTGTTTTCTTCTTCTAAGCGCAGTGTGTATATTTGACATAATGGTAGGCAGGCGTGACTGACACCTCTTCACATGAATTAATTGGTGTAAAAAGTCTCTTTAGAAATGGTACTGCATTTGCTTCAAGTGAACCAATATGTAACAACTATAATTACAAACATTAATGCAACCAGATGACAATGCATAACAAACATACATTCATGATCTTCTAAATGTTACATTTTGTGTAGGTTTATTTAGACTTGAAATTATGATCTTAAGATTTGAAACAAAGAGTGTTAAATTTACAAGAGAAAAGGTGTAATTCGCACACATGGCTCTATAATGTGCCGGTCAGGGTTCACAACGCTCACAAGAGAACCAATCAAATTCTGCCTCATTAATGTGCGGCCTTTCTGCTCTGTGACTGGGCTTGAAGGTTATGAAAAGATCATGGAAAGTGGCCCAGCCTTAAGTTTTTAAATCTGATTGATTTAGTTTGAATGTGTTGAAAAGCTGATTTTTACCATGCTACCATGCTAGACAGCTGACTTGCTCATGTTAATTAAGATACACAGCTCATGCTAACGTTTGTTATGCAAAAAATGAACTTGTAACCTGTGTTCTGCAGCTGACATACACTGATGATAGTGAGTACATTCATAGCTCAGACCCAGTTATGATCCACCTTTCCCAAGCAAAAAAATAGAAACAAGACTAGAAGAGCACTGAAAAGAAGATCAACAGACAGAGAGACATCGGCAAAGGGAAGAAGAGAGAACGTTTTTAAAGTTCTTTTTATTGTTTAGAATTACATTGTGATTAAAATGTGTTAAAATGTGTTAATACTGTATTATCAGCTCAAGATCAAGTTCAAGTCAGTGACCACTGACCAAATGTCTTGTCTTCCCCCAAAAGACATCGCCCAAAATCATTTTGTGTGTGTGACTGTTTTTTTTCTTTTCAAGAAAATTATTGATTTCACAAAGCCTTAGCAGATAGAGGCTTGTAAATATACTGGAAAATGAGCTTTCAGAATTAGAAAGTTAAACCCACCTGGTATAAATCTCAAAACCTCTCAGATCACAAATATAACCCAATAATTCCAAGGTCAAACAAAACAGCACAAACAAAAAGAAATCAAACAAAAAATGTAAACATAATAAAGTAGCTCCTCTGGAAAGCACAAAGCACGTTATCCAGGATTTCTTCAAACCGGTAAAACAAATGGCAGACATAATTACTGCACTTATAATAAATGCCAATTTCTGTCACCTTTTTTGACATGTGATGCTGCCTTTAGACAGGTGCTCTGTTTATCATCTTTCACTCACTTTGAAAACAAGTGAAACTTTTTTTCCCAGTTTAAGTAAATATGCATAATGTTTACTGAACGAACCCTACTGTAACTACTGTACCATAGACCTGAGAGGCACGGCTGGCCAGATGGGTTTGAAGACAAAGGGGCTCCAAAACATGCAAGATCCCTGCACCTAGCTCTTTGGGTGCCACCGGGGTGCCACCAAGGGCTCAGGGCCCCGATGCCAGGAAAGCTCAGACAATGAATGAGGATGGGGAAATAAGATGGTAGGTGTCAGCCGGGTAATTTTGTTTACCTAACAACTTTGTGCGCATGCAGTGCTGCTGTGATGATTATTGGGGTTATGATTGCCGTCATCCACATTCATTGTGCTCAACCCGTTGTCACTTTCAATTACCGCTGTCTGCAGCTCCAAATCCTCACACAAGCTGTACAGCCCCCCTGACAGTCTTATTACCGTTAAAAGAAAATCCATATACATCAGGTTCTCTTTGTGTCTTTGCACTCTAAACAGAGCATGACAGAGAGGGGAGGATAAATTCATGTTATGCTGTGTGGGTCATCAAGGTCCCCATGTGTGGATTGACTCTCTTCCCTTCAGGTTTTGAAAGACACAAATGTCTCTTGGGTTGAGGTTCAAGTAGAGCGCCTTTGATGTGCAGCTCCAGCTCCAGCAAGGTAGCGTGGGCCTGGAGTGGCAGGTGTGTGTAGGCTAGCTTACTGACCTCTCAACAGATATAAGATCTGCCGGCTGTAATTGATCTCTGTTCCATTTACTTTCACATCTATTTGTCTGCCAGTCTCTTGACAGCCAAAGGGAAATTATTGATCTGTGCTTTAGGGATATTAAGGACATGTAATTCAGCAACAGACATTCAGCACACAGAATGAGCTCGATACAGTGTAGTGAACACTGTAAGCCATACAGGTGATTCTTGTTAAGTACCACAGTCGGCTCATTCCTCAGAGGAAACAGAGAAACAGACCTGCATGCTAATTTGTCATAAAATGAAATATGCAACAAGATGGCCAAATGTTTCCATATGCTGCTGCAGTAACTGAAGCAATCACAGTACAGTTTATAGCTATTCTCAGCTGCCTGATATCCTTTTTAGGACACTTATAAGCACAGGTACAAAACAAGCTTCACCCTAATTAAATCGAATACTGTTTTTCTACTCATTATTTGTAAAATAATGAACTTCACATCCTCACGTAGAGGACAGGATTGTTTTCATTGGAAAAAAAAAACTTTCTCCAAAACTGTCTAGTGTGAGAAAAAAGTATTTTTTTTTCCCATTGAAATGAATTTAATTGCATTTGTGTATTTTGCCCTCAGGCAAGGTTCACCCACAACGGTTTAATCCTCATACAGAGTGGAGTGAAATATACATATATAATGCATGCGCTTCGGATTGCATTTAATACGGAAAGTAATTAAAAAGAAATCATTTTAATTCAGCACGCTTATCGCAGCAGGGTTTTGAAACAGCACAGACAAGGGTGATGGAAGGGGAAGGTATGTGGACAAAAAAAGGGTAAGTGGGGGGAGAGGCAAAGGAAAAGAGGACAGATAAGGTGGGATTGGTACTGTCAGAGTGTCACGTAGAAGGCAGGTTGATATTCTGCTCCAAAACAGAGACACCCCCGCACCCTGCAACTGTGGACAGTTTCGTCATTACACACAGAGAGCATCAAATCCTGCTGCTCTCACTGACTGTATTTAATCCTCTGAAATAGATGAACTGCTATTTTTAAAGAAAACGTCGCACCTGCTTCATCTTGTTGCCAGAAAGTCAAATAGATGCACACATAAGAAAGGGTCCCTGATTCATTTCTGGCTTTCAAAACATGGCACTTCACACAAATAAATGTGTTTGGTTCCCCCAAGCAGCTCTTAACCATGCTATTATTTCTTCATCCATTCACAGATGGCTGCCCTCAGCTTCCCTGAGAGGACTGCAATTATCAAGAGGTGTATAGCTTTATATTCACACTCTTTAGAAGAATTAACACAAGGCAATAACGCAAGCATATGTCAGATAACAACAACAGCAACAATACGGCAGCTCCCCAGTGCGCACCTAAGAAAGGGGTTTAATATTGAATATAAAAGTTGCTCAATAAAAAGTTTATTTTAGCTTCAGCGGAGCAAATGCATTTGTAACATCAGAAAGTGTAAACAATAAAAGCTATACCAAGTTAGTAATGAATGTAAGTATATAACTTACCAGTGAATGGGCTCTAGCTGCAACACACAAGTGACATGAAATGGATATAACATTATTTAAGTCAATTTTCACTTGTACACTTTGGTAATTTCACTGAACCTGGTTGCCAGAGCTAAAGTACTCTCTATTCTCATGTTAATGTGATGTTACATTCTTGATAATAGATATCCCTGTCCAAGTCGTGGCCTTATTTTCTGGCAAAAAGTTGCCAGTGTACTCGCTGATGAGTCAAGCAACAGCGAAAGGGAATTATGAGTTTAGCTCCCCTGGCAGTGTACCTTGGCCCTGTTAGGGAGGAACATGCTCCACTCTACTGCCCATTTACTCCACAGATATGGGCTGCTCAGCTTTTACTGAATGTTTACTCCTCAGGGAATTGGCTCCATCCTGTTAAAGTTCAGGTCACTTCTTCCCCTGCTCAGCTGCTGCTGCTACTGCTCTTCCACCACTTTAGTCACCTTCCTTTTCCATCCAGTGCATCCAAACCTGGATAACATCAGCATTACCCTTCAGGTTTGATAAAGGTCCCAACATTTAAAGTCTATATGAGCGGGTTTTCAGGCACTAAAGTTGTGTTCACAACACAAAAAAGGTGCAAAAAGCACCGAACACACTTCACTTTAACCTTATGCTCTGTAGCGTTTACACAGTTTGTCCTTCAGTAACAAGGTTGTGATGCATTTGCTTTAAATCTATCTCTTCACAATAATTTAGATGTGATACCGATGAAGCAGTACAATTTTTATTGTACTTTATTTATATTACAGACAAACTTTTATCATGTAATTTAATTAATCAGATAAATTACATGATAATCAATTGCAACAGTTGCACAAGGATCTTTTGTGGGGTTAATTGAAAGAGATGCAGAGGAGAATGGCAGACAGTTTGTTGCAAACAAGGGTGTCATTTCCTCTGCATATTTTTAAGAAAATATGAATTATACATGTGAATTTGCATGTGACAATGTGTAATTCGTCAGTCAAAACAGTAAAGAAAAAGGCAATAAAGCAGTGTTGTTGTTTTTTTTAGTAATAATGGTTTAAAACAGTATTACGATGATGTATCAGGTACTATTGTGATGACAGGTCGTCATGGTTCCAATCAGTCTAAATATGGTTAGAGGATCAATGATACAGTAATTTACATAGGATTTAAAATTTTCGTGTCAGACTACCATTATTATGGATTACCATTGTCACCATATTTTGTCATACATTTGATAGCAATGTATGTAAATATAAGAAATAATAAAAATCTACACTTTTGGTAGCAATATTACAATGATAATAGAAATGTAAAGCACGAGCACAATAATGCCCGACTAGAATAGTTTATCACCAGTTTAGGGTAAGAAAAACAACCTTTGCATCATACAATGCCCTTTTCAGTTTGAGGTTTTGAGATGGTTTTATTAATGCAAGAGAAAGCTCTCCCCTTCACTTCAACTGATGATATAGAAAATCACCAGAAGAGGAGCTTTAAGGATTTCACACTACAGCAGCATTACAGATTTAACAGGTTCAGTCAGTCTGCAGGTTCGGAGTGAAGTGTGATGTGTGTCTGCTTGTGTGCGTTTGTATCTCTGTTATTCTTAATGTTAACAACCCAGCCCATGTCTTCATGATTAGCAGTACAATATGAAACGGAGAGGAACAACCACCAGCAATCAAGTGCTTTCTGACAACAAAGGAAGCAGCAGCAGCAGCCGCAGCGGTTATATAGGATCCCGCCTCTGTTCCTGACATTGCTCATGTGTGCAAACATGAATTCATGGTGAATCCACAGCCTTCCCTCTTGGCCCCAACAGGGAGCACATGTCACATAGAGGCTTTTCACACAGTCTGCTGGACAGGACAGTCAGGCACACAGCAAATCTGCTTAGTTACTTTATCATGCCATGAAGTGTTACCCATGGGACAGCAACACTTGTCAAAGAGGATAATGTAAGAAAACTCAGCCCCGCAAGGCCATGCGCCTATGATTTTGTGACCTTTCTAGAGTGCCTCATTTAGGGTCTTTTTTACAGTGACAAGGCAATGTTTGGCTCCTTTTTATATGAGCAGAAAACTGGCCAGAGGATTTTAACATCACTGCCCAGATGCGCTATACTGTGGACCTTCCCCCTTAAATTGCAATTATACAGCAGGGCATCTTAATTTGTTTAGACAGCGTTTAATCTTTTGCTTTTGTGACAAGAGGGTTCAGGAGGTTCTATATCCAAATCCTCTATTCACACATTTTAAAGAGAATAAATAGATAAAGAGGCCCTAAGTACATTTGGCTGACTACACTAAAGGCTAATGTTGTTTGACGTTTGACTATAGCTACATTTCTCCTTCCCTCCAACATGGTATGAATCAATTAGGTTAGATGATCTGACAAGTCCTAGAGGCAGCGCTCTGAACAGATCAGGGATATGAATACTTTTGAAGACAAATTAGGCTCAAAGAGGTTGGTCAAAAGTGTAAATCAAGACTACCGCACAGGCTAATTTCCTTGTCAGAGAGGATAGATAAAATCACAAATATCTGTTAATTTCTGCAACCCAACAAGAGCCAGTTTGGTGCCCACAATCGAATAAGAGCTGCGGCAACTCGAATTCCACGGACCTCCCAAGGACACAATGGCTCCCTATTACCTGCACTCTGGTGTTATAACAGTGGGTGCACACAATGAAAACACAGAGAGGGCCGTACGGCTGCCATCGAGTCTTGAAAGGTGGCCTCTTCTGCTGTCCAGCTAGCCATTTAAGTGTGATGGCAGCCATTACAGGTCTTACCAAGAGGAGAGATGAATTGCTCAGACTGGGCAATTATTTATAGAAAAAAGAGAGCCTAATTATCATCAGACATCATTCAAATATTTGGTATATTTACAGTGAATATTGCCATGTCATGATGTTATTTGGTGTCATTTTATCAACACTACTTTTATATCTATCTTCTTCCAACCACACAAAATATGATGTACCCAAAAAGTTTTGGAGAAATGTATTGCTGAAGTTATTCTCTAGAAGACATATTTCAAATTATTTTGAATAAAGATCAGCCTCTCCCTTACCAAAAGTAAGAAAAAGTCTCACATGGATGTCTTTATCCATACTTTTTCTATTTGCAGGTAAATTGTGCTGCTTCTGACACCAGCTTTATCTGAATGCCTGCAGGTTCCCTAAATTTAAATTTGCTGTTTGTATCGCTGTGTTGTGTTGGTGCATGTCAGGGTTATGTTAATTGACTTCAGCAGGTGATTTTGTGCCATTTTCAGATGGGGGAAAAAAACAGACTTTCAGCTTTCCGTTCTATCGGGTTTCTCTTTTAGGTTCCTCAGGTTTTTCTTCCAGCTCAGAAGTAAATCTGCTTGAAGATGGTTTCATCCAACTTGAAGGCACAGTGCATCATTAAAGGGCAAGGCTATGCAATTTAATTTCAAATTTTGCAGACTAATCATCAAACAATACCATGTCAGGTATAGTTAAAGCGTGTAAAACATGGGTTAAACTGATCTTAACCCACAGGACAGAGGAGTAGAATGATTAATGTGAGGGCAAATAACATGTGAATGTGGCTCATATAGAATAGCTGAAGCCAATTACTCATTCAAGAATCATTCACATTAGACATCATGAGTGGCGACCTAATCATATTGATTTCGATAAATATTAAAACTTGGATTCTTTCCACTGTGACACACCTGTCCATGATCATGAGCTAGCAAAATACTGCAAGTGCAACACTGCCCTTCCCTGTTTTGCTGCTGCAGCACATACAGTGAAAGCTACAGTATATTCATGAAAGGAAGTGTCCACTGATCGACTGCTCTGCCACATCTAACGCATTATCTTAGTGTGAAGATGAAAAGGCAGGACGTGGGGTTGGGAATATTATAGAGACAGATAGTGTGTTGAGATCATTTGGAACTGGCTGCAGGACCTGGCCTGTACACAGCTGTGCAGCTGATCAGTGATACTGACAGAGGAGAGAGGGCATGAAAGCAAGCTGCAAAAGGTCAGGTAATAAAGTATAGCTCTCACTCTTATTGTACCACCAATCAGCTTAGCTCAGCTGCCCTTTCCCGCCTGTCAGTTGTAGATTCAGCCTTTGTTTGATACTGCAACCTTTCATGTCGTGAATTACATACACACATTTGGTAATGGCCGATGGAGTAGCAATTAGCATCAAATTACAATCGCTGTTTGAGTTGAGTTAATGGAGCGCAACAAAAATTGGAATTACCTGTGATTAAACACCACCCTGTCCCTGAATGACCATACGGTATAGTGTAAAGTTAAAGGTGTTATTTGTGATATCAAACGCGCAGTATGATGGATCACATCTAGTAAAATGACAATTATAGAGCAGAGTTGACATTTGGTGGGTTGTTGTTAGACGTTTCTCCAGAGGTATTATCTTGAATTGAATTTAGATGCAGGGTTCCGGGAGAGAGAGAGAGAGAGAGATAGAGAGAGAGAGAGAGAGACCAAGTGATAGACTGTTTTAATTGGATATTTGGCCCCTCTGGATGGGGACTGAACCATGGAGCGGCATCATTATAATCTCTCATCAGGTTCTAATTTGGACCCTGAATGCCCACTCCCCACTGTGCTCCATACACTTGAAAGTGCATGCCGTCTGCTTAAATCTATTTTACTTTATTTTTAAAGATAGTAGTAAAACTGAGTTTTTGAGGATAGCTCATATTTAAATGATCATTCCTAATGCAGTCTGCACAGATTTCTTTTCACAAAACATCTTTCTGAAGGTGTGTCTGGCTCCGGAGCTATGGGGTCTGGATTTGTGGTTGAGGGCCGACTGCTGCCCCCCATGTTCCTGCTTGACACCCAATTATTATTAGTCCAATATTTATTATCATTAATATTGTTATCATTATTAGTACTACTATGATTTTCTTACTATACCACTACTACCTTTACTGTTTTTTATATTTCTGTGTGGATATTGTATTCGATTGAGCCCCCCCCCTTCTCAACTGGTCGAGGCAGATGGCCGCCCACCTTGAGCCATAGTTCTGTTCAAGGTTTCTACCTGCTAAAAGTTTTTTTTTTCTTTGCCTGTGTAAATGATAATTTTTTGCCTGTGTAAATAATACCAGTGAGTATGGTCTTGTTCTGTATGACAAGTGCAATGACGTAACCATTGTTATTGATTTGGCGCTATATAAATAATATTGAATTGAAATGAATGTTATTCTAACAGGTCAAACATGCTTTACAGTGTCCATAAATGTGCCTTTTGAATCTAATCATTTTGTCACACCAGCTTTCAGGAGAAGCAGATTTTAAGCATATGCTGAACTTTGGCACCAGCAAACAGCGTGCCCAGGCCCACGTGGTCCTTCCACATGTGCATAAACAATTGAGTTTCACCCAGCACTTGTCCTACTTATTGTCAAACCACCAAGCTGTGAGGATGTTTTTGGCTGCTGGTTGCAGACGGTACAGACTCACTCAGGGCCCCTCAGGCTGTGAGAACACAGCTCAGATGAACCCTGTGAACTCCATTACCTGCTGATGTGAAACGACCTAATGACCTCTGAATGAACAGGCAGGTTTAAACCCAACATATTACTATAAACCCTATCAGGAATGGCCTTCAAACTGGGGGTGGAGGGGGTAATCAACAGCAGTGATGCCATACTGAAAATAACAGATGACAGTCCATTAAGAGTCTAAACATTCTGGTCATGTCTGATGTTCAATGTTTCCGATGATTATTTTCCATATGCATCTCTGAGCGTCAGTTTTATTCTGCGAGCTCATTGCAAATTGAGTTTTTATCAACTTGGAGACGAGGCAGAATGCAGACAGCTTTTTCAAATCAATATGCTATAGGTCAGCCGAGAGTCTTGTATCAGTACAATCGATACTTGCACATCAAAGGAATATGCCATTGTACACACTTAACAAGTGCAAAAAGGCCAAACCCTGGAGGATCAACCCAATAAGTAGGTCAGAAAAACACTCCAATTGGGTCAAATGATAATGTGCTTCTGGATAAGATTCCTCCTAGAAATGCTGTGCATGTATGTGCGACCATTTATGTTTAACAATGCACTTGTTATGATCAATGTTTGAATACCCCTTTTGCATTACTATTGATTGAAAGAAAGTGGCAAATGCACCTCTGCAAGGTAACCACCTCATGCTGTATTAAATCTGTTATTTTTCACCATTCAGCATTTCTTCACAGGAATCCATGTATAAATTAATCTACTCAGCTGAATAAGTGCAGTATTATAAACCTGCAAGTGTCTTTGCTAGCCAAGCAAGTCAACATAACTGATGCAACAGCAGCAATTTCATCGCCCATAAAGCAGCAAGTTGTTCTGCAAAATGTAAGATGTTGTGAGGAGCCAGGGAATTCAGAAATGATTATGATATGTGTTTTGTCTGCTTGGACAGTCCAAACAGCTGATCATCAGTGACTGATAGGAGGTAATCACACTGAAATCTTATCAGAGTGCTGTGTGTTGCAGATGCTGTAGGCCTGCTCTGTTATCTGTACACAGCACAGGAGAGCAGCGCATTTGATCCCCTGCTCCGTCTCTCTGTGCACGGAGATAATTTCACTTTCCTTTCAGGATTTGTAAGCATCGAAGTTTTAGACCTGTGTAGGTGTACATGTTAACATTTGATCTTATATTGTAACTGTGCGGTTTCATGCCTGAGAGGAACGGCAAGATAAAGATGCTCTTGAACATGTTGAGATACAGTATCTCTCAATGAGGGCAGCTGCATCGATCTGTTCATTTCAAATACAAAACAAGATTAATAAGATTAAAACAAGCTCTGTGGGGCCACTGCTTCAAAGCCTGATGTGAAGTAGTGATAAGGAACTGTAATAACTTGGTAATAAAAAATTATTTATCAGAGGTGGAATATAATTTACCTTACCATTAATTAACAACTTTTTTTAACAGTTTTTTTTGAACAGACATATTATTTGAGTGTTTTTTCTTTTAAAACATCTGCATCTTTTCTTACTCATACTATTTCTTTTTACAAAGGTTAATTGCATTTTTGTACCATGGGATTTGTGATTTACATTTCTTGTATCATTAGTGGTATTTTAGGAGCCAAAACAGCAGCTGTTATGAAAAGTAGTTTTGGGAAAAACATAACAGTACACATTTTTCACAAGATGAATATTTGTTAAAAATATTAGCAGAGCACTTTTGACTTGCATCATTCACATAAATTTGACAGCTGGTCTGTTTGGACAGTCTGTTTATTTGCCCTGAACAGCCAATGTACTTACTGACTGACCGTTAGCAGTACAAACGGACTGTGTATGTGAGAGCAGATTGAAAATCAAGTTGAAATTTTTTCGTCATGGTTTTCATGCAGACGAGTCTCGAGTCTAGACTCACTACCCACTTACATATTTCCATTTACCGTATATTTAATCTTGCCGCTAACAAGAGTTGTTATGACCTGGCTCAAAAGGCCACAACCAAAGGGAGACAAACCATGGTAGAAGTTAAAATATGTTTATTTAAACCAAAATTAACCAAATTAAGGCTGGTGCCAAAGTAAAGGTGAACAAGTATGGGGTATGAACATCAGTGGTTTCAGTCAGGTCAGGATGATGGATGCATGGAAAATGTGTGTGAGGGCGATGTAATGTGCAAGAAATAATAACTATCAACTAAAACAGCATGTCCAGAAACATTTATTCATTTAGCTGACGCATTTATCCAAAGTGACTTGCTATTCATGTCAGAGGTCACACACCTCTGGAGCAACCAGGAGTTAAGTGTCTTGCTCAGGGACACATTGGTAGATAGATCACAGTGGGGGATTGAACCCAGTTCTCTCACACCAAAGGCATGTGCCTCATCTACTGCACCTTCACCGCTCCCCAAAGCAAGGCAAGGGTGGAACCTGTGCCGGGAAACAGATTGTAGCAAGTTAGCAGAGAGGTCCGTCTGGCCATCCTCAGCCCCTAAGAATGAGAAAAAAGCGTTAAGTATCATGTTTACCATGTTCACTGTCTTAGTTTAGCGTGTTAGCATGTTAAATTTTTCTAATAGGCTCTACATAGTTATGGTTTATGGGACTATCGTTGACCTGCGGGTGGCATGAGAGGAAAAGTCAAGAAATCACAAAAGTCAGTAGCTTGGGGCTGGTGATGGAACAGTGGTGTTGGTGTGAGAGCCCCAGGTTCAATTCCCCAGTGTGACACATCTGCCAATGTGTCCTTCTGACTTATATAACAATTGTAGGTTGCTTTGGAAAAAAACATCAGCTAAAGGAATGAATATAAACCAACCACCATGTTGAATTTTTGCAACCAGCAACCAAATGTGACTACAATTGGATGAGATGGTGGAGCTAATGGCCGTGTGTGGAGCTAGCTAGCTTGCTTAGCTAGGTCTGTAATTCACGTTTAACTGTAATTTTAACAGCGCTGAAAATGTTGTCTAGCGAACAAAAGTCTTAAAACTAAATGTACTCACCTGAGAAAGTGAACAGCCGACTCCTAATAAATTTACAATCATAGATAATCGAGCCATGAAGCATACTCTGCTATATGGTCTATTTTCCTCTAAATGGGACCATAATTTACTAAATGAACATCATGTTGTATTGAAGAAGACTTGAAATTAGCGATTGATACCATTAACTCATTATGAATGTGTTTACTGAGGTAATAAATCAGGTGAGAAGTAGGGTCATTTTGCAATTATTTCTATTGGAGCCAGACTTCTTTTTGCAACCACAAGAGACGCCTCCTGCTGGCCGTTCAATAGAATGCAGGTTTAAGGGACTTCCGCGTTCGCATCAGTTTGCTGACCGGAAGCTTCCCGCTTGGTCTGTGCAAAATTTCAATAATTGATAGTTCAATCTTGACAAAAGTGGTGGACTGAGTGACTGACATGGCCATCCCCTGGGCTACACCGCTAACATGGGTAACAAGAATAATAACTTGAGTACCTATTGAGAATTTTAATTTCAAATATGCATCACATTATGTGCAGTACCTGCATATATCTTTACATTACATATTTAATCCTACATATACATTTCTATTTTTTAATAATGTTGTGGTAGCAGCCTGGCTGACAGTGAGTGTCCTGTTTTTTTCTCTCCTTTTTATCAGTTATTCTGCTTTTTCCTTGGTTTTCTGTTCCCTGCCTGCCTCCCTGTGTTTTCTCCCCTGTGTGCTCTCTCTCCCTCTGCTCCTGAGCCCAGCCAACGACCCGCACCTGCACCTCATCAGCCACCTCGTCAGCCTGCCACACCTGCCAGTAGTCAACCTCATCCCTGCCTGTATTTCAACCCCGGTTCTCCACACCACTCTTGCTTGATTGTCGTTGCTCCATACTCGGTGCCACCTCCACGTTCAGGCTCTCGTGTTTCTTGTTTTCTTACATTTTCCCTGTGCTTTGTCTCCGTGATCTCTAACCCTGTCTCTCTGTCTGTTTCCCTCCCAGGTACACTCACCCTCGTCCTCCGTTCAGTCGGCTGGGCTCATCCACCGGTCCTCTCCTCCTCGGGCTTCCCCCACGGCGTCCTCCCTGTTCTCCCTCGCCTCTCGCTTCCTCGGCCCCAGTGTTCCCTGGCTCCCTGGTCCCCAGTCTCCTTGGTTCCTCGTGCCTGTGTTTCCCCGGCATCCACCTCTCCCTCCACTCCAGTCCCTCTACCCCTTTTTCCTCTCAATAAACCTCCTTCCCTCTGAGTGCTGTGTTTGGGTCCTCTCTGTCCCCACACCACACCACCCACACGTAACAAATAAATCCTTGCTCCTCGTGCTGTGGCTTTCTATGCAAACTAAGCGTCTGTATCATAATATACATTATGACATAGTAAATAAAATTTGTATAGCCTATTACATTTTAGATAATTTGGCTGATATGTACATATAGGTGTTCATAAAGGAGTTTGTGAGTGAAAATTTTTGTAAACATGTCCTTACAAAACTAACCTCAGGGTAGAATTACTTTAACTTCCTTTCTCTCCCACATCATATTTAACACATTTACCAGTTTTCTTTCCTGTCATTTTGCCTCTAAGAAGATAAATAAATGTCACGCATAATGAGACAAAGTCTTGTGAGGTTATGGTCAAAAGCTGAGTGGAGAACTATTCTATGAGTAAACATTATGAATAAAACAAAACCACAAAATCTAAAACAAATCAAAAAAGATACAAAAAATTTATTTATGGAACAAGGTTTCACTATTTTACTAGCCAGTCATGTTTGATTCTTTCAGTGCTCCATTCTGCCCTTTCAAGGTGTGACAGTGTGTGTTTGAGTGAGATGAAAGAAGAGTTCAGGGAACATCCACACAGACTGGATTACATCAGAAGAGACAGAAATCTATAGAGTGATAAAGGAGTGACGCATTGTTTAGATTTCTCTTCTTGCTTTCATTGGTGATTGTGATGTTAACTGTCCTTGGATCTCGTGGCTCAAAGAATCCAAGTGGTTATGCACGCACAAGGTTGCTTTTAGCACACACTCCATCAAATACGATCAATCACGGGTCCTCAAACATTCTAAGCAGGCAGGAAGGATGGAGTTTTAAAATTATAGGGTTGTGACTGATCCACGGCAGGAAAAAAAATCCAATAGATTGGGATTTCAGGATTTCAGCAGTTCTGTGTCCAGGCTTGTGTCATAGATTTTCAATTAGGCTGTGGCCATTGTGACTTTAGTGTATGGCTTTAGTGCATCATGAAATGTCAGTTGTGCACTGCAGCTCCTGGACTTGTGCTTTTCAAGCTTCTATGGCAGCTAAGGATACCATTGCCATGGTGTTGCATCCATAGCAACACCATGGCAATGGTATGTGGCCCTTATGTCAGGAAAAATGTTATAATTAGGGTATCCAGAAACTTTGATTCAGTAGCACCTGACACATGGCTGCTAGTGTTACCTGTTAGAGCTCTGCAGAGGCATTATAATGGACTCCCATCGCTCCTGAAACTGCCCTGCATACTGTCTCCTTGCTTTATTAGCCTTTCTCCCAGCTAGTTTTACTCATGCTAAAGCTTATAAATCAGTGGATGAAGGATAAAATACATACAACGCAGATCATTGCGGCTTTGTACTCATCTGCAATCAACAGTTAGAACATCCTTTTTGTTAATATGTAAAAGTGCAGTGCAGGTTCATGTCATTTAAACACCTCTAAATTTGAAAAATAAAGGTCTTGGAGTGAATACACAATGCCCTGTCAACCAGAGATGATCATTATCCTGCATTGTTTGATTGGTCCCTTAAAAATGTTATGTGAATAAAAAAAAATATGGTTACTGCCCAGTTTTAGAAGCACCTTAATAATCTGGCATATGAGACCCTAAGGATAACCCTTCTTCTTTAATGGTGTTGTTAGCAGTCTGTTGAAATCCTCAGCCAATACCCCAGGTTGCAAAAGGCGAAGGTATGTGTAATTTAATGTAGTACATTCCTATTCTAATGGTGGTGCAGCACCTTTGGTTACACAAGGTCTCTGGACATCTAGATTGGCAGACAAGACCTGCAGCTTCGCTCGTGGGAATCATTGATTCCTTAAACCAACCCAGAGATAACTGAAAATTAACATATCTGGTTAATTACCTTAATCAGTCTGCGCTCATTTATCAACCTGATGTCTAAATTACTTTTTGTCAAGGTAAATTCATTTTAATTGCCCTTTAACCTTTAATACCGCATAGCACCCCTACAAGTCCCCTTTGCATCAAATGAAATTTGCACAACATCTCAGTTTGTTGCAAATTTTGTGTATTATTAGGCTGATTTTAGCATAATGTCTTATATTTAGCATGTTTTTCCTGCATTACACACTCTCCTTGATTTGGGATCTCCTCATAATTTCATACTTTGGGTTTATATGAGAAGATAATTACTTTTTAACAATGTGCTTTCAGTGTGTGCCTCCCCACATGCCCAGCGGCAATCTTGCCCGGCTGTTTCTGGCTGCTTCTCCTCTGAGCTCTCGTACGCCAAACCCTGAAGATGGCCTGGAAGAAGACTAATTAGTCCATGAGTGGCACTGGTGGTCCAAGAGGATTTTGGTGCTTGGGAGAAATGTTTACCCAATTTTAGATTCATTTAGCCATGCATTGCTAATATTTCTATTAGAACAACATAAGAGGTATGGCAAAATGGAATGACATTACTATGTTCTTTAAAGTCTCATCACCAGATAAATTGATTCCATCAGTCTTTTGATCTTTTGGATGATCTATTGTTTTCAGCTAATGACATGGGTGAAGATCAATGTAACATGACACACTGGGAGCTGACCTCTTTTATGGACAGATACATGCCATGCACTCAACCCTGATGGCTTGCAGCTATAAATGCATATTGTGTGACCCACAGTACATCTTATCAGAGAGCATGAAGGCATGAAATAAAGCTGTTATCTGACAATGAGACTCATTTCTCAAAGGCATTAACACTTGCGTGAGACTTTTTCTCTTTAAGATTCAAGGAACACTGAGGGAGACTGTGCAAAATAAAGTTGATTTTGAAGTGAGGACATGTGGAATAGAATCATCTGATGAATAAATGTTTCCTTTGAGCTGATTGCCGCTTTTTAAAATCGAACTCACCCACTTGATTTGGTTAAAAAAAGCTGGTTCTTGCATGAGAACAAAACTTGGAGATAATCCAACAATGAAAACTGCCTTATCGGCATTTGTTATTCTCACAGCTTAATGGATTGTGTGCAGGGTTATCATCAAAATTCTATAGAGCTTAACAGATAAAATAATGTGATTGTTGATAAAAGTGGACAGAATAATTCTATAGATAAGAAAAGATAAAGTAAAGCAGTCTGATTTACAGACTTGCATGTTTTTGATTATTTAATATATGTAATTTCTGTTTCATTTAACATCAAAAAGTGTTTAACAGAGCTATGTTTGAAAGATGTGTATAGGTGAGGATGCTGCAGAAGTTTGTGGATGACACTGGCAAGGATTGGGACCATTGGTTGCCGTTTCTGCTCTTTGCCTACCGTGAAGTTCCCCAGGCGTCTACAGGGTTCTCCCCATTTGAGCTGCTATATGGCTGGGATGTGCAGGGACCATTGGATCTGCTCCGCAAGGGCTGGGAGGCCCCATCCACCACTTCAAGTGACAGAGGGGTGGTGCAGTTTGTGTTAGAGATGAGGGATCGGCTAGCAAGATACCGCGAGGAGGCAGAGGTCAACCTGCGTGCGGCCCAGAAAAGCCAGAAGATCTGGTATGACCAACAGGCGCGGCAATGTGAGTTCCAGCCTGGCCAAAAAGTCCTGTTGCTTCTCCCTTCTTCCAACAGCAAACTCTTGGCAAAATGGCAAGGGCCATACATCATCCTCCGCAAGATGGGTCTGGTCACTTAAGAGGTCCATCACCCCGATAAGAAGAAACCCAAACAGACCTACCATGTAAACTTACTGAAAGAGTGGAAAGAGTGTCCAATTCCAGAGCAATCTCTGATGGTGAGGGAGGTGGACATGGAAGTGGAAGAGGAGTTTGGACTGGAACCTGTCACTGCAACTGCTCCTCCCCTTCTCGCTCATCTGGCACCAGAGCAAGCCGCACAGCTCCTCCAAGTCTTCCAGAAGACTCCTTCCCTCTTTGCTGCCAGTCCTGGGAGAACCACCCTGGTTGAGCATGTTGTTCGCCTAAAGGATGGATGACCCGCCAACGTCCCTATCGTGTGCCACAACATCTAGTGGAAAAACTACAGCAGGAGGTAGAGGAGATGTTGAAGCTTGGAGTGAGTGAGTCTTCTAACTCAGAGTGGTGCAGCCCAGTGGTCATCGTCTTCAAGAAGGATGGCTCTCTCCGCATCTGCATTGATTTCAGGAAGCTCAATGCCATCTCAGAGTTTGACGCCTACCCGATGCCAAGAATCGATGCGTTCCAAACACCGGCTGGACTTTTCCAATTCACTGTGATGCCATTTGGACTGCACAGAGCACCAGCCACCTTCCAGAGGTTGATGGACAGGGTCCTTCAGGGTTGTGACTACTGTAGCACAGCTTACCTCGATGACGTGGTGATCTGATGTCCAACATCTGTCACTAGTAATGGAAAGACGGCGGGGTTGATGCTTAACCCCTCCAAATGTAAGTGGGCACGGCAGGAGACATGGTACCTGGGTTACCAACTAGGGTGAGGTGAGGTGCGTCCACAAGTGGATAAAGTAGAAGTTATCCAGAACTGCCCTCGTCCCCGCACCAAGAAGGAGGTACGGTCCTTCATGGGTTTGGTGGGCTGGTACAGGCGATTTGTGCCTCAGTTTGCAACTATTGCCGCACCCTCACTGCCTTTACCAGAAAGGACCAGAGGAACCCAGTGACCTGGACAGATGACTGTGAAACCGCCTTCAGCACACTGAAAGCCTGCCTGTGCTCTTCCCCTGTCCTCAAGAGCCCAAATTTCAACAGAAGATTTCTGGTACAGGTGGATGCATCCGCAGTCGGCCTTGGAGCAGTTTTAGCCCACGGAGACCCTGGCAATGAACATCCCATTCTGTACCTGAGCCGAAAACTGCAGCCACGTGAGACTCGGTATTCTACGGTGGAAAAAGAGGGCTTGGCCATTAAGTGGGCACTGGAGAGCCTACGTTACTACCTGCTAGGACGGGATTTTGACCTGGAAACGGACCACCGAGCTCTCACTTGGATCAACTTAGTGAAGGACCACAATAGCCGCCTTACTCGATGGTACCTTTCACTCCAGCCATTCAGGTTCACCATCCGACATAGGTCAGGCCAGGCCAATGTGGTAGCAGATTACCTTAACGGTTGCCGCACATCGCCAAAATCCAGGAGGAGGGGGATGATGTGACGGAGCGGCTCCGTCAGTGAGTGCGGGCCACACACATACACACGCGCGCACACACACGCACATACTCACATTTCCGTCTTTTAAATAGCATGTTCTCGTGTGCTTTCATGGTCATGTGAACTGCAAAATTATGGTTTTTGGTTGTAATAATTTGTGATGTAAATAACTGTTTCAGTGGAAGGAAAATGTTTGTGGAGAAGGATATAATTATTGTTGAAAATATGTTGAAGTGTAATAGATATGAATCCTTTTCTGGAGTTAGTAAAATCTGTTTATTATATTGTATAAATAATGGTTAAGCCTAGTGGGAGGAGCTACTGTCTTTAAAAGTGGCAGCTTTGGGCCTGTGAGGTCAGTCTTGGCCTGGTTACAGAGGAGGTAACTAGTGATTTGTATTTTTGTGGGGAGAGAGAAACAGAGTTATCAAAAAAATTTTGGTGTAACTTTATTATTGAGTAAGTAAATTAATTTTTTTTTAATTGTTATTTTTTTGTATTTTTTTTAAGATCTTCCAAAATATCTTCTTTTGGGTAAAAATCTACATATCTTTTGATTGGAAATTGTTTCTAAAAGGCTTTTCATGTCTAAGCAACCTTCTTTTTGACAAGTTTGTTCCCATCTCACTTCTGCCCATGCCTGGTTTGAATAATGAATGTGTTGTTCTCTGTTGATGACAGCCTCATCAATGAAAAGCAGCATTTTGTTTTTGTCTTGGAGTAGATGTGCGTGAGCCAAACTGTCACTACTGGGTGCAGAGTGTAAGGTCGGGGAGATGTTTGAGCGTAGAGCAGCGGTGTTGGCACAACGAGGGCAGCATCTTTCCTATTGACAAGGATTATTTCTGTCAAGAGCAGCACTCATGGGCCTATCTAAAAGCCATGCTAATAAATGTCCGTCACTGTGGCTATCCATCACCACTACCCAGTAACAAAGTGCTTACTGCACCATTGCTGAATTAAAGTAAACAAGCTCGTCTGGCTGGGAGAGGCATATAAATGAGAGGCAATAGATAGTCTGTGGATAAAAAGGGATTTATTAGAAAAGGTGTTTGGGAACTTTAAGTGCCCTCTCCTCACACGCACATGCAAAATGCATGCATACAAATATCTGTGCATGTTCACACGTGCACGATCAGACTTTCATGCAAATATGCAGACCTCACACAGTTATCATTAGCTATTTTGAGCACTTTGATTGCGTTAATTACAATTAATTGGCTGCCTCGCTCAGTCGATCCATCATTACCGGTTATTTGTTTGTAACCAGATTCAAAGAGTTTTCTGAAGTTACTGTAGCTTGCCAGGGATTGTGCTCCTTCAGCAGGTTATGTGCAAAGGCTTTCGAAAGTTTCAGCATTGTTCAGGCAGCTTGAGTGGCTCCATGTAATCACAAATGGCTGGGTTATTGTTTTACTGACAGAAATGCTCAGATTTCAAGATTTGTGCATTAAACATGCAGCCTAATAAAATATTAAGGTGCACTGCAGATGGCATACTGTCTGAACCTAAAAAATAGATTCAGATTTTTTCTCTTTTTCCTTGCTGCGTACCTGAACACTGGCATGAGCTATAAAAGTACCTTGTGGTTGGTTTCCTTCTTTTGTTTGCTTATGTGGTTGAGGAACTTTATTGTGGATTTGTTAATATTTGTGAATATGTGGCCAGTGTCAGCTGTGGAAAATCTGATTGATGATAGGTACAGTGCAATTGCTCTAACCGAGTACCATTCTTCCTCTGAGATATGTTAAGAGATAGACAGCTGGATACATTAGCAGAATGTACCCTCGAGTGACATCCGAGACAGAGTACCTTGCCCTCTTTCACTCAATCAGTCAGCTAACATGTTCCCATGGCAGATCAGTGTGCCTAACTATAAATCCATGCTCTAGCTCATATGTTAGCTTCACAATTTGAAGCTAACAGCACATGAGCGTCACAAATCTGCAGTTTATGGTTGCAGCTTTTTGTTTCCTGCTCTGTGGAGGTGCGACATTCTGCCACACTGGCAGAGACATTTTTCAACAGTAAAACACCAAATAAAATGCATATGCAGCTCTCATGAGCTTTTCCTTGTATTGAATTCAATAGTGAGTTATTTTTGTCCAGCCCAGCATGACTGTTGCTTTCTTACAGTCTGCCCAGATGAACGTCACTGTGCATGTTACTCGAGTTGTGCTCGAACCAAGTTTGCAGGAGTTCCTTTGCTGTTGGCGTAAGAGCAGATCTCCACCTGGTACAGCCCCTCATTCTGGATGAATGATCTACGCTCCCAACTGCCTGGCTCCCTCCATCAAACCTGGCCAACACTCATAATAAATGATAGTAGGGGACAATGCCCTATTTTCACAGCAGAGTCATCCGTCATGCCAGGCCAGACAAAGCCCCCAGAGTTTCATCATTTTCAACTATTACTCACACCAAAGTAACAGAAAAGAAACCCTCATCTGCTCAGTAATGGCTATGGGAGGCCTTGAAAACCTGTTTAAAGGTATCGACAAAATCAAAAGCATTGTGTCTTTTGGGGTCCACCTGGAGTTTGAGATACAATCTGCTTTGAAGATCAGTCTAATTTAATGAATTTGATGCAACCATCAGTTTTCTATTTTTCCTTTGTGAGGAGCTATTTGTCTCCCCTCCTGGTCAATATCCTTTTACACTGGTTCCACATTCAATTTAATGTGTTAAGTGCTTAATTAACCCCTAGATTATATAAGGGGGCATGCTAAGGCAGACTCCTGATGCTTCATGTCAATTTGCAGGTTAATCAGGTCACCTTCTATCATCTGCCAAAGCAGCAGAGGTCCTTTGGTTGTAATTGTACACCAGAGGCAGCCTCGACAGATTGCGGCTGAAACCCATCTCATCTCTGCCCATATATGGTATAGTTACATTTCTTTAATGGGACTTTATAATAGGATTAGATCAGAAAAAGCAGCAGTTCATCAAACTAGGAGCTTGACTTGACTCTTCTCTTTTCTTTCCAAGCTGTGTCAAGCAACATGACAGGAACGGTCAATAAAAACTATTTTAGATTTAGACGTGTGTGAATAATCTATTTGAAAAATCAGTTTGTGGTGGCTTATCTGTCTCTATCATACATCTGGATGCTTATCTATCAAAGGTTTTTTTTCCCCCATAAATTCTTGCTAAAATCTGGTCCCGTTTTACAGGAAGAATACCTACGGGATCCGGGAATTTGCAGCTTGTGTGCACCTGTACATTCATATACTGAAGAATATCTTCCATACTGAAACAAAGACCCTTCTCTAGTTTAATTAATCCTTGCATGCACCTGGCATGCGTCAGACCTTAAATTGTCATTACTATAGCAATCAACTGGATCAACTTTTCACCTGCTGTGATTTCTTACAAATACTTACACCCAAAAACACGCTAAAATGAATGTATGCAATAGATTCCTTGTCTGCCACTGCATGTACACTGTGTGCACAATTTTTAGGCAATTAAGTATTCTGAATGAATAATTATCTCTATGCACATTTTCCAACTCCAAACTATATAAACATGAATGCTCATTGGAGTTAATCATGTATTTGTGTAATGAGGGTGAGTAAATGACAACTTATTTCAAGGTGTGCGTGATTATAAGGCAGCTTCATTACTTCAGGTAAAATGGGCCAAAAAAGAGATTTAACTGACACTGACAAGTCAAAAATTGTAAAATGCCATTCAGACGGATGCAACACTCTTGAAATAGCTAAACTTTTGCACATGGAGAAGATAAGGTCCAATATAACTGCAAAAGACTTGAGGAGAAATAAATGTGAAGCTACCAGGAACCCATTATCCTCTGGTGCCACCATATTACAGAACTGCAACCTACCTGCCAAGTGCTCAGAGACATGCTCAAGGTCAGGAAAGCTGAAACACGACCACCACTGAATAAGATTCACAAGTTGAAGAGTCAAAATTGGGAAAATAAATAGCTGAAGACAGATTTTTGAAAGGTTTTATGGACAAATGAAATGAGAGTGACACTTGATTGACCAGATGGACGGGCCCGTGGTGGGATCACTGATGGACACAGGGCACCACTTCAACTCAGGCTCCAGCAACGTGGAGGAGGGGTCCTACCTACTGCCAGTTTCTGGAAGATACTTTCTTCAAGCAGGACAATGCTCCATCACATGCATCCAAGTACTCCACTGCTTGGCTTGCCAGCAAGGGCCTCAAAGATGCCCAAATAATGACCTATCCCCTTTCCTCACCTGGCTTGAATCCTATAGAGAACTTGTGGGCCCTTCTCAAACGTGAGATTTACAGTCAGGGAAGACAATACACCTCTTTGAACAGCATTTGAGAGCCTGTGGTTGCTGCTTCAACGAAAGTTGATACTGAACAGATCAAGAAACTGACAGACGCCATGGAATATTTTTGAAAGGCCAAACATTTTATTTAATTGTCATTTTGAGTTGTTACACTTTAAAAACTGAGAATAAACAAGTAATTTGATTGTAATTTTGAAGGTAATTTAGTTGCCTAATTCTGCACAATATATCTTTGTTAAACATTCAGGTTTGGGATTCAATTATGTTTTGGGTTGACTGAGAGCATTTTGTTTGATCAATGATAAAATATATCCTGAAGAATACAATTTGGCTAATAACTGTACTGGCAGCGTAGTAATAATCTCAGGTCAGCAATGTAAAAATGCCCAGATGTCCCCTCACAACCACTTGGATGTAAAACTGGTAGGAAAATATGCAGAACAGGACTGAATCATTCTGAATGAATGGCATTGTGTTATTTTTACCCTAGTCTGGCTCACAGGAAGTAGGCTATGGGTATAAGCCTGCCATTGACCGACTATTTCAGCTAGAATTCCCCTCCTCTTCCACTATCTTCAACACTATTTTGCAAGGGCACCATCGCTGCATCCTGGGCTTAGTGCCACCCAAGATGATTGTGATTAGTTTAAAAGAATACAAACAAGCCAGCATTTCCCCCCCATACTAGAATGATAACGGGTCCAGCCAGATCTTTTTTCAGTGCTGGAACAGCGCCAAACGATGTGTGGAGGAGTTTTAATCTAATAATAAGATGAGATCATGTAATTTGAACTATTCTAAAATATTACATAATTTACCAAATCTAAAAGAATGTCAAAGCGTTTGGAGAAATGGTAATTTTTCAATGATTTTCCTTCCTTTTTGTGTATAAAAATGTGTGGCAATACATTCCATGAAAACCAGCAAATGAGTGATTTTTCTCACTGGAAAACCTCCATCCCAAGTTTTGGCCTTATTATTTTTGTTTTTTGTGGTTGCAGTTGTGGTTGGACAAGATGGCTGAACAGCAGATATTGCATGTATCTAGTAAGCTGTTTTCGTTCTTGAGAAAATAAAGGATTTAATGGGTGACCAGTGCGGAGAGTGACAGAGGCCTAATGCATTTCATGGTCCATTTCACCTCCTTGAGTACATCCATTGACAACACCAAACCATTTTTTATCAATATGATATTTCATGATGAGTGTGACATTTGATCTCAGACAAAAGCCCGCTCACTCACACAGACACACAACCACACACAATCTTTAAAGGATCATTTTCATACTGCACAATGCAAAACATGAATAATCACATCAGCTAACATTTGACAAAACACGTAAGTGCAATCTTTGTGTGCAATCTGACAAAAGTCTGGCTCTTTCAGCCCCTCCCCCTCCACTCCACACTTCAACCTGTTCTCCAGGTGATAGATACTATTTACATGGCAGAGGAAGCGCTGTGAATGCTATGAGTAAGGCACCTGGGCGCTGGCAGGCAAAGACAGAGTGCCTTGAGATAGAAATGTAACAGCACTATCTATCTGGGTTATTAGAGTCCCCCCTCAGGATCCTTTTCAACAGAACAGTGGCCATTATGTAGGCCACAGAGAAACAATGCAAGAAAAAAAGTCTGACTGTGGTAATACAGCAGAGGAATTAACTCTGGAGCCCCACACCCTCTGCATTCCTCCCTACTCCCCCATCTTCACCAGATAGCATAATGAGAGAATGTGCAAAGAGTCAGAGTGTTTGACAAATCAATATATCAGCACCTTTTGTACAAGTAGATACGGCATCACGGCAAACACATGGTGAGTCGTTATTACTCCAGTCTTGATTGGGATTGGGTTTTCAGAAAACCAAGGTAAACTTTGAATCTGTAGAGTAAATTTTTTTTCCACTGGCAAACTAAGCAGGTGACTGTTTTTGTGATGCAGAATTGTAAGGTGCAATTGATGCTGAGAAAGAGGTTGGCATGAATTGAAAAGAGACAGCAAGAAAAAATTGGAAAGAAGCATCAACAAAATGAATGTGTGTTTCTGCTAATGTTTGCATGACGTATTGGACTGAGACAGCAGCTGAAATTCTGTAATTGATCATGTTGCAGCCTTCCTGGCTCTTGCTTTGAATGTTCAAAAGGATTAGTCGTCAGGTTGATGGATTAAAGCAAGGTGGGAGGGAAAGGAGGGGCCTGTGAGGAACAGAAAGAAATGAAACGTGTGGTGTGCACTAATCCTCAGTTGGTTTTGGCTGTGCAATATAATGGCACATAGCTAATGTAAGAGTAATTGTGTGCATGTTCCCATGCTAGCTGGCCTTGCCCCCAGCGTTTTTCTCTCTCCCCAGATCCTTACTGTTTACTTTTGACTATTGAATTAGCGGGTTAAAAATCTCATTATGTAGCCTCCCTCTGCCCTGCACTCCCAGGTTTGCACACCTCCTTTTAATCACATGGTTTGGGTGGTTCATATAAACAGTCTCCACAGTGACTTCAGCAGCCTTAACTCATCTGCAATGCAATTACAGACACGCAGGTTAATGAAATAAAGGTGTAGAACAAGCTAATGTGTGGCTTTTCTACTTACAAACCAACACACACACACACACACACACACACACACACATACATGCATGCACAAACAAGTCAGCAAAGCAATGCTTAGACAGGGAAGTCATTAACGGAGCATTTAATTAAGGCCGGGAATAAGGCCAGTGTTGGAAGGACAAAAATATTCTAATAAAGTGTGGGTGTGTGTTGCACGAGGATCCCACAGCACTCTCGTACATCAGGGCTGGGCCGTGAAGACCACAGCTCAATTTTGTAACCTAGCTATTTCTATGCAGATTAAAAGCTCATTCATCAATTCCCCTACACTCTGCTTATGATTACCTGTGGCTTCTCTTCTGTTCTCCTTTCCCCTCTCCTGTTGGAGCTCCCTTTGGGCTTTATAATACCCCAGGAGCAAATGTGCACCCATTTCCTTAATTAAATCAATCTGCAGGGGGCCAACATGTGCATCCATTCACCTTTGCTGTGACTCACTCAGGTCAATGTACCCAGTCTGACCTTGATCATACTAATCTGTCGCACTGTACCTGCTGGACCGACAGACAGACACGGAGCGAGTGGAGTCAGGTGTCAGGTGATGACAAAGAGGGTCATAGAGGACCCCTCTGCCGGGGCAGTGTGTAAGAAGAGCTGACGGAGAGACAAACCTCTGAAATGTACTCACCTCCAGGACCAGAGTGTGCACCACAGCCACTTCAGTCAGACTGGCTTTGTTAATTAGGTTAGCACTTTTGATCTAAATATTTTAACAATAATTTCAACTCTTCAAAAACTATTTACGTTGCAATCAGAGTAATCAGTAAATCTTCTTTTAGATGTAACTGCAAAACTGCACACAAATAGTTTGTAACTTGACATGAGCTCAGTTAAACCTCTCAAACAACTCCTGAAACATAATCCACTTCTCTGCTCTTCATCTACATGTCCGTATATGGATGAACATAATATGGACATTTTGGGCAAAATGTGGTTTATTAAACAACTTCTGGCAAAGGATGGCAGCCTTAAGGAAGGATGCACAACCTATAATATCAAGCCATATGTGGGTAAAATGTTTTTTACTGTTAGAAACAAAACTCATTTCTCAACCAAGAATCAAGTGTAAAGTTGATACGTACATGTTTGTTACACCCCGTCTAGTTGGATAGGAGCACAGCATAACAGGTAATCTTAGATGTAAAATGTTATGTGGGTGAGTCACAAAACTGAAAGCAGACAGAAGAGGACTGCCTCCTGGAGATTGTGATGGACATGATAAAGTTCAGGTAATAAAAAATATATCTTCAAAAGGTTTTTGTTTTAATCTTGATGATTACGGCTTACAGAACTCCAGGATCTCAACATGTACTAGAATTTTAGAATAAACTATCATACTAAAATGTCTGCCCAAGAAGAGCTCTAATCAGCTACTTAACTCAGAACACCTGCAAAGGTTTCCTGAGCCTTTAATCTCTGTCTGGTTCTGGGGCTCACAATGAAGACTTGGCAAATTGTCCTTTCCACCATGTAGGACAACAGCTTACATCTTAGTGAAGCCTTGTAGATTGAGTCAATCTTACCAGTGAAATTTCAGGAGTGTCTGTCACAGGTGCTTGATCTGAGACAAGAACCATATTAAGTTTCAGTTTCGTTTCACTATTATGCCCACTCTGTAACCTTGTCTCTCTTTGTCTCTGTCATGCATTTATAGAAATATCATGCCCGAACCAAAACATATATCGATATACACATGATTTTTTAATCATGTGTACCATATGGTCTGTGTGAATAACAGACTCATTTGGTACTCTATTCTGTGACATTGCTGTAAAATTAATTAATGTCAAGGCAGGTCTGCTGCCATTATATAAACAATTAAAGATTATTATTATTATTATTAAGATATTTGGTGTTTGTCCATTGTTGGTCAATCCGTAGCAGGGATATAAAAATGAAATTTTTTTACAGTGCAGCTCAAGCGCTGACCTTCTTTATGCTGCAGACTATATTGTCATGTGTGGAAAACCAACCGGCCTACATATGAGACATCATGCATGTACAGTTTCTGTGTGATGATTTCTGTGTGTAGTCTTCAACCACTCACTTCACAGAGAATCTTAAAGCAGGATAAATCCATCAACTCCTTGACCATTCTCACTATAATGTAAATAAAAAAATCTCTGTAAAGACTCATACAGCGACTATAAGAAGCTTTATGAAACAGCATTTTTTGTTTGTTTATGTTTCAGTTTGACACATTGGATCTTATGTACTAATACTACATATGCTAAGGTCCCTCATACTGCACCTCTTTACAGAGTCTAGTCTACTGATTTGGATCTTTGGTCCATAGAGTTTAGGATCTCCGGCTCTCGACAACACCCTGATAAAGCAACACAAACCCAAGTTCAAGCATAAGCCTTTATATCAGGAGCAAACATTCTCAAAATTGGCACTGAAACACTCGAAGTTAACTTCCTACCTTGTTGGAAAAAATGTTATGATTTCACATGTTGAGAAATGGGAGGATTTGTCCAGTCAATTCAATACAGTCAGTGTATTCATCAACTCCAGGCGAATCAGGCAGAATTTAAATTCAGTCTGAAAGGAAGCGCTGCCTGGTGAGCTCAACTCAGGACAAGAAGTCCCTTGTGCTACCTTAATATTGTTTTCAGGTAGCTGATACAAAGTCCCTTCAATGCATACAGTGTAGGACTAATAACTAAATATTCTTTTCAGGGACTTTACAAGGTCTAAACCTGAGACGTTTTCTCTTTTTTTTCTCATCAGCTGCTTACCAAATCTTGATTGCAGAAGAAACTCATAATGTCACAAGATATCAAATTGGCCAATCATAAATTTTCTGCAGTAAATAAAGCAAAAAGGGGGATTAACACGCAGAAGTTTAATATTTTAAATACAGGGAATGACATGACTGGAAGAATGGTGTGTGTTCAAGGTGTTTTTTGTTGCAAAATATGTCCATGATATCTATATATACCCCAAATACTTCTTTCATTCCGCACTGCGGTTTGGTTAATTTGGTCAAAGGGTTTGCGGATTGTATGATTGTTGAAGGGGGAAATGAACTCTGCTCTTGATCCATGTATGGATAGGTCAACCCAAACCAGTGACTCAGCCACCTCAGGACTGAAGAATCAATTATTCCCTGACTGATGTCAGGAAAATTTACCACCGTTGGAAGCAGTATATTTTTCACTCAGCAAGGCATAAATCATATACAATGATGGATTATATTTTTGCATCTGCCAATGTGGCATCATGCTGAGAAAAGCTGAAATTGTTTATATGTCTATCAGGTCACCACCATGCTAACTTATGTGAATTTAGACAGTTTGTAGTTCAAGATGGTGTTTTAATCTAACGTTATTGCAGATAGCACATTTTATTACTCAATTTAAATCTAGTCTTACTGAATTCTTTGGAATAAACACAAGGATGCGGTGAAAGATTTTACTTGTTATAATACTAAAGCTTTTGCCTTCGCCCACAATTAAAACTCAATTAAGCAAGCAATATTCATTAAGCTGAATTACATTCTATGTGAGCACAAAGGGCAGAGTATTTGGTGCACACAGCAAAACAAACTGAATAGCTAAATTTTAATCCTAGTTATTTACTCACAAAAACATTCATAGTAATGACCAAAAGTCACATATTTGTTCTATAAAAACAAAAAATTAGGTTTTGCTGCACGATCCAATGGCAATTAATGAATTTTCAAATTCTTTTCAGCAGCTTTATTTATGTAAAATAACAGTTTGAAATTCTGACAAATTATATAAAACTATAGGGATGCTATATGAAATGAGTATTTGAAAGATTATGATTTGATTGTAAATTGGCATAGGGTAGGGAATAATGTAGCCCTGGCATTTTGCTATTATAATAATTTATAAATAATTAAAAAATTATAATAATCAATTATATATCCTCTGCCTGCCACACCTGCCAGCAATCAGCCTCATCTCCGACAGTACTTCTACCCCGGTTCTCCAGTCAACCCCTGCTTGAGCGTCGTGCCACTTCACCACTCAAGCTCTGAGTATTTGGTGTAATTTCTGTTTCCCTGTACTCTGTTTCCCCAGTGTCTAACCCTGTCTGTCTGTCTGTCTCCCCTCCAGGTTCACTCACCTCCGTCCTCCGTTCCGTCAGCTGGGCTCGCCACCCTGCCCTCTCCCCTCAGACCTCTTCCACGGCGTCCTCAGGGCTCCTCCCAGTGCCTCCTTACTTCCTCGGTCCCCGTTGCCCCCGGCTCCCTTGTCTCAGTCTCCTCAACCCCTTTTCCTCTTCAATAAAACCAGTTCATCCCGAGTGTTGCGTTTGGGTACACTCTGTCCCCACATCATAACAGGAAGGTACATGGGTTGTGTAGGTTGCGTAAGCAATGTAAGTTACGTATTAGCTATGTAGCATGTTCTCTTAGTATGTATGTTATCTAGCTGGCTGCTATGCAAGTCTTTAATGCGTTGACAGCCCCCACGTAGTCTCTAACCCTAACCTTCACAGGGTGTGCCCAAAACCTTAGCTAGTGATTGTATGCGTGTTGAACCCAACTACTGTGATCTATGTGTTTATGTCATGTGATGTAGGTCAGGTGATTTCTGAAACGTGGGTCCGGTTGGGAAAGTTCGAAATTGCCGTGTTAGGTGGCACGGACATACGCCACCGGTAGAGGTGCTATTGTAGGATACATTCATATGAGTCATTTTTGGAGGTTTGTTAAACGCCTCTGGTAGGGGCACTATTGTATGATACCCTCATAAGTTGTATTTAAAGGTTGAATATTACGTCCTCCCCGCGACCCTGTACACAGGATAAGCAGTTGACGATGGATGGATGGATGGATGGATATTATGACCTATGTTGTAGGTTGGAGGACTTTTTGGGTCAAAAACAGTATCATTGGTAAGGGCACTTTGGTAAACCACTAAAAGTTAAAGACCGTTTGTCTTGTGTAAATATGACACAAAGAGGGTTGGTGAAGGACTTTCCAGAGGAACACAGCATGCACAGATACTCTAACGAGGATCCTGACACTGCATATTGAAGTCTTTTGATGTTAAATGTTTTCAACTATCAAAAGTGAAAAAAATTATTCTTCTGCTAGTTTGGTTCAGTATTTGAAAAACTGCACTTTTGAACATATATATAAATAAGGTCCGTCTCTATTATTATATTAGTACTCTGACTGAAATTTATGTTAAAGTTGGAAAGTTCAACATTTTAATGAAGTGATTACACAAGGTGAACCCTTATCAGTAAAAAATAACTGTAGATCCTATCAGAAGTAAGGTTTTTGAAACTTGTTCTTACAAATATTTATTTTCGGTTCTGTACTTGAGTAAAACTATATAATGCATTCCAACTTCTTATTATCCCACACAACGGCTGCCTTCAAATGACGACTATAAATTTATTGATAAAACGATGTAGGTCCTTGACAAAAACCTTCACATGTCTCAGCCTCTCTAAGAAAATTCTCCAACTAATAACAGTAAGCTAAGCTGTAGAGAGAACTCATAACACCTTAGAAGAAAGCAGAATCAAGGCTCCTTAAGAAACAGATCTTTTCATGTAACTGACAACATGCTTTTTGTTTTTGTCTTACAGAGTTCTTGTTACTTATGCTCTCAAATCAACCAAAAGCGTGACAGTCAACTGGGAAACACTATGTAGACAACCTGTTCAATTACTGGATATAATCTTGAGTCATTACATGTTCTGCATAAAACATCAACCAATTTTGGATTTTGAACAAATCAGACTACAATGTACTGTTTCAGAAATGGGTTTATTCTTCCAAAAATGTCTACAGAGAGGTTCAAAGTGTCATTTGTTCCCAGGACAATGAAGACAAACATGGCTGGCTGTACAGTGCTGATTGGTTTCTGGCATATTTGTTTGGTATTGTGCGTCTTGCATTGCTTGTGATGTTTCTCAGATAAGGACATTTCCCAGACTGGGATTAATCACATTCTGCTCTTACTAAATCCTTGAATACACATGAAGTGTACTCACATGTCCCTTGGGCATACATTACTCAAACAGCCATGAGTGAGTGTGTCTCCCTGGCACACTACATACTCAAATACATATCTTATGAAGGGATTTCATAAAAATTTCACCTGGGTATGTGGCTCCGCTTATTTATCTGATGCGAGGTTTTATGTGCCTCACGTTTCTACAGTACTGCACAGATTGAGCTCTCAGCGAGCTGGATTTCAAGGTTATCGTTGCATAACAGCTTTCAGATGAGCTACTTAATGTAGGATAGGGACATCGGGAGACTACATCTGGACAGTTTATCCAATGAAAGTGTTTGCACTTGCAGGGATCACACATGACACCAGTTGAGGGAGTTTTGCAACCGTTGTCTTAAACAAATCAATAAATCGAACTATGCTTGATCTGTTATGCTGCATAGAGTATCCAACATCCTCTCTCTCTCTCTCTCTCTCTCTTCCTTTTATTCATTGTTCTTCTTACTTCCAGTTCAGAAATCATGGCAAAATTTCCCACGGCACACTCCATGGAAAGAAAAAAAGAAAGAAAAATCTTTTGGTTCAAAAACAACGAGACGTCTATTTGTGGTGCTGGTGAGACCTGAGCCTCGTTTGGGTGTGTGCTGGCACAGTGGAGTTTGCCTGCAGAGAGTGTGCGGGATGTGAATGGCCTAGCAGGAGACTGGACAAAGACACACCATTACAGTTAATATGCACACTCTGCTGCCGCTTGAAGAGAGACATTTGGAAAACTGCAGACTGCTGTGATAAGCGTGGATATGACAGTTCTTTCTCTCTTGCCTTCCTTTCCTCTTTTGCCTCAGTCCCTCCAGCTCACTCACTATCTGTTAGTGTGTCTCTTTCCACACCCCTCTGTTCTTTGCTCCTTCTATCTCTTTTTTCCTCCCTCCACGCCGCTCTGCCTTCTCTCCTGGTGATGGCTGTCCCCGACACCTCTGTTCAGTCAGCCAAATGTCACATAACAGAAACTGAAATATCAACTTGGCAGTCGATATGGCAGAGAAATGATGGGGAGAGGGGAAGGTGTGTCTGTCTTGTTGTCTTCAAAGGTGCCGTGAGCATTATCAAGTATTGGACTCTGCAGCACGTAGCGCAGTGATGACAGCCAACTAGTTGGAGAAAAGGGCAAATAACACCCTTTTTTAGTAATTATTGTAGTGCTTTTTATAGTGGGTAGTCTCTTGCTTTATTTTGCATTAATTCTACATTCAAATGCAACAGCTACTGACTAAGATAATTTTTTTTCTAGTTTTCTAAGGGACTGTATGAAAATGATTACACAAGAGAGAGGTCAGAAAAGGCGGGGCAGGGTTATGTATTTTTTCTATTTACTGCAGGGTAGTCAAAAAACAAATCATGGCTGAAGTGCACAAGGGTCATAAAAACGCATTTTTCAACATGGAGAGGACAACAATCCTGTCTCTTTTTTTAGGGTTTAATTTTCCCCACGATATGTCAGTTATGAGAAACAAACACATGTGGATCTTTTTTGATATTAGTTATTAAATAACATCTCTACCAAGAGTTGTTTCCTTAATCACTCTTAACAGAATGTTTATAAAAAGTGAATTATTTTAAGTTTAAGTTTAAATTAGTTTAAGGCCTTTTATTTAGTAAATCTTTATTCTAAAAAGGGCTGGGCAAGTTAACGTGTTATTATCGTGTTATTATCATGTTATTATCATGTTAATGCATTAATTAATTAGCCCCACAATTATTTTATCTCACGTTAACACAGTTTTTATTAAAGATAGAGAACATGGCAATGGCTTCTGTGCGCTACAAAGCTGTAGCCTATCTAACTTAAGTTAAAATTATATATATATATATATTTACCTGATAGGCCTTCATCTAGTTTTGCGGGGATGCTCTGCCATGCGAATTCCCTCCTTGATGTCCTATTTAGTAAACTGTAATAGATTCTGGAAACTCACAAACAGCGAGGATCAGTCTTTCTGCCAATGATTTGTGCTGCGTGTCGCGTACAAAAAGTTCAAGATAATTCAGCTCTGGCAGTGGGCGGGCATTTGTGTGAGGCGAGCACAACCGCGACAGTTTCACGGGAACGTGCTCGCTTGTCACTACGCCTTGTGCTCCACCACTTCACTCTAAAAGGACCACTTGCTACTGAACATAGACTGTTTATGCTGCTCCCTGATAAAATAAAAATGTTTCTGCTGACACAGTAGAAAAAAACAAGAAACAGATTTATTTACATATGTTAACCTGTTGCTCAGAAGGTGCCTGTTATGATGTTATGATTGTGGCTCGGGACTCTGATGGTAACTTGTTTTAACAAGCTAGAAAAAGGTAAAGCCCTGGCAGGGACAAATAGCTTTGTTTTTATATTTGATTTGGTTACATTAATGTTTAAGTTAAGATTTACAAGAAATGTTTTATTGCTACTGTGTAAAGGGAATACTGCTGTTAAAAGCACGTTATTTGTTTAAAGTTTTTGCAAACCACATGTTATTGCACATAGCAGTACATTTAAATTAAAAGTGCACAATACACTACTTTAAAATTCATCATTCAATTTTGCACATAACAATACGATTAATTGCAGAAAATCATAATCGTTGCCCAGCACTAATTCTAAAATAAAACAGAGAGTGGCTGGAATATTCATAGTTTTGTTATGTTTGTCTTAAGTTTGGACATTTCTAATTCTACTTTTAATGTGTGCATTAGTGACTTGAAACTTTGTATTCCATATATATCTTGAGGTTTAAATTGGATTTCACTATCTAAAAATGTTATATGCTGTGCCTCTTTTAGTTATTAATGGTGAAATAAGTTTGATCAACTCAGTACTATTAAGGGGAGGTCCGGGAGAAAAACCTGATAATTTCTGCTAATCATGTATTTTCTTTATGCTGAAGAAAACCACATTCATACTTTATTCATATAATTAATATTAATCAACGCTCGGTGTGTGCATGTGGTTAATATTAAGAAGTGGAAAACAAAGTACTTACAAGTCCCACAGGAAGTGAGGAACATCCTATTGTCATTCAAAATGTAGGCACTTTCTGTGTGCTTCTTTACTCTCTCTTGCTCTCCATTTTTTTCTAGCAATGTTTTGGTTTTGAATTCTGTAACTATGCATTTAACTCACCCTACTTTTTCCATACTTCCCTAGTCCAGAAAAACAATGCTGGCCAGTATTATATGCAGTACTGTTTCAGATTTGTATGAAAAAACAAAAATGAAGAAAAATTATGTAAAATAGTACCTGGCTGCTGCAGAGTATTTTACATGTATAGTTTGACTATGGGGAATCAAGCTATACCTCCACAAAAAGACAGGGCCAAATCAATACTGGGAAAAATCATTAATATTAATCAGAGCATTTATCGGCATCCTTATGCAAGCTATTAAGAAGTCCTGCTTTTTTTTCACGCTGTCTTCATTTGAGGATCCAATTTGCTCTGACCTTTAATGACACAGCATGTAACTGCTGGCTCTGGAGAGAGACATTAATAGACATGAAAAAACTATTACCAGCCTGCTCTACCTAACTGTTAATAGCAGAGAATAGAAAGAAGTGCCTGACAGCATGTCAGACTGCAGCAGCTCCACACTTTCAGTTACACACTCACTACAGTGCTTATAATCTACGTATTTCAGTATTTTCTGAAATGCTTTTACTGTCATTTTTGCAGTGCTTTATAAAGAAACTGTGGACATCTCAGATCTTTCCATGCAGGAAATTGGAAGTAGTCTTCTCATGGCAGTAATTTAGCCTGGGTAGTATTACAGAATGAATTATTGCAGGCATACATAGTCCATTACGAGACATTATGAATATCCTTGTAAATATCAAATGTGCAAGAGAAATGCAGGGAGTCCATTTATAGTTGAAGCATTTATCAAACTGTATGGATTTAGAGTCGGTGTAATCTGATTCGATTGTAAGAATTAAACACAGGCAAGGTTTGTTTGTCCTGACCCCTATCACAGGCTGTGTCCACCACAAGATCCACTACATGCTAATTATGGCCAAGTTGTTTGTTGGGGAGAAGCTCTTGTTTACTAATGAATACCATGTGTGTTGCCGCTGTAGCCTTGATTAGAATGGATTAGGTGACCTCTCTTCTTTTACGTTTGCGTCCACCAGGAGGAGGCCTACATGCTCATCCATTCTGGCTATCAGGCAGTCACACCTTTAAAGTGCATCTCTGCCACATCCAATGGGATCTGGCTCCTTCATCTGGTATTACGTGGTGGCTCTTTTTACCTGCTGAGATGCGTCTGTCATCACTAGGAGCCTGTCGGTCTGATAGCGGAGGTGAAGAGTGGCCAAAGAGGATGGAGGCTCTTTAAAGTGCACCTCAGTGGGATACCTGAGGGGAGCGTGTGACCTCCAGGGTCCTCCAATACATGCACTGTTGTTTTGTTCTGCTAATTAAGAAGCAGTGTTCAGGCTGATTGGTTTCCAGTGTGTAATTACTAAACCGTCTGCTGAGAGTGCTTTCCATCTGAGTGCCAGCCTCTCCCCCCTCGACCATGAGGAAACGATGTGAGAGCTTGGCCATGCAGAAAGCCAGGGTCGTGAACCTCATTTACCCAAAAACAGAGCCAAGGATTCTAAACAAAGATGAAGGACAAGGAGAGGCGAAGGCCATTCACATGGGTGAGACAGTGCACCAGACAGGTGCAAGTACCTTCACATCTCTTGTTGCTGGTTGCTGCAAACATCCCATTTTTATGATGGAGAAATATGACAGCCATAGTGCTCCCTCTAAAGGAGGCTTTGACTACTGAATCCAGCACACCAGAAGGAAGCAAATACTATGGAATAAGGTTTATCTGCTGCCTTATCTGGAAGTTATTCACAACTCAGAAGAAACTAAGATGGAGTGACTCAGGAGTCAGGCCCAGAATATCATATCAGAGGAGGCCAAAAAACAAGCAGAACAGTTGGCCAGGCTCTTATAATAGTAGCACATTTACACTGATGACAGATTAAATATAGAAGTTGGCTTTCACATCAAAATGTAAATGTGAACAGAATTATTACAAAATGTCTAACTACAGTAAACAGCTCATGACGGATTTTCATTTCAATGAACATTTACCCTGACCATAACCACATAATAATAATGATACAATTGCAGGTGTCAAAGTGTCAACCACACGCCTCTCCAGCATGCACACTGGAACACAACGTTCACTCTGTTTGATCTTTACAACGCCGTTCAGTATTCATGAACCTGCTAAGTGGAGGAGAATATCTTTTTTTTCCAAGGATGCTTGCCATGAGCTGCTTCCACATTATCACTGCTTAGAGGGACAAGCCAGTAAAGTCTGCCTTCCAAATGAACAGTGAACAAAGGAATGCTTGATTTCTAGCTTTTCGTCTCACATGAGACAGAAAAGGGAAAAAGAGAGGAAAGGCACTTATCAGTCCTCAGGAATAATGAACATAATAAACGATAAAGCCACAATGACGAGCAACCTATAAGAATAACTGTTATGTGACAAGGAAAATAAACAATTGCAGGCAGATGAATTTGCTGTTTAATCTTCAAAAGCCATATGCTCTAATTTAGAGTTTCAAAATCATAGAATGGCAGCGTCTGAACAACTCTTACATTGTTAAAAAAAACACTATGTTTGTTATCCAAAACTAATTAATTTTTTCTGACATTTTAAAGAGGTTATAGTAGAGGACCACCGGTTTTAAAAGAGACTACGTCAATGGAGACGGCGTTGCGATCATAAGAAATAATTGCAAAGCATTGTTTTGAGAAAACAGAAGTTCTATTCACAATGGACCAACACAATGAGATGTAAAAACATAGGTATGGTTGTAATGTCTCTCACACAGCTGGTGGCTCAAATGTGTACACCTCTGAGATAGAAAATGCTGTGCACCCGCTCAAATGTAAAAGGACACTGTCGAGCATAATGGTTATCTTTCAGCAATGTTATATTATTGCCCCTGTGGAGGAAAAAATGATACAGGGCCGACCAAAAGAAAAGCTTAGACATTGAGAAAATGATATCTGCGGAATAACATCTTCAACTCAGAACTGCTGTCCATAAATGAAAGTCTCGAGCACTTTTCAGTGGGAGTCAGATGTTTACCTTCCTCACATGCTTGAATGATGATGTCATCACCAGCCATCATCAGCCTCGGTGTGAAAGATCTTGAAAATGAGGTGGGAATATAGACAACTTGCTGTACAGCCCATGCCGGCATGCACGAAGAGTCTAGCGAAGAGCAGCGCCAGATGCTAAATGAGTCAACATGAGGCCGTTAGAGATATCTCACACAGGGAGAAAGTGTGAGAGAACGGTCATGTTGTCCAAATGAATTCTCCATCCGCTCTGACAGAACTGAACAGAACTGAACAGAACTGTTTGGGCTAACATGCAAACTTGTCAAACTTTACATGAATGTCTCACAAGCAACAGCCTGCACCAAACAGCCCTGACTGCATTTGTTCATTTCCTATTTCTGAGTCAAAAACTGCAAGGTTTGTTGCGAGCTATGACCAAGGCAACTTTTCAAGAGAGTAACCACTTGTGTGACCCACGATTCCAGCTATATCGCAGCAGATGGCTACTCACCGCATACTGTCTCATGCTGGAAATGGATGATGGTGATAATTGACCGAAGCAAGGCCTATATGACGGGTTCATGTGATGATGAATGTGAGAGAAGACAGTAGGTGGACAGCATAGTTTGATATCTCGTTTCTCCCCTTTTATCACAGCATGAGTCCCCAGCACAACATCCCTCCAGTGCTCAGGGAAATGGAAAACACGGAAATCTTTTCTGTCTTTCACCCCAGTCTCTTTCTTTCTATCCTCCCTTTGTGTGTGTGTGTGTGTGTGTGTGTGTGTGTGTGTGTGTGTGTACACTCAACACAGCTGTTCCATTTCATCAGGTTTTAGTCCTTGCGAACCCATTTAAAAAAAAAGCAGCTCAAAACAGGATTTCAGCTACCATTGTCCAGAAGACACACTATGTTGACAGCAGACATTTTTCATGCAAGCTGCTCAAAAGCTCGGGACGCAATCTACAGTGCAACAGGAGAAGAGTAGACAAATCAGGCCACTATGAAAACAACAAGAGCATTCAAAAATGAAATAAGCAGCTTCAATTTCAGGATGTGTTGCAGCACTAATGCGCGCAGCATTGTGTGTCATCTACATTTCTCCAATTACTCTCACTTCAGTCATGCCACAATGTCCCCAGAGCCATCTGTAATTCAAATGAAACATTTTCAACACTATCGCCCTAAACATGAAAATCTCACTATTTACTCCACAGATTCCCAAGCCAGTATCATGCTTAATTCAGAACTAACATGTCAAGTGAGATCATTCAGACCTCAACGCTTGAGGAAATCCCCTCTGGCAAATTTTAGAGATTTTAAAGTGGTGTAATGCAAATATGTAGAGAGATACATTGCTGGTAGAAATTAATGTATCTAATGGTGTGTAATTGCCATTCATTGCATGAAAGTAACTGTGGGATACACATTATGCTAGACTATAAATCCCAGTGTCCCAGAGCTGAGATCTATTGAATGGGATCCATTTTTGTCTGCATCAACCCAACCAATAGTGACAGCACAGCAATCTAGCAGTGATTACTGAGGGAGGTCTTAGCTGGGACAAAAGGAATTTCAATTTGATTTGGATCGAACGAAAAGTGAGAGTGGGGGAAACTGAAAACAAAGTTACTTGCCCGGCCATAATTAATATGGGTTGTTAAAGTCCAACAGAACACAGTTAACTTAGCCATCTCCTGCTGCAAAAGTCATAGCAGCGTTTCAAACCAAACTCACCC
This sequence comes from Micropterus salmoides, assembly GCF_014851395.1. Classification (NCBI taxonomy): domain Eukaryota; kingdom Metazoa; phylum Chordata; class Actinopteri; order Centrarchiformes; family Centrarchidae; genus Micropterus; species Micropterus salmoides. The sequence goes on from NW_024044237.1 coordinate 14,011,457, forward strand.
ATGGAAGAGGCCCAGTCCATCCTGAGTGACATCCGGTTAACTTGCCAGTAGCGCACGGGCAACAGACAACAGGAGGTGACTCTGGTGCAGTCAGACGCAAGAGGCGTCACTTGGTTTTACTTTCACTGGCCAACTTTTGTTTTACAACACTGTGGTGAATTTCCAGTTCTTGGCATGCTTTGTGTTTCTTGTCTGTCAGCACTGTGAAAATTTTTTTCCCACCAGATTTTCAACATCTCTCATTTGATTGACACCAGCTCTGTGTCATGTCCTGCCCCCTACTGTGCCTCTGATTGGCCTAATCCTAACCCCACCATAACCCTAAACTTAACCAACTTAACCAACCTGACCAACTGAGGCAACAAGTACTGGCCAATCAGAGGCACAGTTGTTAATAATAATAATAATAATAACGCGTCTGCACCTCTGAAATACCTGATTGTTAGTGACTGTCAAGTAAGGTGGAGTGATTGTCATGTTACTGAAAGACATGGCCTTTGTGCATGCAAACATGCATGTATTGTTTTGTGTAAATATACTAAGCATGTAATCAAAATATTATTTAATTTAAATGACGAATAAATGAGCTAAATGTTACACCTTCATTTAGCGAATACATTTCAAAAGTGGCAGATAACATTTTTGAGTGGCAGACAAATGCTACATGTCTGCTGCAGAGGCAGGCAGTGAATAAAAGTTAATTTCAGACCCTGGTCGTGTGTAAGGCTGCTGTCTGGTTGTTAGTCAACATCATTGTCAGATACTGACAGAATGGTGACATTATTTATGCTTTATGCAAACATGGTTTAAAATAAAATTTGAAGAAGCTATCTATCTACGTAGACAGAGAACACCCAGCATTTTGTCATGAAACCAAAAAATATTTACACAGCAAACCAGTATGTTGGGGAAAAAATAATTTTAGTTGGATTTTCAGCTGAATAAAATGACAATGCACAGACAAAATGTACATGAGTGTTACAGAACAACAGTTACAGAATAATAGAGAGAGGAAGGGAGGGCAAGGGAGCAGTAAAGAATGAGAGGAAAGGACAGAGAGACAGAAAGAGAGGAGCCGACTGGCTGCTCCCTGACTTTTTTCGGACGTTGTAGCTGCAGCAGCTGTCATTTTTCCATCAGGAGGGAACAAAGTCACCTTGGCCTGTGTGAGTACAGGTGACAGGAGGAGTGGGAGGCTGCGGTGCTGGCTCCGGCCCCTGCTGACGAGGGCCGGTGTTAGTAGAGGTGACAGGAGCGGGAAGCTGCTCACCGGGGGCCCTCTGACACCACACAGCACCTGCCCCGGGAGATGCAGCGTCAGCACATCTTTCCACAGGAAGTTGGAAAGAAAAAGAAGGGAGGGTAAGAAGTTATCCGCTTCCTTCCTCTCCCACTGTTCTGTTACTTTATTTTGTACTAACCCCCATCTGAAAGACAGACAAAGGTATAGGATATTTATACGACCTGGTGTGTCGTCATATTGCATTTTGCTGTGAGGGTGTAACTGCCAGGGAGCTTTCATCGATAGTCTTTGGAGATACAAGTGGATAGAAGTTCTGGACTTGTAGAGAAGTGCTTTTGATCTCTTGTAGAAAATGAAAATCCTCTTATTGTATTACTCACTGTCTTATTGCTTCGTGCACTCAGTATTATTCAAATACTACACCCAAAAATCTGATATATCTGCTTTGGCTCCTTGCTCATTTCCTGAATCCTCTCCTCTCCTTTTCTTTCTTTTTCTCTTCTTCCTCCCAGGTCGGCATCCATCACCATGCGGGAGACCACCTTTCCTCTGACAGCTTTGTCAATGTAAATTACTGCAGTCTGTCTGGAGTGGTCTCAGCCCAGGGAGAGTAGTACCTGCAGGGCTGCCCGTTGCCTGCTCAAAAGAACCCAGAATAACCAACCTATAGGTCCGCTCTGTTTGGACTCTTCTTGAATCTCTCTCACCCTTGCATTATCACTGTTAGACGTGGCGGATTCCTCTCTGCTTAATTGTTTTTTTCCCCAAACATGCTAGCTTAACTCTCCACTCCACACGTACCTACACTGACTGATCTCTATTAAGGACTATGTTGTTATTGTATTGATCTTAATCTCCTCTTTTAACTTTCCAAACAACTGGTGCTGTGTGTTTTGAAGACAAGTGGGAGAGTTGCCTGGTTATCTCCCTGTCTGACCAAAAATTGCGAGCTACCATCCTTGCTTGCGTGGCACTTTGATTTCCTCCATTACAAGACTGATTTGGTTACATCTTTCCCCTGTGGAACCTTGTTCACATGGTGGTTTCTCCACTTAGAAATATGGCCTATTTCCTGCTTCAAATGAGCTCCCTCGGGATTTATTTACTAAATTGCGAAGGACGAAAGATAATTCATATCTCAGAAATTAGGCATGCAAGAAATACATCACAGAACCCAATACGCCTTGTTATTAAAAAAGAAAAAGCTACGGTTTGATATTATGTAGATTTAAAAGCGCCCCCTGAGGGTTTTAATTCATTAATTATTTCAGCTATTTTTTTTTTCTTTATTTTGTCTGTGAATAGAACACCAATGTGCGCTGGTTTACGCCCACAATGCTGAGTAAATTAAGTACAAAGATGACAGAAGAGAGAGGTGAATCCATTGTTCCTCTCGTCCATGTTTCTTTGAATAAATACAATGCTCAAGGACTCATTTGTACAATATTAGCACACAACAGAAGAAGAACGGTTATGTGCATGTTAACAGCCCTCAGATGATCTGGTATGGTAGGGTGATAGTGATGAAACACTTTGCATGCAGTGTGTTTTATCCTCCAAGGTGGCTGAATCTTCCAGAGGTTTGGAGAAGCCACAGCAACCAGGATGCAGAGTCAGACTGCTGCTCTGTCTGGCTGGGGGAAAAAAACGAGAGCCACTGCTCAAGCTGTGAGTGTGTATTTATGTTTGTGTGTGCCCGTAGGTGTGTGTTTGTCTCTGTTTGTGCGTTTACCCTAATACACACGACTGTATGCATGCGTGCACATGTATGTCGGTGACACTTCCGTAGAGATGAATTCCAAATGATGGAAAACGGGTCTGCAACAGTTTTCAGAATTATTTTCCTGGGAACGGGGCACATTTTCTGCTTTGAAAGTTATAGCACTATCAATATGAAACTCACTTGGATGTGAAACTTCAGGCAAACATTCCATGAGTACACAAAGTCAGTCTCCCTTTCGTGGCCAATGAAGCAGCTCCAAGCTGTATATCTGCATGTCATCACAGATTAGAGTCTCAGTTCTTTGGTTTTTCCTTGCTTTGGAGGAGCATTGCTTGTGACTACACAGAGGAAGACTTTACACATGACAACCTGTGTGAGCTATCTTAAAATTCAAAAGTTTTTTTCTTTAAGCTATATATGAGCAAGTAAAACTGATCAAATTTCAGAAGCTCCACAGGAACAGACATGCCATGTAATTACCAAAAAGAAATAAACACATAAATAAACATAATGCCTGGAAGTACAGCATCAGTGTCACTTAGATTAAAATGAATAACTCTCTTGAGTTCACATGGCACATATGATTGCATTTTTATTAAATCAGGCTTGCAAATTAGAGCAGTGGAATGCATATATTGAAACATCTCAAATGTCCAGTGAGATTGAAATATAGCTCTTCATATCTGGCCATAAATAAGTGATGATGTTGTGAGATGTTCCTTGATCACAGCGGAGGACGGGGGCACACAAGTGGATGGCAGGAGTCAGGGACTGGATTGAGTAGGCCGACCCTCCTTCAGGCTTGGGAGCACAGCCACCTGTCACTCCTCTTCAGCCCCAGCAAGAAATCATCCAATTTCATCCTCAAGCTATAGCAGAAGGTCACCGGGATGGTGGTCCATACTTTGAGCGAGCAGAGAGAATCGCTCTTACTTAGAGCTCCGTCTCCCGGGACCCTTGTTCCTCTCAATCACTTCCCAGAGTCCGGACACGCTGAGCCACTTGGCTGAGACTCTGGCCATTACGTGTCTTTGCCGCATCAATAGTACAGAACAACTCAGACTGAACCCCAATCTGATTTTACACTTAAACCTTCATTTAAGTTATTTTGAAGTAAAAGGAAACAGTTTTCCCCACAGTGAGTTTGTGATATCATGTCCTGCATGTGCTTTCTAAATACAAGACAGCATGTTTCGTTGGTTGCACTATTTTGATCCTTTATTTTTTCAGGAGAGACCTGTGCACAACAATTTCCAAACATTTCCACTATGAGCATAAACAAACACACCGAAATTCAAGACATACAGTTGACATATTCAGTATGGATTGGTTCTACATAAATATATTACCACTGGCATTCAAAATGCTCAGTGTGATGTTATAAAATCTTTAAAAAAATGATTTTAATTTCAAATCCTCTTTATAACTCATTCTATTTGCGCTTAAAATCAATTTTCCAAGCTCATTTTGAACATTCTTCACAGCAAAGCAAAAATGTCCTGTGACATGACATTGTAATCACATCAGAGCTAGTTAGCCTGTCTTATAAATGATGTACAGTGCAACTCCCTTCTGTTACATAAAGAGGAACACCCTTTCATTTAGACACAACAGTAAGTGAGGAACGTAGCACCTGTAAAAAAGCGCTGTGACACACTGAGTGAAGATGCTTTGTGGCGGCTGTTTGAGCCAGCAACGCTATGCCCTCTGCTGTCCCTGCAGCATTTTCGCTACAGCAGAAAATTGTGCAAATAGAGGTTTTATAACTTGAATGTCCTGTATATTTAAGGTTTGATTATATCACCTGGTTACACATAGAACCATGCTAGTGTGGCTAAAAGCTCCCACACATACCCATACAGGGCCACCCATAAGGGGGGAAAAAGTAGAAAGCATTCTGATCCCCAGCTGCTAGGGGGGGCCCATGCAGTCCAGCACTAATGATTCTATATTCATTCTAAATATAAGCAAAGATAACCAAATTTAATTTTGAACCAACAAACTCATCATTACTTAAATAACAAAAATTACATTTTTTTTAATGTTGCTTCAGTAAAATATAGCTTTCATAATGAAAACCCTCTCACCTGAAAATATATGAGTAATGTTTGTTGTATGCAACATCAAAACAGGGCACCGCATGCGGCAGGCCATGTATGTGTTTATGTAGGAGATAGAGAGAGAGCACAGCATGCGTTGACATGAGTTAAGCAGATTTGCGGAGGGCCCATTTCAGGGGCCCAGTCATTTCTGTGTGCAGGCCTGTACCCATACATTCCCACGACCATGTTGACACATACGTACACATGTATTTATTTCAGGTGTAAATAGAATATTTACATAACTCTATTTTCGTGCTAATAAAATAACTCATTTTTGTACCACTGTTTCTGCTTTGTGCTGTACATTGTGTTGTGTCTGTTTGTTCAACACGTGCTACCATTTTTGTTATTTTGTTATGTCACAAATAGGTGGGTGGGGCGGGAATGTAGACTCATGACCTCACTATTTTTAAAGTCCTGCTAGGTCCCTGTACGCAACCAATAATAGAGGTTGACATTTATTGCACAACAATAAATCTGCTTGGTTTGTCTTTAATCCAAATGCAAACATCAATAAATCTATTTTTATTGGTTTCAAAACATACATTTTTAGAACAGAAAGCCTTATGTGTAAAACCTGTTTGAAAGTCTTTTCTCCCACAAAAAAAAAATGAAAGCTATTTTATGTACAAAGAGTTATTTCTGCTGCGCTGTTGTCATTTAAATCCTCCTGTCTGACTCTGTGAGAACAGCATGCCGTACAACGCATGGCTTAATTTGCCTGCGTGGAATCCCTTGTCTCTGCTGGTCCATTGACTAGTGTCACAAATCAGAGCTCGTGTCCCAGTGTCAACATGAGCGCACCAGCGGATCCTCTTCAGACTGACGCGCAGCATGAAGCAGGCTAATAAATAAATTAATGAAGTCCGTGCAGCACCCTGAATTTTAAGGAGTCATCATTGTTGTAGATAAGCAGAACAAGGCGAATGTGAGTTCTGGGGAAAACTCTGGCTTGAAACACATGTTGCTGTGTTCTTTGATCTGGCCTGACAGGGCTGGAGAGCTACAGAAGACAGACAAGGCCAACAGTGATCAAAGTCAACACCAACATACCTCTGCTTTCAATATTTCATAGAGCAGCACTGGATTACTAAAACATGTCATCATAAAATCTGACTTTTTTTGATTGATATTTGTTGAATAGGTGTCCTCCAAAGCTCTCATGTGCTTTGGAATCTTTGAAACCACATCTGTACAAAATGGATTTTTTTTCAGACCTCATTGCACAGAAAAACTGAAGAGAGGGTGATGAGAAATCATGTTTGCTCTTACTCCAAAGTGATGCAATGAACTCCGTGATGAGTACTTTACAGCAGGCTGAACACTCCACCCCGGTGTTTTATTTATCGCTGCTGTTACACCTGCCAGACGAAGCAGCAGTGACAGATACACAGAACAAAATGCTGAATGCCTGAATCAGAAAGAATCCGACACAATGACACTATGGCAGAAAGACAAGACGGTTCTTCCCTCTGCAGTATTTTGTAATGTATTATCAGTGCTCTATGCCAACCCAACCTTGATATGACAGATATCTAAATTAAATAACCCAGGCAATGACAATAATAATTGTGATGAAATATCTGCTATTTTATGAGATATTCATGCTCCCCAGATGACAAATCCCAATGACTTTGGTTTTTAGTCTCAACAACTATTGGGTGCTCTCTTTATTGGAGGTGGGAAACCAAAACTAGCTGAAAACACTTGTGATTAGGCATAAATCTCACTACGAATGAGCAGTCCCAAACAGTGCAAAGGCGTCTCTAAGGAAGCAGGAAGCAGGACGCAGAGACAGCAGTGACACAGAGCTACCGGTCAAAGAGAAGAAGAGAAGACACCACACGGCAGTCCAAACTTATTACAAGTCTAAATAACTGTACACTGCCAGGAAATACTAAGACATGCACATATGACTTGAAGCAACCTATTATGACTTTTTTTCTGGAAAAAGTAATTTTTTATATTATGACTTCATTCTCAAAATCCCATTACCATTATTTTGTTATAACAGTGACCCTAACACAGACTACAGTTCTGCCTTCTGGTTCATGTTATTTTCTTGCTAACTTGCAGCTGACTGTTTCCACCGGTATATTTCTGCAACACCTCACCTCTCATGAGATTTCAGGGCGCGAACTGTCCTTGAGCAAGACTTCTGTTTCTGGTTAAAAACAATGGATCTTAGTGGATGTTACTCACCGGGATCCTTTTGATGATGTTGTCAGACAGCTGGTATAATAGTCTGAGCCTGTCAGAGGCAAAAAGAAGCACTTTCTGTGGATGTAATTTTGACAGCTGCAATTGCCCCAAAAGAATACATTGCAACCACTGCAGTCGGTTTGCGGCTGCCGGCTGAAGCCATCTACTATATGGATTGAAAAACCCAAAATGTGTTAAAAAGGTTAAAAATACAGAAATTAGCTTTAACGTTTTTGGATCAAAGGTATTTCTAGGGACAATTCTGTAGTCGCTGGATATTGGTAGAGACATGTCCCTTCAGTCCCGACCTACGTCTACACCCTTGTGTTCACCTGTTCTGCTGTGCGTACAAAAGCTGTGGTGCATTTAATGACTTATACTTTGCTCAAATATCACCTGTCCTGGCAGACTTTAGGCAGAGGTTAGATTTGTTTAATAATACTATGGCTTCTCCGACAGGACCTGTCTTTATCTAAATCTCCAAGTTATGACTGTTGGAGTTAACAGGTAAAACCAATAGAGATCTTCAGTTCTACTCAATTAACTGTGTTTTATTTCAAACACACAGCAAAGTGGGTATTTCTATGTTACTTGGGAAATTCAAGCCCTGAGGGAACACGTGTATCGCTTTGTGATGCTTTTTACTGCAATTTATTGTAACTCACGCCTAATGTAGTGTTGGATTCTGACCTCTGAAAGTGTCGGTAAATACAGTAAGATTGTAAACACCACAGCATGTAATAATTTGAATTCCTTCAAGAATGTTTCAGACTTCTCCAAAAAATTACATGCCTTGTTTCATGGCATTTTTGAACTTAAACATTTGTTACTGCAGAAGAATGTATATATGTATGTTTTCTTAACATATGTACAAAATGGATGCGTGATAATGAATCACTAAATTAGAAGTAGATGACAAACAAAGACAGGAAGCGAAACAGATCTGCAGTCTATGTAATGCACTTAGGAATTAGTTGTCAAAAGTTGCTCCAATTAACACAAAAACAAAAGGTCATACTTTTCTTTCAAAGTACAACAGTTGCACTCATACTAAAAGTTGATTTAAATTCAAATCACAGTTTTGCTAAATTAACTTCCTTCTCTTTAACCATCTGAGATCTAACTTTGCTACTGTGAAGACAATCAGCGAGGTTGTGAGATCTAATTTTACAGAATCCACAAACTGTAATGGATTCACATGAAATGTGCCGTTTGAATGTTTTAGATGGAGACATAAGGATTTTTATGGGTTTTAAATACCAAACTCATACTTGATTTACAGTGTCATTTATTAAACAGAAACACACCAACAACATTTTAAGTTGTTTGTGGCACACTAAATTATTCTCCACATCCTTAGAGAATGGCAATAAGCCATTATGAGCTGTGACAATAAAAGACAATGGTGTTGTCATAATAAGCACATGCAGTGTCTCCTCGTTTTTCTTTACCTTCCATCCTGAGTCATGATGGTGCTCACCAAAGGTCAACTGAGGAACATGGCCCGCACTGGCTGCTTGTCACATGTAAGGGCTATAATCTGCCCATTGTCTTAATGACGCTGTCAGCGGCCTCTAATGACCCGGCTCAGACGTTGCCTGCTGCACTGTATTAATTTGAGCAGGCACCACACTGGGAAGGTTATTTTTTATCATGTCTGTCAGAGTCTGATAAACCCCTGCACATCATCCATCCTTCTGAGAGAAGGTGGGAGGAAGGAGATACAGAAGCATCTTACAATTCACCTCTTCCCACTCGGTTTTCTTCCTCCTCTCTGTCTCCATGCACTGAATTTATTCTCTTTGTCTTTATTCCGCATTTCTCTCCCTGTGATCTCATCACTGCCATCAGCTTACCTCCCTTTTCACCCACCTCGACGCTAACACCCATAGAATTTTCTCCCCCCCCCCCTGCTCCACATGGAGGCCTAATATTTTCCCGCGGGGCGCCCACTTCTCTCAAACGGTGATGAATGGCTCTGGCTCCCATATCGATTTCCAAACTGAAACAATTTAGGGACAAAACAAGTAGCAGTTTATCATATTGATTTTCTTCTGAATTCTGTTTCTCCCTTTAAGGTGACACTGTGCATCTGAATGAATACATGAGTGAAAGCATAGATAAATGCTTAACACTTCCTTGCTGAGCAGTGACTGAGGCCAGTTTCACATACGGATGCATGACTGAGTCTTCTTAAAGTGCTTTTTAAGTGGGACGTCGATGTGGCAAGAATACGGATTAAGACAGGTTGCAAAATCAGGAGCGAAGCTTCCCTCAAGATTTACGTTGTTGACTGAAGCATTTAAAGTGTTCTACACGTAATGGAGGAGTTTGTATGTGCTGTGTTGTTGTATGTTTCACCTCCAACTAACAGTGGAAATCAACACTCAACACTTCACACAGAGCATGCTTACTGCTGCGCTGTGGTGCAGATCAAAGAATCTTGAATTTAGTGTGCTCTCCATATTTAGTTTTTATAAGGTGAGCAGCGGCACAAGGATCATCGAGGACTTGTCTACAATCACATTATACACACTAACTTTACCTGTTTTCTTTTGATGGAGTCAAGTGTCAAGATCATCTTTTAATACCAGATTGGATTTGATTACAATCTGCTGACGCTGCAGCCTGCGACACACCTGAAAAAGCATGTAGCTCTGCCCTGAATGCATTAGTGCTGACAGTGGAGTCACAGGCGGGCAGACGTGCCCTTGGCCACGGTGATCTCAGCCTCGCCCCGAACGGCGCCGAGCACTGACAGCACTGCAGAGTGCGGAAAAATTGGGAACGGGAATGGAAAGGCCCATTAGAGGCCCATTAGAAAATGTAAAACAAACAAAAGAACAACAGTGGAGAAGCGACGGATGACAGCTCGGTTTTGTAGGCACATTATCTGCTTAACCTTATGTCCTTTCCTCATCCTGGCTCTTTTCCTCCAGCTGGTTAAATTAGCTTGACTCCTAGGATGCCTGAAATAGAAATTACTTTTACATGAAACCTCTACAGGGTTGGTGACAACAGCAGGGAGCACATGCATTCGGTTGGACATGTAGCTTTGGAAAATCATTTTAAAATAATGCTAATGGTAAAACACATTATGGTCTGAACTTTAGAAATCACTGTGAATTCAAGAGTGTATTACTAAAATGGGATCTCTGACTGTGGTATGTAATTTCAAATCAAATATGGATTTCATCTACAATGATTTATATACTTTACAATAACATAAATTAAACATGCACCCACATTTATCTCATCTTTGAACATATAATGATAGAGTGATATTAATGATATATATAGACATATATGTTATAATATATATAAGTCCATATATGGAATATATAATAAAGCAAGTAACACAAAAAGTAATTATAGTTTTTCTTTTTACCTACAACATATAACTGACTTTATAAAGCATGTTTTTTTTTACCTTTAACACAGTGCACTGGCAGTAATAATCTTCTGCTAGAAGGAAGCACTCTTAATGATTAAAAATAATACACCCATAGCTGTTATCAATAGGAGCATCATTTTTCAGTGCACCAAAAGTTCAACCGCGAGTGATGAAACAAGAATGAAGCCACTGTACTTAATTTCAGTTCAGCACACATTACTTTAAGAATAAGTCTTGCACTTACAAATGTGTTAATCTGACAATGAGCATTTACACGTTTCTAGCAGTGTGTATTTTGACAACCAGATAGCCAGATAGTCAAGAAATTTGATATATTTGTTTGTGGTCTGCTGAGAATGATTCTTGATATTTTACATTTAATCTAGTACCAGATTAAAGTCAAGACTTATCCCTGACTAATGCTTTGGTTCACAATAAGCTACCTTGCAATCTAAATGGTTCGTATTTGTATAACGCCTTTCTAGTCATTTCGACCACTCAAAGTGCTTTTACATTACATCTGCATTCACCATTCACTCACATTCATACACTGAGCCTAAGAAGTGCTCAAACAGAAACTAACATTCACACTGGTGGAACAGCCACCAGGGGCAATTCAGGGTACACTTCGACATGCAGCCTGGAGGAGCCAGGGATTGAACCGCCGACCTTCCGCACTTTAGTTGCAATTCTGTAACACACTTGCTCCTTTCTGCATCATACTTGCTCCTAGACGCTACACACTACTTCATACATAAGACACTTAGTTCAAAAATGAAAACACATCCATTCAAAATACAACAATTTAAAAAATGTAGACACACACCTGAAAATACTTACTTACAAAAAACACCAATCATCCAGCTACATAAAGGCCTCAGTTAAGCCATTTTGAGAACTTTGCAAGCATGGAGGCAGGGAGAGCTAGAGGCAGAGGAAGAGGAAGACATACACACAGAGAGAGAGAGAGAGAGAGGAGGATGTGGTTGAAGAGGCCATGTAAGGACCATTATTTTGTATGATGTAAGAGCAACTTTGGTGAACCATGTTATGAACCATGGCCAGACTATAAGGGAAGCTGGGAAGAGAGTCCACCCTAATCTAAGCCCTTTCATAGTTTCATCCATAATAAGGAAATTCTGACTGGAAAACAGGTATGTCTTCAACTCTCTACTCTACTCAGACTGTATCCAGAGTATTTACAGTACTGTACCATATCACGTTACCGTATCACATGTATTGTATTGCAGGGTGGCTAATGCTCCTTTTCCAACAAAAGTGGCAGTTTTGTGAAACATACCGTGATTCAGTACTGGTATGGTAAATACAGTAATGTACAGTATATACAGTTCTGTAAAAAAGAAGCAACAAGAACAATTTGTGGTTGCATTTTTCTACAGAATGGCTAGAAGACCTACTGGGGTGGACGCCAATGCCTGTCCACCCAACAGCAGGATCTTGCCATAGTGAACCTAGTCAGAGCAAACACTGCAATCCGTCTCCACAATATCTTCAGCAACAAATACTTGCAGATAGGCAAGTATTCAACAACATAAATCGAGTAAGCATTACCACTATCAGACGCATCTTGGTAAAGCACAACATGACCATGAAGCAATTGTACAGGGTCCCATTTGAGAGGAAGAGTGTCAGGGTCAAAGAACTTCGACATGAATATGTACAGGTAAGTGTTCAGTCCTTTACATTTACAATACAGAATGGGTGCAGTCCAGTAACAGATGAACATGTACCACTGAATCAGTACCACATAGATTAATTCAGAAAGCTACACAGGTACCTGTGTGGTGGGGTGGGTCGGTTCTGTATGTGTAGTAGTGTAGGTGTCATCCACAAAGCCATCCACAATATGTATTTTTTGTTACAGAGAATCTTGGACATGGATGGAGCTGCCCAGCGGCATGAATGTATTTACATTGACGAGACTGGATTCAACCTTAGCAAAAACAGACAGGGATGTAATATCATTGGCCAAAGGGCAATTGTGCACGTCCCGGGGCAGCGCGGGGGAAATATCACATTGTGTGCTGCCATAAGTCTTCGACGGTTACTGCACCATCATACTGGTCCCTATAATGCGCAACACATAATCACATTTTTAGATGCACTTCATGATGCAGTTGTACAGGAGGTCCAGAACTGGTTCACCAACCATTTCCTATAGAGGAATGTTTTTGCGCTTGGAGATGGTGGGTATATGACTGCCAACCAAATACCCATATGCCTCTTCTGCAGGCAATGAAACAGGCCTGCAGAGACATTGAGTTAAGGTCAATCCAGGGATGGATTCGGCGCACAAGGGGATATTTTCCCAGATGCTTAGTGAGAGAAGACATTGCTTGTGATGTTGATGAGATCCTGTGGCTAGACCCCAACAGACGGCAGGATCCATAAGCCCACTTGCGCAGAATTGTGTTTTTCTGTTTTTACAGTAGTGTGTTGTTTGTTTTTTATTTTTGCTAACTGAATTTACTGTACTGTAAAATATACTACTGTAATGTAATGATTTTGAATTGAGTATTTCATTTTTTGGTTGTTGTGAAAACATGCCCTCTGTGGAACTGAATAAAAACAGTGAAAACGAAAGACTGCAGTGTTTTATATAAAGTAGACTAGTGTGATGCAAGTGGGTATCATTTTGTCATCAGAGTGACATTTTGACAAAGGATTGTTACGTTTTGATAGCAGAGTTTGAATTTGACATAGATGTGAACGGTTTTTTCCCCAGTGTTGTGTCTTATTTGCTTGTGCGTAGAGTTTTGACACAATGAGCCAAGTTTTGCAAAACGTGTTCAAGCAACGGGCAAAAACTGTAATACACTTCTTTGTCTGTTTTATTATTCATTTAAATATGTATTGATTTGTCATCGGGCCGGACAGGGCAGAAATGGGAATGGAGGGCACAAATACCGCACAAACAGACACCACAAAGAAAGGACAACACCTGTAAGAGAACAGGGATGGAGGGTGGGGTCAACAGGAAATAGCAGAGGAAAACACCAATTGGAGAAAGCAACAAAACCTGCAAGAGAACGGGGAGGGGGGCTTGGGGCGGAGAAAAACAAACAAACAAACAAATAAACAAAAAACAAAGAGACAACCAGCCAAACAGCAGCAATAAACAGCTGACATAAGAAAACAACTGAAGGAGAAATGAAAAGGAGAAACAGTCAAGCAAAATAATAATAATATAAACAACACAGCACAGCCATGAGAGCTGGAATAATAACAATTAATTTAAATAAGTAACTTAATGAAAAGCATAAAGAATAATTCTACCTCTGACAACCAGGGACAACCTAAATTTGTTGTGTGTGTGTGTCTATGTGTCTGTCTGTATGTGTGTGTGTATATGTGTGTGTGTGTGCATAAGCCTTTTCCAGTTTAGACACTCATGAGAGTTCCTATGATTTGCTTAGTTCGCTGTAGCTTTGTTAGGGTTAGGGCTTTGCTTTGTGAAGGTGGCATAACAGGTTTGACTAAGCTGAAACCGCTGTCATTGTGACTTCATAACATGGTCGTCAAGAGACAATGTTCTTGAGACATGTGACAGCCAGATCTGTCCGTTGTATTATTATTGCTGCAACAATAGGTGCTCGTTGCTGTTGAAGAAAGTAATTTATGACTATTTGGTTTATTGCGCGCCATCAGCACTAAATCAGCCACGTAGACGTGGAGTAAAGCCCCATTTCCTCAGAAGGTCTGCATACCTTGTGGTCCATTTAGTATGTCATGCTGGCCTTACACAACAGTATGTCACAGTTAGAGCTGTGCCCTATAGGTGGCTATCTAATCTGCAGAGTACCCTGTGCTTCTTTTACAGCGATGGACATTATTCATCTGTAATGTTCAGTGGTCCCCAGTAGTTATTTAGTGATGTAATTTACTTTTCTGTTGACCTCTTTTACCTCAACGTGCCATCAGCATCATCTACAGATACTTCTACCTTAGTATATTTCCCAGAATGCTTTTTAACAACCCTCAGTGGAGGAGGCTGGCGTTGCTCTATGTGTGCAGCTGAGAGAGGAATAAAAATAGCTTTGTATATAACAGTAATTTGTCCACTCAAGAAAAGTGTGTGGAGGGAGGATAAAGCTATGATTCGGTGCCCTGTTGCACAAATGACAAAAAAGCCACAGATTGAAACGGTGGCTGCTGTGAATTCTGACCTGTGTGGCTACTGATGGAATTAAAATTGGTATCTCCTACTGTCCTGTTATGGATTTTTTCCTGCATGACTGTTGAACAGAACTGCAAAATGGTGATTGTAGACCAAAGACTTTGCTTAAAGGGATAGCGAAGTGAGGTTGTATAAGGTACTTATCCATAGTCAGTGTATTACCTACAGTCAGCGGTGGTCAGCGTGCCTCCATTTTGGAGAAGCAGACAGGAGTCCCAGCAGGAAAGCTAAGTCCTAACATATAGGAAGCAAGTGAACTCCAGCGGATGAAGTCTGAAACACAGGCTACATATACTACGAGTGATGCTGCCCGTGTTGACTGCTGACTGGAGGTGAAACAGAAACATCAGAAATGTCAGCATTGATTTTGACCAATGAAAATAGGTTGGAAATGGAGCAAGTGCATGAAACTTTGCAAAAATAGAGCCAGGGCAAGCGGTATTTCAGACGAGCAACACATTGCCTGTTCACTGATGCACGGAGCAGGTTAGGACATCTTCATTGGGAACAACTGGCAGTCTGATGTTCATTCACTTGTTTGCACCACTTCAGTCCCACTGCGCCTTGCACTGTATTACGCCAAAGAGAATGTGTTAGTTATACAAATATTTCATAACTGTGTTAGATGTGGAAGTGTTTTAAAGAAAAACACAGGACAAATGGAGACATTTCATGAGTATGGATAATGACTATATAGGTTGCTTTAAAGCAAGAAAGGGCAACATCACATGTCGGTATATGGTTTATGTTCAAAGATGGAGTTTGATGGGGTGTGTGGTCAGGCCAGGGTGACCTTTAGAGGAATGCTTACAGCTGTGCCCACAGGCTCTTGTCAGGCTACTGTTGACCCACACTGACCTCTCTGCGCTCTGCAGCACCTTTCCACACACCAATATCTCCAGGCCGTCACGCCTAGATATTACTGTCGTCAAGATATCGAACTACACAGCGTGTGTAAGGCATGTGAGGGAAGTAAAATAGAACAGCTAGTGCTCTCATAGGTGCACATTTAAAAATGAATGGTGCTTTTTGGACAAGAACGCAAAAGTGCCTTCACTGGAATAATTACTTATAAACTGAAAATGAATGGATAGTGGGGAGACTACCTGTTTTAGCTGCAATTATGAGCACACCACTAAAAGTCTAAAGGTTGCAAAAAGGTTTTTGGTGCAAAAGGACACATAACACCATCTAAATTAAATTATGACTGCTCATTGATTGATTAAAGACTTATTATATTCAATTTTGCCGAACAGATGCAGAATCAGCATGCAAATCAGGCCAGAGAGGCTCCCGACTGCTTCCAGAGCACAGTTGCTTTTGGTTGGTGGGCTGGAATTTGCTGTAGCCCTCCTGCCTGCCTGAAAACACATAACATTCAGTGCACAACATTTCTGTTACTGTTCTGACAAGCTTGCGTTTGATCAACTGGTTGTGTTTAAAGTGCTTTTTAAAATCTATTTGATTCTTCCCATTTCTCTGTTTTTGTTTGACGGCTGTGCTAACTATTAAAAGCAACCTCAGAATTTAATATATTATTTAATTATAAATAAAGATCATGGTGCAGCCATCAGAAGAAAAAAAAACATGCCTCATGCGCATAAAGACATGTACAGTGCAGCCAGCTGGTGTTATACAATGATCTCATGCTAAGTTCTGGTGTCTAACTAGCTGCTTCACTGGTCTACTTAATGTCAGTCCAACGACCAGTTGGAATCGATCTGAAGTTCGATTGTTACCCAACTGTAAACAATTCTGCTCAGAGAAAAGCTTTTAATTTTTGTTTTCTTGTTTTTTCTCTCATGTCCACCATTCTGTTACACAGTCAACCCTCCTGGGTTCTGAACTATAAAAAAACATTTTCTGGTATAGGCGATCAATAGTCATTCATACACACACAAGCACACCAGCAGGCAAGGCTGTTGTTGTTTCTATAAACTATCAATGTAAGAAACTCATACGCATACAATGTTTCAGGTTGATATTACTCACAAAACATAAAACCATACCAGAAAACAAGCAGTAAAAGCTTTCTGCACATTTTAAATATGTATTCAAAACTTAATTAAAGAGTTTTTCCAGCTTACCTGCTATTTCCTCAAACTGAGCAGTCCTGGTCTACGGCCAGGCTCTGTTCAGTTTTTAATAACTATAATATGATATTTTTATTACGAGATTTGTATGCTTTGCACGTGAATTTCATTTCCAGTCCTGACAAACCTTTTGGTAAACCAAAATGCAAAAAGGAATTATAATCCAACCGGTACCTCAGGGAACATTTAAAGCCGCTATCATGAAAAACAAAAAGTAGCAGCAGACGAAGAAATTATGCATTTAAATGTTTCTTTTAAACAGTTTTCTATTTCAAAACGCACTCCAACAACCCCAGAAAGCACGGAATACAGAATCACTTGTCATTTACCACTTAATTTTTACCAATTAATTTTCCTGCGGATTTACTGACTGAATTTCTCCCTCTCTCCTGAAATCCAGGTATTTTAAATTGCTCAAGTTCAGCAGTGTGTTCTAAGTTTATGGTACAGTATGTGTATCCCTCACAAAGACAAAGATAGATTCCCTATGTTGCAGAGCTTGACCCTTGTGTGTCAGCCACTGCTCAGTATCCCCCCTTCTCCCTGCAGGCAGCACATACATCCTGCTGGCCTCTGTGGCCATGGGTCTGAGGTGCAGCACTGAGCTTTAAACTGAAACAATAGATTATTGTCACCTCAGCCATGTTAGAGCCAACAGTGAAGAGAGCTTTCTGAAAAGGACAATAGGGTATGAATTGATTTATGAGGGTTCAGGGGCCCATAATGTGCAGTAGTAACAAGGAATCAATGGGCTAGAAAAATGCTAACAGCAGCCCTTTATGTCCTAAGCCTTTGTCTCATCCAGAGTTTAATTAATTTCACTCCTTTTTGGGAGCGGGTGGAGTGGTGATGGAGAGGTGCATCAGTCTCCTCTTATGCTGCTGCTTCATTGCAGTTTATAAGCCAGCTCAAGATGGCCCTCATGAAAAGGGAATATGACAGATGTGATGGTGTTCTTTTGAAAATAGCTCATCTCATAAGTACTGAATAGATCCCCCCACCCAAACTTAAAAGACACAAGTATAGAGGTGAGGCCTTCCGTCCCAGTTGCAAACATGAGCTATGGGACTTAGTGGGAAAATCTCCTTCCAGATGCTACATTCCGCTAATCGATCTTTACCTGAAATGATGTTAAATGCGACTTCTTTTATTTTTAATGTTGGTCACTTATCAATTTCTCAATATGATGAGCTTCCTTTAATCTATTAAGGAGGAAGAAAAAGGCATTTTAACCATAATTAGATACGGAACGGTTGATCTCTGACAACCAACAGAAAGCTTTTGACAGCCAAGATTCAAAACTATAATGTATTTGTTAAATTTTAAAATTAAATTAGCTTCTAGTTAATAAAAACAGCATCATGTATAGACAATGTTTTTTTTTGTCATGATTGCATTATATAATTAATTTCTCAAGCATTTCCGTGAGAGACATTGAAATACATACAAATACCTGCATGAAATCCATCATAACAGTGATGTGATGTTTTTTGATGACACATTGATAGAAAAGCAGTAACTGGTGTTACACTGACACGTTACAGCACTGATTGTACGATGACTATATGGTATTATTAACATAATGCATTAACATATGTAATATGGTACAGGAACAAACTTATTACTGTAATACCCCAATTGAAATCAATGATATATTATAATTAACCATGTTTTTTGTTGTGTATTGAGCTTAATTCGCATGTGAGACTACGTGAGAGCAACATTTGGCAAAATAAAACTCCCTCATACTTAACACAAAACTGTGGCTGATGTATTGGCTTTCCGTCTGGAAGTGTTTGAGTGAGGATGATGTGCAGTACATCCGATGAGGTCCTGTATATTGAATTAGTTGCTGAGCTGTCTGTGAATATTACATTCAAGCAAATTATAGTACAGCTTCTTGTGGATCGGTGTGATTTGTTGACAGTTTGTTTCATGACCAGTTAAATGGGGAAATGGGATTCAAAGGGTTTGTAGCTGGCTTGGCTAGAAGTGCGGGTGTCATAACAGTTTATGACATTGTTGAACCCGCTGTCATTGTGACTTCATAACATGGTTGGTTATGTCTGGATATCTATTAATCCTCGGCTCTTTCTAACCTTCACAGATCACACAGTAAGAATTCAGTGTTTGAAATTGCTGTCTGTGTGCCAATATTTAGCTTCACATCTCTAGCTACTTTCCTGGCGGACGGTGTCAATAAAGTCTGTCAAAAACAGAGCCATCGCATTGTAAGTGATGCGCTTTTTGACTGAAACCATCCCCGTGGTTGCACCACAAAGCGTACATGAGACATTTGAGCTGTGTGCCAAATCCACACTACTGTACACAAATTTCAAGCAGGTTGAGATTATGTGTTGAAAAAAAGGAACACAATTATAGAACACAAGTAAAGAAAAAAGTTAGCACATATACTAAAAACACAAAATTTGTGATTTTGCTGTTGGTGTAAACTATTGAGGCAGACTGCAAAGGGCAAAGGAAATAGAAGTTACTCAAAGTTGCAAAACATTCAACATATTTTGGACGGTGGTGAGACAGCGCCAGAAAGATCATTGAAAATTGAACTTTTAATTCTCACTGACACACCCATGATATTGACATTGCTATTATGCGGAAAGGTACATTCATTTTCTGTATACTAACTAAAAAAACAGTGTACTATAACAATTATTCTAAGTCACACCCTCCCCAACCGGCCCTTCCACATCTCCACACCAGATTGCCTGAGACAGAAACAGCACCCTCCTTCTGATGTGGGTAAGTCACAAAACATTCCCAAATCCTACCAGGGAAAGAGCTACAGAAAAAACAAAAATCTATCTGAGTGCTTTCTTTTCTTTCAGACTTTTTGGCAGTAGCACCAGAATTCACATACCTCTGTCATTCTGGATGATTACAGTGGCTTAAACTGTGTATCATGACACACAGATTTGGAAACAGTGTGCATTGGGATGATCACATCACAGCCTTATAACAGCACAAGGTTAAAAACAACTGAATCTGTAGCAAATGCCCCAAACAGTAAAGCCAAGAAAACTGATAATCCAACATCAAATGAATTCTCCAGTGTTACTTTCTTTACCATTCCCCATGTCCATGTAAAAACTACAGAAAGCTTGTTTTTGTTTTCTGGCTCATCCTCTTATGATTTATTCTCATGATGATTTATTAGCTGTTATGACACATTTGAAGATTTTCACACATACTGATGTTAAGGCTATCAAAAAAGTCATCTTTGAAAGTCATCACTGTTGCTCTAAAATGTTGAAGAAAATGTGTGAGACTGCAAATATATTTTTAGGTATGATGTCGAAATCGTTACAGTGATTGCAGATACTTTAAGAAAGTGCAGAGTATGCCTGCAATAGTTAAATCATTTTATACTCTAATTTAATTTGTAGCCAGTGTGTATATGTAGACACATATATAGTACACATTTATTTGGGGTAACGTCAATTTTGATTTAACAGTACGGATGAACAAAACAATCAAACTTCAAATATCATCTCCCATACACTAAAAGTCTCTTGGTACAACAACCTCAATATGACAAGTGTGATATGCTGATACTACAGCCAGATACTGATACCGTCAATGCACTTCACCACATATAATTTTTTCCATTGCAGCAAGCTCAGTTTCCATGGAAATATTTAGTACATTATGTATTTGAATTTGAGGTACATAAGGAGGCATACGGCCTCTGTATCTGCATCTTCTGCCTAAAATCAGACCCAGAATATATGAATGCATATTTGGAACAAATGCAAATGCATTCAATGTTGGCAAAGGCCTTAAACCAACAAGAAATAGTGATTTGGCATTAAATTAAATCAGTGATTTTTTTTTGTCATGTTCGATTTCCATCTATATATAACTCATAGAGACCATTAAAAGCCTTATACTATCAAATGGCCAAGTGACATTATTTTGCATTTCTTCTCCTATCTTCATTTTGGATAAGCCAGCATCACTCATCTCGTTGTGTTTGCATGATCAAAGCCTGCCAAGACTTTGTCAGCACACAGCTGAGATGACAGATGATGCGGCAGCTGTACTCTGAAAAGGTACATTTACCAAACAAGGTATGGATAATAAATATAAACAATAACAACACTTTCCCTTGTTTTTATCAAGAAGCCACTCAATGTAAACCACGCATGAGTGGCAGAAAACTATTCTCTCACGAGTGCAATAAACCAGAATGAAAAGCTGAGGTACCATAAAGTATTTGACACTTAACTGAGTGATCTGAATTGAAAATGTATTGACTGTTTGCTGTCTGATAGCCAGTATGTCAGTGCGTGTAGCCAGGTGGTTATAGAAACATTGATTGGCTGGCTGTTTGTGTGTACTGATTCGCACCACCTGGCCTCAGTGTTGCCAGAAGCATTACCCCCAACAGTTTCTAGATATTAGTGAAGGGCTGTCTGTGGAACTATGAAACTCCAATATAACTACTGTATTGGGAAACCATTATTGTACTGGCCAACAATAGCTGTAGTTTAATGAGGCAAACGGCTGGAAGGGACTCATGATACAATAAAATCTACTACTACTAGTACTAATTTAATTAGTTTACTAATTGAGTTTAAAAGTTAAAACTGTTATCAATACCACTGAGTTTTGGTCAGCATTAAAAAAAGAATGAAATACAAAGTCAATGTTGAAGTGGAAAAATTGCAGCTCAGACTAACCGTAGGTGTTGGATGAAAATCCTGCCTAAAAAAAACAAATCTGAGGCACAGGATGAATTAAAACAAAAAACTATGCTGGGTATTATCTGGAAAACTGATAGCAAATGCATGAGTAGAGCTTCTAACCAGCTAGGATTTGTTTTGGCGGGGAGGCGGAGAGGCAAAGCGTGCGCCCTGACTTCCCCTTCAGCTCCCCCGTGGTCAGCCTTGCTGGGGGAAATCCCAGTAGGCTGCCTCAAATCAAAACATGCGTAGGTAAACAAAGTCTTGTTTTAAGATATGACTGAGATGAGCCCCAATTTAATACTAATAAACACATTCACCCAGGCAAACACATAGCTATGTAAACCCTGCGCTCTAGGTACCAGGTAACGATGTACCAGTCAGCCAGCTAAATCAGCCAGGCGTGTGGAGAGGGAAGTGGTGCAGTGAGACCGGAGATACTTCTTCTCTATTTTAGGCAGCTTCCTAACAAGCGTCCTTAGACAGGGCTGTAGGGGAGCAGGGTAACTGCTGAGCCTGGCACCACTCAAAGCCCAGAACAGAGCAGCCAGCGGGGCTAACAACCATCAGCAGCCCAACCAGCTGCTGTTGTGTGCCCCAGTCCAGGCACCAACACCCCTGGGACGACAGCGATCAATAAAACCTACAGTCCTGGAAGATATGCGGGAAGAAATGTGTTGAGGCAAAACAGGCTCATTTAAAGCTAAACTGTTCTATCAGTGGGGTTGGAGGAGCATGCTGAATATCTCTCCAGAGAGCTGGGAAAGAGGGGATGTTGCATTCACTGTAAGAGGCTTTTGGATGGTCTCTGCAATTTGGAAGGTCAGAGTAATTGGCCAAATGAGGGTTCAGGCGAAACCCATAGTGAGTCTGTGTGTGGTTGTGTGTGTGTGCACATGTGTCTGTATCAGAAAACGAGATGGATAAAGAGAGGCAGAAAAGGAAAAGCGATGAAGACATGAAGTAGGTGCAAACATCGGTTTGTAGGCAACTTGATAGTGAGAACGTTAGACCTCACTCCTTGATGCCAAATCATGTTGGTGGTTTTAAATGTTTCAACAGGAAATTGCTATTTAATGAGCACAAGTTAATGTTTTGCCCAGAATTTTTTTTTATTTCTTGGAAAGAATACCTGTTCCTGTGTGTAACACTGTATTCTCCCTCCTTTTATTATACAGTCTTATCTTGTCTCCCCAAAACAGTGTTCTATGAATACAACTTGCAATTATGTGCTTTTTGAAATGTTTTTATCAAAGAGAGCCTTAAATGCCATTTTACAGATTCTTAAAGGGTCAGATCACCCAAATTATAGAAGTACATCCTTTTTCACTCACCCAAATTGGTGTCTGGCCGCGGAGACAGTTTTGGTTTCATGTGCACGGATTTTGAGATATCTGTTTCTGAGGTTTCTTCCGCCCCCCCTTACACAGTGTAGGGGAAAGCAATTTTGTTTGTGGTGTTTACACCATTAAATACATATTTATTTATTTATAGAATTCAAAAGCAGCATTTTTTTTTTCCAGAAATAATGTCCCCGTTCTTTTAGATAACCCACCGACCTTACAGAGGGCTATTTTGCCTTCTACGGCTACTGGGGGGAAAAAAAAGTGTTCCGATGAAAACTGTTGACTGTGAGTTCTCTGAATCATCCATCCAAGAGTAATGGGAAAATGTTTCTGAGAAATGAGAGATGTTGTTGTATCAACAGGCAAGAACACTGATATTGGACAGTTCTGCAAAACCCCAGATGAAGTCAACATTTTTTAAGCCCAATGGCAAATAATTTTGCTTTCTACAGTGTACGCATGGAAACTAAGGTACGGTTAGGGTTAAAGGAAAGATCATGGCTATGGTGAATTGCAGATCTGAAGGTATACAAACTTTGGTCCTCTGCATGAAGTCAGAAACTTTCTGCCTTGCCACATAAGGGGCACACTGCTTCCATTATTGCTTGAGCTGCACAATTAAAATACATTCACCTCCATTATATTGGGGTGGTGGAAGAATTGTCAGGGACAACATTCTAAAATATGGGCAAATAAAACCAAATTTATCTGCATAGCAAGATACCAAAAGAGGTGAAAAATGTGTTATTTTACAATTTAGGTGAACTGACCCTTTAAAAATGTCTTTTTTTCCCTGTTTTACAAGCCTTTTATTCTGACACTTAGAGACTTCTCAGTGCCTATGAACAATCTGCTGGAACAAAGAAAGAGGAGTCAAGCATCCCATGTGTTGGGAGTATAATAAGAGGACACATATGGTTCACTTTAGGTAAAATTGGTATGTTTGTGAATGTGTGGGGGAGACTCAAGAGTGTGTGTGCGTGCAAGGAATGTGTGCGAGATGCGACGCACCCACGGCACGGCTGGCAGACCACAGACCTTGTGCTGTCATCCTCTGTTGAGGAGGCGCGACTGAGGTGACATTCACGTCCCCGGTAATTATCAGGACTATGATGTGGGAACATTAATGATGTATGAGGGCCCAGTGAGGGGCGAGAGCCGTGGCTTCACGGGGCCTCATTACTAAGAGATACCACCAGCGAGAGAGACTGCACTGCCACACCCAGCCTGTGACTCAACTGATCATTTAGACTCCAACACTTCACTCTCAGTTTTGCTCAAATCTTTTTTCAGTTTTGTCGCTATTGTTGTCACACAATAAATTAGCTTCCAAACACTGACACCAACAGGATTCTGTGAACACGTCCTCACTTCTTCCTTTCTATGGGGGTAATCATGTATCGTTTGTTGATGCTGACTTATCTGCTCCATATGGGGAAACAAATCTTGGATTAACAAAGTTGTCAAATTAAAGAAATTGGAGTCAGAATGTCAAATTGAGAACTTTGATCCCAGCAGACCTGGATTTTGCCCTTTTGTAACTAGAATGGACAAGATGTCTGATTATCTCTAATTAAAAATGATTAAGCACCTACTTGCTGCAGTCAATGACCATTGATTGAAGGGGATGCTGATGTGGTGAGTGTGGCCCTCTTTTGGGCTAATTCCAGCAGGCCTTCAAATTTCTCATTCCAAATCAGAGAAGGGGCTCATTGACAAGATTTAAATCATTAAAGCCATCCACTTCTCTCCTGTAGGGGGATTATGGATCTCTGGGCTCCCCTTGCTGCCAGCTTCATGCATGCTGAGCAGAGGGAATGGGGAGTGGAGCCAGTGAATGTGAAAAGCGAGTAAAGGACTTAAATAGAGAATAAAGACAGAGGGTAAAAAGTCGATTACATCTCTAGATTGTCAAATATTTGATCGTGAACCGAAGTGTGTGATCGGAAGGAGGGAAAGAAAGTCAACATCTCTCTTCATCACTGGGTGGTTGAGAGAATTAAACAGGATAAAAGGTGATTACATGCACGCAGGCTGATAAACAGCCCAGTTATGTTGGTTTTCCTCGTGTTGTTGTTGTTTTCCAACTAGTACAGGTTCTTGGAGAGATGTCATCCGGCTCGTCTGGCTGTCACAATCCAGAGGGCACGTGCATGACTTCATGTCTAATCAGGTGTGGTATCCATGGAAACTGGGGTAGCGGAATGTCATGTACAGCATCTCATCTCATAACACTCTTGGCAAACAGCGAGGCTGCGGGGCTCGTGGCCCACATGGAGCATGTTAGCTGTGTTCAGAACAACACATCCCATCACAAACATGCCACCAAACCTGGCTTCTCATAAAATCCTTGAGGCTTCTAGATAACAATTTGGCTGCATTTTACTTTTACATCCTTCCATCCATCTATCTATCCATCTATCTATCTATCTATCAACCCATGATTAATATTTTTTAGGCCAGTATTTTTGGACTCAGTATGTTTAAATTGTTGTTTTAATTGTTTAAATGTGACAAATTTTAAAGCTAATGAAAAAATGTAAGATTCATAAATTACACTTAAATGTTATTCCTGGCAGTGAAAAGAACTAAATAAACAAGACTTAGGCCAAAGTGACCCCAATCAGATTTTTTTTTTTTGCTCATATGTGACTCAGATCAGATTGTTTCATGACAGTGTGAACAGCCCAAGTCACGTGGAATCTGATCTTTTCCAGTTCGGATTTGGGCCACTTTCATATGTGGTCCAAGTCAGGTCAGGTCGGATTTTTGAAATGCAACCTCAGTCTGGACAGTCAGATCGAAATTCATGCAAGTCTGATGTCACTTTAGTGCAACAGTCATCACAATTCTGCATCGCGTTCATGCTATTTGTCCAAGCGGAAACCATAGAGAGAGAGAGAGTTGTAGAGCTTATACATTGAGAAATACAGGCAATCAGGAGAATTGTGACCCTGGGAGGGCAATAAAAACGTTTCCTGTGAAAACTGGGAGAGTTGGCAAGTTTGCCCTACCCTCTGAGGCCTCCATGTTTACTTCTGTACGATAGTGTGCTGTGTGTCATAATATTAACATGTTAGTATGCTAACATTTACTAACAACAGAAAGTTGTCAACATCTGTCATTATTTGGGAGAAATGTGACACCGGAAGTAAACCGGGAGAAGGCAATGAAATACAGGAGTCTCCCGTGAAAAAATGGAGGGTTAGCAAGTACAAGCTAACCGCGGTGTGGCAGTGTTCACTTCTGTAAAAGTACTGTGTGTGATGTAGTTTTATTCTTCTGTGCATGTGCACGCTTTCAGGTGGACAGTATACACAGGAGTCTGATATGGGCCACATTTAAACAATAATGTGAACTGAAAAAAAAATCGGAATTGAGCATTAAGGCCTGCAGTGTGAACGTAACCTTAGAGACCTTCCTTTTGTTGTCTAGTCAAATTTTTTGGAGAATGATAAGGGATGCTCATGATTTCAGTATTCCTAAAATACTGGCTACAGCCCTGCACACATCCACTGTGAACAAAGCTTTGTCAATAAGATTGTAAATACATGGAATTTTCCTTCTTAAATCAAGTAGCCTTATGCAAAAAAAGGGTTCTTTGCATATTCATATTTGGAAAACACTTAAGAGGAAAAGGCCATTGTCCAAAAAACACACGTTATGCCAGTGGTACCACTTTGGTGAAATAGCTTGAATCTGAATGTGAACAATGCCCACAACAAATAAACCCCAGCAAGGTCCAATTGTTTCGCTCCACAACTGAGTACAATTGCTTTCTGATTGTGTGCCCAAATGAGCCCAACTAAGGTGGAAACCACTGCAGGGTTTCTTCCATATACAAACTAATTCACTCTTAACACAAAAAAACCCTTCCGGGCACAGCTAACAATCTACCGTTTAGCAACACAACAACTATCCCATAAAAGAGAAAATGGTTGAAACTTACTTTGTAAACAACGTTCAACCCAATTTACTCTCTAACACATATGACCAAAAATTTACTTCACACTGAAAAAAATCTGAGGACACATCTTAAAGGAAATCATAAAGGAGTTTGCAGTTAAGGGAACATTATAGGGGTTTTCATGTCAGTTGACATGTGAAGACTTATTTTCACCATAGTTAATATAATTTAAAAGTTCGTCAAAAATTGATATTTGATTTACAAAGCAAACATCCAGAACAAGTCTTCAACCTGTAACTATGCCAAAATGATACGGAAAAGATTCTGGAGAGTTAATTCAAATGCACCGCATGCTGGGAAGTACGCCAGTGAGCATAATTAAGATGTTCTTTCAACTTACAAGTTAAACTCACAGGAGTTCTGAAGCTGATAACCAGCAAGGTGAAACTGACAAAAGCATGAATAAGAAGTGAGTCACAGATTAAGAACGAATCATTTCCCTATTGTTTCCATATGCTCATGTGCACACAGGAACAGCTTGACTCTGAAAAACATTACTTCATTCACTGCCTTTGCTTATATAATTTGCCTAAAACAGGACGTGTATCATATGATTTTTTTCTCAACATTTTACATTTTTACATCTATTAAAAATTACATATTTTCACAGTAAAAGGAATGGATAAAAACCGGTAAGCATGGTGCTACTTTACTTTACTTTAAACCGACTGCTTTAAACCATTTTCAAACCTCACCTGAGATTCTGTAACTCTGTCCTCTCTGTTGATTTGACTACACAACTCAAGGGTGTCCTGCAGTTAATAAAATGGTGCTTCATGACAGAGCCACAACTCAAACAGTAACCTATATTTAAATCATCTCAAAAACCGTCCACCTGTTTTTCTTTTTTTATCAGTTCATGAAATTACAGCCAGAAAAGAGCTCACCTGGGAGTCTGCAGCCCGCCTGTCTGCGTGTCTCTCTGTAGGTCAGGCTGCTGCTACTGGGATTCACTTGATAAAATGATGCATGGCATTCACAAACAAACTAATCAGTTGGGGTAGATTAGCCACACAGGCTGTGCCTAATCTCATATACATTACAATGTCCATAACATAATGACCTATACAAATACAACTCCTGATCCACTTGTGGCAAAAAGGTGGGGATGGTGTTCAATACATATTAAGCATGTTACTAATATCAAACATGAGAAATGTTTAGATTAATTAGCTATTGCCTACACTTTGTTTTTTCTTAAAAAAGGACCTGTTGTGGGGCATTTTGGATTTTGGGGGTCATTTTTGCTGTTGCTTTATTTGTCTGAGCAATGATTCACAAATCACAAATTAGCCATCACTTTTAAAATTAAATATAATATCAGCTGAACGACACATCGAACGTTTATAACCACTATGAACCACTGCAGATCATCAGGTCAGGTATCACACACTCTTTCACTTTTCATTAAGTAGCCCACTTTTTGCAGAAAACACACACACAAACCTGACAACTCTGCATATATCCACTAACACTGTGTGGAGTTAAAATGACATGCTCAATTGCGATCTGTTATATATTGGCAGGGACAATTCAGCAGTGCTTTGATATTGGTAGGGGCATGTCCTATGTACTGTCCACACTCGAATCTACGCCTATGTTTTGCAGACTGGTCCCCTACATTTGCTTGGTAAACCCATATTCAGGTATCAACTGTTTTTTCTTAATCTGCAGCGTGCTGAAGAGCTGTGTGCTCACTGGAGCTAAGCTAGTTGTTAATGTCATGTAAATACCTCCAAACCATATGCCAGCTGCTTGTTAAATTGCAATGTATTGTTTTCTATTTATACCTGTAACTGCCTCTGCTGCAGCTAACACTTTGGGTTCTATTCACATAGATTGCTTTAGATGCACATCAACTGAGCGATGCTGATTTCCACATTAAGTATTGTTTTCCTTAATATTCCATGCGGTTATAATTGGGAATAATTGCTCTCACGGTTCTCTTTATTTTCCACTTGTCTCGGCTCGGCTGGTTGTAGCTTTGCTATTTCCCCTGCTCAGGTCCTCACTGTTACCAGACTAACAACATCTCTGCCTCTATCTGCAGGTAAAGATTTTGTTTTTAAATACCCTGCGCTGGAGCTTCAGAATATCCAATGTAAATCACCAAGATATAACCATGGAGACTAACCAAGATTGAACTAAATGAGGCTTACCCCACAGCTTCTCTTAATTGTATCTGTGTGGACAGTATGTAAAGCCTAAGGCTGGTAATGTGCCCAGCCCTAATATCAATTAGCATGCAATATCAATTAGCTACCAATCTCACAGCACATTAGTAGGGATAATAGGTTGACCCCTAATACGACCCATCCACTCCACTTCAGTGGATCCTTCTAGACTATAAACACTACACGCCTAAAAAGCTAAGACTATTTGCAAAAACAATGCGGTAAAGGACATTCATTATTTAAATCACCTTCTCCTGAGGTGATAATTTTAAAATTCAGGTATCAAAGAGTAGCACCACAACGAAGAATATTGCTGTTCTTTTATCCTCTGCTTACTGCAGAAGCAGGCACCAGCCTGTATAGCGACTGAAGGGTCTATAAATGTTCTATGCTCTGCGTCCCTTGAGTTACAATGCTCAGGGCAGGCAATAACTCACACCATTAAACATAACGAGGGCTTAGACAGGGCTTAGGCGTCGGCAACAACGAAAAATAATGTCTAATCCTGCGATGATGTGGTATAATATTCCTTTCCTTAGTGTTGTCAACCAGCGACACATCCAGACAACCCAGATGATGATTGTGTCATGCAGCGACTGACAGGTACCCTATAAGGAAGATCCATCTTACAAGGTCAATTAATCTGATTTCAATTGAAAACAAATACTATTATCTTAAGTGATCTGCATTAGCCTATCACCATATGGTGCCAATTGTGTCAAATCATTGAAATATGTGAAAATCACCATCAAACAGAAAACAATAAAAATATAGCTTTTTAGATTCAAAAGTTGGAGAGTTTGCTGGCCTTTTTGATGTGGTTCAGACAGAAGCAATTCTTAGAAACCACACTGTCTTCAACACAACTGTCTTGAAGGCTTGAACTACAGTAGGCCTAATCAGTCTGATCAAGGCCTTTCTTTAGTGCCACACTACCGTTTTTGTTGAAGCCTACAATTTAAAAACGAGCATCTTGCTGTGTTTTTTTCATGGTGCTAGGCAACCACCGAATCACCTGTACTTAGCCTAACAGTGATTTTGCTGTGAAGTAAACTCACACTGAGAGTCCACAACATGAAGTGCCTTGGCCATATATAGCAACAATAGAAAGATGCCCCCCCCCCCGCGCACTCTGTTTGATCGGGGCCCTAAGAAATCAAGGTCCTACTTGAGCATATCTGAAACTGTTTTTTAATGTCTTAAATATTTGTTGAAGCTCAAAGTCCTATAGGTCAAATTGAAACATACAGTATTATTATGTTTGTTTTTTGTCTTTTTTTATCTCTGACTCATATTTGAGAGTGGGCGCTTTAAATCCCACTACCTCACGGATATAGGAGCTGGTTTAAATTTAACATCTTGAGATGAGGATGCTGCAGTTCATTGAAATATACAGTACATGCAGAGTATTTGTTCAGCTGGATGGAGTTCATCTATTATTTTTACTCATCCATGATATGTAGATTTATGTCATTACATACCTCTGTGATTAAAATTTCTTCACTCTGACACCATTATGACACACCAGACTGCTGCAAGCAAGAGATAGCAATCTGTTATCTATCTGTTAACACCATACTTTCTCCTCCACATTCATCTGTTACAGCATGACAATCAAAATTCAGCAATTAACCTGCTCTGTCACCCCACACTGAGAGGGACTGCTGGACTGGAGCTGAACTTCAGAGGTGGCAAATGAATTTAAAAGGAATGAGGGGGTGGCGGGTAAGCTTGCAAATTAAAGTTGACATGGTGTGCTCAACTGAGATGGTACATCAGTAAGTAAGTAAAATATATATTTCAAATATGCTTAGATAACGAACATTACTTTTGTTTCTTATGTAAAACACTTGTGGCATCTGTGACATTGAACATAATACTAATTATCATGGGCAAACAAGGCATTTCAATCAATATTAAATTTTATGGTCTGTCTATTTTATCAGCAATTAAAGTTGGTTTTAGTGTTATTAATCACACCTTAGTCACAAAAACGTCACCATGTCACATGACATTAAAACCATGCGGGAGCAAGGTGGCTGCAGGCGCCGAGTCCGGCGGCCGCATTTCCTTTTCCTTGTTGTTGGAACCACCTGTTACCTGATCTCGGGGCATTTTGCTTTGTAAATGCCGGGAGATCAGTCGTTGATCTCAGCTCACAGTAAGCTCACAAAGGTAGAATGTGTCTGACTTGATGGCGCCATTGCAGTCACCTGCAGCTCACGTTATACAATCAAGGCGGCGAAAGTCAGCTGCAGTCATCTCAAAAGCACCTAATGATGATATGACTAAATTATATGAAGTTAATATGGTGAACGTGGTAGCAAAGAAATGTCTGTTTGTACATTCAGCAGATCTGGAGCATCATTAGGATTCATTTGTTCACCAGTCCAATATTGACTCTTCTTTTAGCTATGTCATCAGTCTCCACCATTGACTGTACAAAAGAAGTGGACGTAGTCATTGTGAGTACAATTTTGAGGACAATCAGTCCTGCACTTCTAATTTTAGCTGGATGGCGCAGCGGCAGTGTTGTTGCCCTCTGAGCAACAGGGGTGGAGCAAATCCAGCTCAGGGCAAGCCTGCAGCATGGTTCTCCAAGCACAGACAGTAATGTAATACAGTCAAGCTCACAAACATCTCTCCAGAGCTCCCAACTGCTTTTTAGGAGCAATAAGCAAGACATTAATGAACTCAAAAAGATACAATGATGAGATCTCATCTGTTACTTTCATTTATCCCATTATAATCTCAATTCAGTATCCAGCTGTCTTACCTAAGTCTCAAAACCTCAATCTCTCTTCATCTCATCCTTTTCTCCTAAGGGGTTTCAGGAGCAACAATTCAGATTGGAGTGATCTCAAAAAGATATACTATTGCGATCTTAGTGTTTTCTCAAGAGTTAAAGAAAAGACTATTCTGAGCAGTGTAACGTTACCCAGAGCACAGCTAATGTGTCATGACGAGCGGTCTCCTACGTTGCCTGCTTAGCTTGGGCTAAAACCCCGTGTGCTAGCTTAACTGAGCGGACAGGCTTATGCGTAGTGGCGCGCCTAGCAAAGCTAATCTTTGTGCATAGCCTGCATGGGTACTAAACACGCCCAGGCATCACTGGCTGACCCTCAGTCATGCCCTCACTGTGCATCAATGCCAGAAAAGATCCTGGAAAGGAGACTGATAGTGGCAGTGGCTAACAGCCAGGATCCGTGCCTGTCGACAGCCTTTCCAAAAGCCACATCCAGCTCCCATCAGCCGCGAGCCACCATGA
Organism: Micropterus salmoides; assembly: GCF_014851395.1. Classification (NCBI taxonomy): domain Eukaryota; kingdom Metazoa; phylum Chordata; class Actinopteri; order Centrarchiformes; family Centrarchidae; genus Micropterus; species Micropterus salmoides. The sequence continues at coordinate 14,043,870 of NW_024044237.1, forward strand.
GCTGGGCGGACATGATGGAGGCTGAGGCCCTAGACATGCCTCCACTTTTCGAGGAACTCGAAGTGGAACCGGGCTTCGAGGAACTCGAAGTGGAACCGGGCTTCTTCTACCCCTCCCACCCCGGGGAGGGGTAGAAGAAGTGTGCGACCTAACACTGCAAGCTTCACTCTCCCCCCCCTCCCAGAAAGAAAAGGAGGGAAATGGAAGTGTTACAGAACTCCATAGTTTGTTGTTCAGAGGCCCTGACAGTTTCCAGTTCTCCAGGCATCCTTCTCCGGGTTCTCTGCCCCTCTCCCTCTCCAGGCTGGGAAATGTCGTCTCGTTCAGACTGTGCCTGCACCTGCTCGGCCTCATGGCTTCAGTGATTTTGATTGTACATCTGGGGCTATTAATGATGAGGGATTTTCAACGTTGGGTGGCTACATTACAGCTGTGTCCACGCCGTCACCTCAGCCGCAGGGTAAAAATAACACCCGCGTGTGTGGTGGCTCACCGCCAGTGGAGAGACCCGATGGCTCTCGCGACAAGTGTCCCGCTGGGGTGTCGGCCAGGGTAACCATGACAATAGATGCATCCCTGTCGGGTTGGGGGGCGACCATGTCGGGAAGGGCTGTGAATGGCGTTTGGGGCCCGAAGATGGCTTGGGCTCACATAAATGTATTGGAACTGTGGGCAGTATTCCTTGCATTGAAATATTTTTTTTATTCACTTTTTCCAGGATAACCATGTCCTGGTAAAAACAGACAACTCCACTGTGGTGTCGTACATCAACCGTCAGTCAGGGTGGCACGCACTCACTACAGTTACATAGGTTAGCCCATAGGGTGATATTATAGAGCCGCACCAGACTCCTGTCCCTTCGAGCAACACATTTGCCAGGAGTTTTGAACAGGGGGGTAGATCTCCTGTCGCGGGGGAATGGACTCTCCACACACAAGTGGCGGATCAAATTTGGCAGAGATTCGGCCAGGCAGCTGTAGACCTCTTTGCCTCGCGAGAAAACGCTCAGTGTCCACTTTTTTTCTCCCTCTCGGACGTAAATGCTGCTGGCCTGCCTGAGCAGGTCATTGACACCATTCAGACTGCACTCGCTCTCTGTACAGTGATAAGTGGCGGATTTTTGAGGAGTGGTGCGCCTCAAGATGCTCCATTCCTTTTCAGTCCTCTGTGGTTGATGTGTTGTGCTTCCTACAAGACCTGGTGGACAAAGGGAAGGCCTTTTCTACAGTTAAGGTGTATCTGGCGGCCATCTCAGCTTGTCATGTGGGATTTGGGGATAAGCTGGTGGGGCAGCATCCTTTGGTCTGTCGCTTTATGAAGAGTGCTGTCACAAACTCTCATGCTCCAGGCCTCTGGTTCCTCTGTGGGATCTGTCACTTGTGTTGGATGCCCTCTCTCGTCACCCATTTGAGGCTATAGAGGCGGTGGGTACGAAATTTGTTTCACTGAAAATGGCTTTACTGTTGGCTCTAACCACAGGGAAGTGAATGAGTGACTAGCAGGCCTTGTCCGTCCGCCCGTCCTTCCTGCAATTTGCTCCGGGGCTTACAAAGGCCTGCCTGCGGCCCAGTCCTACTGGTGTCCCACAGTGGAGCTTGTGGCTTTCCATCCCCCTCCATTTGCATCAGTGGAGGAGGAGAGGCTTAACGCATTGCTCTGCACACCGCACACCTTCGTTAGGTTTTACAGACTGGATGTATCTGGGCCTTCCCTCGCACAAGGAGGGAAGCGCATCAGGACCAGTGTGGTATAGTGATGGCAAGTTCAACTCTTTTGACAGACTCGAATCTTCAAATCTTGTTCATTAAAATGAACTAATCTTTTTTTGAGGCATTTCGTTCATTTCGTTCATTTGAACTAGGCTGGTTATTGTGGCGCTGCAGCCCTCTAGTGGGCGATTAAAAAACAGCGCCGATCTCAAACACGTAAGGCTGCCTGGCTTGCTTTAACTGACAAAGTTAAAGCACAAATTCACCTCAAACCACAGAAATATGTTGTCTATATGCAATCCACTACTCCGGCTAAATCCTTCCATTGTCACAATCTTTCCCGAGTAGTATACAACCAGACCGGCCAAGCTTGATACACTATATGAATAAACACAATCTTATTAATTTCAACCAATTTAATAATAATCTGGATCAAGCCCTCAAGTTCTTAAAAGAACTCCGGTACAGAGAGAGAAACAAAGAAATATTAACACATTATATAAATGCAGCAATTTGGCAGGTCTGGACGCAGAATGGGCCACATCAGGTCCTGATTCTGCAGACAGAGAAACAAACATGAGCACATCGCTCTCAAACACGGCCAGGTTGTTTACCAATCAGGAGCTGTGAAACAACAGCACAGATCTGTTGATAAATAAAAAGTAAAAGTTACGTTGTGTTCTCTGGTGGACCTGGATCAGCTGTTAGCTGAAACACACAACAAGGCTAACGTTAACGTTGCTACGTGGCTGTGTTTTAATGTTTTAATGACCGGGTCGGTTTGTTTTAGAGAGGAGACGACCTCAGAGGTAATTCGGCTCCCCGTAGAACCCTGTCAGGGCACTGAAGTGGAGCGGACCCAGAACAACTCTCATCAGCTTTTAGCTGTAAACACTAGCAGGAGTAAAGTTATGGTACGGCTGTGTTAAAACTATAACTTAGCACAACATCACTGGGCTGTAATAATGTTAACTGGATTGACATAATATAGCTATTTTATTAATTATGTGACATTTAATAAAGTAGGAGCTGTCACGTGACAAATGAACGACTCAAACAGACCCACAGTTGAGAGTCGTGAACTAATCAATTCTATTTCCTGTGCTGACGGAGCCCATGCAGCTGCCGTGTGGCGAGTGAACGTAAGAGTCCAAGATCCTTCACGCATGCGTGAAAATGAAAAAATGACTCACTGAGACTACCCGTTCCTCCCGAGTCATACACACAATTAGGTCTTATGAACGAAACGTTCATTGAACGACACAACACTAGTGTGATAGTCACTGCGCTGCTGGTTATTATTGGTGGCTTCGGGAACATGCCATCTGTGAGTGGGCTATATCTCCCATAGTGAAACACCAAATGGCGTTCGAGAACTTTGGGTTACTTAACGTAACCCCCGGTTCTTTGATAACCCAAAGTTTTTTATTTTGGTCATGTAAGTTACAGCTGCTGAGACGGTGAAGAAGCGGTGAACCTGAGTACTGGTATAACGTCAATAAATGTAAATTGAAAGTTACAAAAAGCGGCAGACCCGTGCTAACGCAAACTAGCTGCCCCTGCCTTGCATCACTGCTATAATAAATAAATCGCTCCACATTTGCTTTGTACCGTTACATAATTTCTTGCAGGCTTGGGTGGGGAGCGCATGTTCTGTCCACTATTTCTCAGGGGTAACCCTAAAGGGACTATAACCCTTGCTTAGATACAGTCATCACTGTAAATCTAGATTGTCCACGCTACAAACTCTGGTAAAAGCGATTGACAGTGGGCCCTGTCAACAAGTTAACAGCGGACAAAACGGGGACTCTAATCCTTGTAATCCAGCTAAAATCAACACTTTAATATAAGACCACTACACAGGATCGTAATATGGGTTGCGTTAGTATTTTATAGTATTTTGCACCGGATAACATTAGCAACTGTTTGCCGTTAGCCAGCACGCTAATGGTATCTAACTTGAGCCAACTAAAGCACAACATCAGAAATCTATTTCACATGCTTTCCAGTAATGTTAGTTTACCTGTGCAACAGAATAAAAGCACCTCTGGGTCAGTTTTGTCAGTTCCAAAACAAAGTGAGGTCTATCCGTGACTTAAGCCTTTCGTACGTTGTCAATGTTTTCACCCAACGTCGATCTGATTCTCCTTTTACCTGATGGGTTTCAGCACATAAAACTTGATTTTTATCCTCTCAGGAGTTTGTGTAAACAAACTTCGCTAGCTAGCTAGTTAGCGACCGGAAGCGCTACTAGCGCTTACAGTACAGCAAGTCAACCTTTGTCATCATCTGAGTGTTATGAGCACCATACAGCTAGGGTCTTGAAGCAGCTTAAATTTCTGTCACAGCAGGGCTTTGTTGTGGCCTCTTCATAACCCTGCTGGGTGGAGAGAAGTCAAGGAGGAACCTGAGACTCCAGCTTGTTCTCCAAGCGGCGTTTGAATTACATAATGTGGGTGAAATCCAATTGTCTCCAATCATCCCAGGCTCGCATGTTATCCATCATTTTTATTAGTGTGCGGCAGTGAGATAAGACTTTGTTATGTTTCTCTGGGAATCCATTTTCACATGACAAAGAATGGCGATTAAATATGTTTTAACTGTGAGGTTACTTGAATCACAAAGCTGCTGCTGGACATCTGTCCCAGTCGGTACTTCTAAAGCAGAGTAATATATCAAACAGAAAGAAAGATAATGTTGATTTCACAAAGTTTGGGTTGTCAAATAACGAATCTCCCTGAAAAAAAATAAATTGGGACGATATAAAGTGTAGAGCAGGCCTGGCAAAGAGGCAGTTGTAAAGCACAGGGATTTATGAAATTGAATTTCAATGGCACATTGAGCAGTTCATTGAGAGTGTGCCAAAAGTGAGAATCCTATGACGGATTGAGACAAATCACTGCCCAAATGAGCTGACAACAAGATGCCTGAGGCATTGCATTACTATTCAATTAGCATTTAAGAGGGCTTTGGGGAGAATTGTTTTGTTCTATTTTGCAGATAAAATATGAGCATCTCCCACAGATTTCTCATTAGGGCCACTTTGAGGGTAACTCTCACCCCATTTATCTTCTCCAATGTGGACCCCTGGTGAATTGCAAGCTTCAAATGGAAAAGAGACAGAGACACACTATTGAGTTATGCTCATTGAACTGCAGTGTGATGAGTAGCTAACAACTTTCCTTTCAGTTCCTATCTGGATTTGTTGCTGCTGAATGCTAGTGGATGTCTGTAAACATGATTGTAGCGATAACAACATCCTTCCATATTCAATTTGTTTAGGTTTTGATGAATAATCACACTGGTGTCTCATTCCTCTTAGTCTCCACTGATACTCTCTCTCTTTGCCATTCCCAGGCTCCACCGTACCATCACTTTCAATTCAAAGTGCTGTCTGTTGTTTCTTATTTAATAACAGTAATGACAGTACTGCTGGGTCTTAAAAACAAGAACTCCAAACTTCAAAAATACCCACTTTTACATTATAAATCCTGCCTTATCTCAGTCATCAGCTCATGCTACTTTCACTTTGTTTTTCATAAATCCATTATGGAGACTAATATCCGTGAGAAACCTAAATTTCAGTCTCATGGTGCATTAATCACTGGACCTCTTATATGCTTTTGTTCTGATTATAGCAGTGACTAGCCCAGAGCTGATAAACACCTCTGACGTCTGTTTAGTGTCCCTCCTGGGCTTCTGTGTGACCAAGAAGCCAAATAACAAAAGAAAATCAACACAGAAAAGGCCAGTTAAATCCCACTACAGACACAATGCTACAAAGAACACATAGCTCTATTCAGTCTCTACCTGCATGCACCTTTTTTTCCCACAATCAATTTGATTTTCTCTTTTTAATTATGGCAGGATGATGATGTATGCTCCACTAATAAGACATGAATGGGAAATGAAAGGTCGGTGAGACCTAGATAAATGACTCCCATTATTTCACCAATCGGATAGAAGCCCCTCTATATGTTCTAATTTGAATGATAATAAAATTCTGAATTGCTTTGTCCTAGCACTTTCTCCATGATAAGCAGCCTGGCAAGGTAACCTTGTCCTGTAACCCAGACTCCCATTTGCCTTTTGAGAATGTAATTGCTTTAAATTAAGGCACAGAAAACACACACAGTTCAGTGCTGCATCTGAACCAGAGATAATGCAACTTGATTTTGTATTCCTATATCAAATGACATTTTTCCTTTTTTAAAGTTTTTTAAGTGCATTTTCTGTCAATGGTTCTCAATCAATGTTAATATAGAATATTTGATTTGGTTTATTGTTAAATAATATATATGCACTGTACTTCAAAGCACATTATGTCAAAGATGACAATGTCAGACTGTATAAAGCACAAAGCATCCATTATCTGTGCTTAGAAGCCCTAAATGAATTGTTTATTTTTAGCCTGACCATTGCCAGAGAAGGATAAGGTGGCTTTGGGAGTATAAATAATAAATCACATTGTCCTTGTCTTGGAATACGTTTGAAAAGCAATGAAACGTGATAAAGTGTCTCATCCGGACTGTCTGATATTTGTGGCAGTCACTTGTGAGTTGACATGCGGTGCTGTATAGGTTACTTATGGCCCAGCAGACCAAGTCTCAGCGGGTCTATTGCACAGGAAAGGCAAAGGCAAAACAAGTCGATCTCAGTCTCTGACTTTTGAGCAGAGCTGCAGGCGCTGCAGCTGTCTGGATTTAACGCATCAAACACCAAGTAACACACTTCATAATGATGATAATATGCTATAACTATATAATGCATTATCAATTAGAATAAAAACACAATAAAGCCTAAAGGATCTCTTTCTGACTTTTTTGAGGTTCAAATTTAGGTAAATGCAAGTACAAGTTTGATGTATCCTTGTACTTTATTTAATTAGTATCTATGCCACAATTCTACTTCACCACATTTAAAAGGAAATGTTGGACTTCTTACTCAATTATGTTTCTTGGACAGCTGTAGTTACCATTTAGGGAATGTACGAAAGTTATAGGGGCGGGAAGCAGGATGCGTTTTATTCATATTTTCTTTTGACCCTCCCTTTGGCTTAAAAAACAACTGCAAGACCTGTCACATGTCACTGTTAATATCTAAAAGATGCAAAGTAAAAGCATTTTAAGGTTTTGTACCCAAGTTTAATCATACCCTTATATTCTAATAATAAAAATAAATATGAATTACATCAGATGATTTTGTGGCCTGATATGTGTGACATCAAATACCTGACTGCTATAAATAACTGATGAGTTGCAATATATCTCTCAATGGAAGGCTGACATCAAATGTAGTGAGACAAAAGTGAGCTGCCCCCAAATCCTCAACCTTCTCTAACCCTCCTCCTAATATTATTTTTACTGTCCCTTGCTTTGCAGATTAAACATTTACCTACAAAATATGATGCATTGTTATAGATTAAAGTACCCAACAGTTTATAAAGTTGTTAAAATACTAAGATGAATAACATAGTTTTTATTTTTGATATCCTAAGTACATTTGTCTGATAATACATGTATACTTTCACTTAAGTTATATTTTGATTGCAGGACTTATACTTGTAATGTAATGGAGATTTCTTTTAATTGTGGTACATATTACTACTTAATGATCTGATTAATATCTTCCCATGGTGTATTTACCATTAGCAATTACACATTACCATAACATGAAGGTAATGCAGTGTAAATAAGGATTTACAGATGAATTCTAGAGTATAGATCAATATAGATGCAAAGGGGGTTACCTGTTTTACCTGTTTTACCAGTTTTAGTAATATTGGCCAACCATATGTTACCATACGTCCAACATCTACAGTGAGATGCGGTAATTAATGGCTGTGGTCGATGTCTTTTCCTAAACACTTTTCCTTGACATCAATAGAAAACGTCATGAAAGATGTCAAGGAAAGATATGAAAGACAATTTATAAGGAAACAGGAAAAGACAATAGCGGCACTTAGAGAATCCGACTGCACTTACAGTAGGGTTTTTTTAAACCAACTTCATTTCATAACCCATGGGAGAAAATAGGAAAGACAAAGTCAATGCTTAACAATTCAAGGAAGGTTTCCAGAATCACACCTCCTAAGAAAGGATGTTTTCAATTTATAGAAGGGGGACATTTAAACCATCAATTACTTATAGGAAGAAACAACAAAATAGAATGAAAACAAAACAAACAGGACTGAAATGTTGAAATAATATGATTACATACTGTAAAAGGAATATCCAAAGAAACTGGACTAGGTTGAAGATATTCGAAGACATTTCGACTGCCCTTGATGTGATGAACTCTCCTTGGATAACTAATGAGCTGGATGACTGAGAGCCTTCACAGACATAAAAGGAATATACAAGTAGAAAAAGCTGAGCCATTAAAATAATAATTAAATAAAAATAAGGAATAGAGCAAGCGGCCAGAGTAAATTAAATTCAGACATAAGTATGTAGAGCTTGCTAGCATAAGTGTCTTTTGACGTTTTTTATACATTTTGTTAAAGCTGGAGTGGGCAACGTTGGAGGAACTAGCAAGAGACCGCCAGATTTTGAAATTTCACCCCCTCCCTTTAGGTGTCCCTCCATAGCCACTCCCCCAAAACACATGTTCACGCCATGCAAAGTGAGTGCAAGGGCAGAGTGCGTACTGGTAGGCAGGAAGGGAGCAGATTTCTTTTTTTCCTAATCAAAAAGGGCTATTCAAAGGCAAATATGTGGCACCATGTAAATCTTCTATAATGTTATGCAAATTAAAATACTAGAAAAATAAATGACAGTATATTACTGGGCATATTTGTAGTATTTATAGCAACAACGGAAATTACAGCAAAGGCTAACAGTTTACTTCTTTCTCCAATGATTTTCTCCTACTAACGTTTTCTTGTGGACATGATGTTTTTATGTCTCTGTAAAGTCTTTTTGAGATCTGCTCTTAATACCTTTCATAGGTAAATTAACTTGAACATAACTAAGTCAGCATGACTTGTATGGCATCTAAGGTAAGGCATGGGTGCAGCCAGACTTACATCACGCCTATTTAACTTGCTGTAAGTGCAACTTTAGCTGTGATATGTCTGAGCCAATTTATGACTAAGTTGAGCATAACTGGGTATGTCTTTTAATTAACTGGGAATAACAGGTCAGCCCAAGGATATCGGAAAGCATCATACCAAATTGGAGAAATGTGTTGTTGTAATAAATAGCAATGATGTGGTTTTGAGGATTCATTTATTTTGATTAGGCCCAGTATTGTTCCACTTTATGAAATTAATTGAATTCCTCATGCGTTTGAATAAACGGACAAACGAATTAATCAGAAATTGGCAAATGAATCTCTATTCAGCTGTGCTAGGAATTTTGTCAGTGTGTGTGTGTGCAAGTGCATAATGCATCCTGTGTGTGTGGTGTGTGTCGCCAGAGCATGTATGGTTTTATAATGATGTGCTTGGGTGCGTGACCCTGTCTGACAACTTGAAGAGCTGAAATAAGTTCACTGACAGTAACATCAGAAAGATTATTACGCGGCAACATGTCATTGTTTTGTTTCACACACACAATCTGTTCAAAAGCTTTCTCTGCACATGGCACGGCTACCCCCTTAAAATAATTATGTCATGATGGGGTCTTATTACCACCCCTCACATCTCTCTTTAATTTTTCCAATTGCGCTCTCCACGTCAATCAGTTTAATTACTTTTTAAGCCTCTATTTCAGTTAAGTCTCTTCTGATTGAAATACAGACAACATAAACATTTTTTGTAAAAATCTGGAGAAATCAGGAGCTTATACCTTTTTTTCTCTGTATTTTTGTGTCTTTCAAGAACAGTGGCCGTAATCTGAATTAAATCATTATATTTAAATTAACTAGGGAATTTGTTGAGCTTTTAATGTATTTTTCCCTTGCCGATTAAATCAGTGCAATTCAAACTCAGCAAATTAGATGGAAGTTATACATTCTGATCTAAACCAACCCTGATTTAACATTCACAGAGCATCACATACTGTCATTACAGGGGAAGAAGAGGAAAAAAAAGAGGAAAGTGCTGTCAGAGACATCAATGGATTTTTTTTGGAACATATCAAAGCACAGTTGCTCTGAGGACATGATAGGGTGGTATACCTGTTTTTATCTCTGAATGCTGCCCTGATGTTTTCTGAAGCCTGCCTACCACTGACACAGCCTTCAAACTATTATCTCTCTGTTTCCTTCCTCCTCCTCCCCCTCCACCTCCTTCCACTCCCCAGAACATAAAAACACTCTGCAAGTCCCTTTCTCAGCAGAAAATAGTGTGAGATATAATGATGATGCGACACAGAGAGTAGAAATTGGTTAAAAAACAAAACAAAACAAAACAAAAAAAACAACAAACAAAACACACACTCTGTACTCTACAATTTATTTAGCGATTTAAAGAATGACTGTTCATTTTTAACACTTCTCAAAATACGGACAAGTATTTGAGACAATCCAATTACCATCTCAGCTACAGTGAAGAGGAAGAGAGGTGTGTTTTAATGGAGGCAAATTTAATCTAAGTAAAGTAGCGATTATGTAAATTCCTCCACACAACAAAGGGATCATCAATAAGAGCGGGGTGTTCATTAGGCTCAGCAAGCTTTAATATATGGATGTTTTGGCTAATACACAGAGCAGATTGGTAAGCAAGCTCACTCATGCATGATTTCTCTGTTAATCGCTTGACTGTATTCAAATGTGTCAGCCGCAATGGGATGTTACATCTTATGCTCTTCTTACAAATCATATTAGCAGCCGGAGCAACAGTAGCACTGGCAAATGCAGTCATTGCAAAATACCTATTATTTTCATCCCCTGTAGTGAAGACAAGTTTAAATTTTTATAGAGGGACAAAAAACTATTTATCTACCTGTGGAGGAAACAAAGCACCTGCTAAGCACCGTGACATTCAAGAAGTAATTGGACTAAAATGATGTCTCAGTTTGTTGATGAATATGTGATGAGACGTAAGTTATTAAGAGATCAGTGAACATCCAAATTGCATAAACTTATTTGTACATTGTGTTTGGATCAGGTTTTTTGACCCCCCCACCCCCAAGATAAATGAGTTGTCTCCCTCCTTCCATCACACTCACGCTTGCAAGAACTTTCACATAACACGCAGACATTCAGTCAAAATTGATGTAATAAGATAGAAATAAATCAGAGCAATGGTGTAGGCGTTGGAGCAGAGGTAGGGAGGAACACAATAAATAAAAAAAAAGTGAATGCTATTTCCTGCATTTATATCAATCTAGCAAATAACAAATTACGATGCTATCGGTTATTGTGCTTTTTATAATGACGCCAAAAATGTGTTGCATTCCTAATGGACTTACCCTATAATTACATTTAGTTTCATCAATGGAGACGTGATGCTTTAGGATGGATAATATTATAATTGCATCCTTACTGCAAAGAGTACTATCCTTAATTGCGTTATTTTTGATTGATGTTCAGTTATTTTTAGGAGAATATTAACAGTAAATAAATACACAGAAAACATCCAGAAGAGGTGCAAGCTTTGGATTCAGTTTGTTCTCATCTGGCAGTGTTTTGGCGAGAAGTTAAATCATGACATGTTGAAAGTCACAGTATGTTTTCAATGTTGTAGAAAAAGGTCTCAAACTTACTTAATTATAGAGCTCAGCTGTGAACTCTGAATGACTACTGTCAACAGCAACTTATCGGAAGTCATCTGTACTCATCCTGTCCTTACTCTTCAGCCCTGTCTCACTAGCTACTGTTTAATGAGACAGCTGACCCCGCTGGCTGAGGCAGCCCACTCAGCAGTGCACAAACAGTAATTCAGAACTGACAGTAATCAGTTTATGGGGTGCAAAAAAAATCAATGTGGACGATTTAAAACACTTTAAGAAACAAGACCTTATTGAGTTCTTCTGAGTTTGATTGCAGTTTTCTATGGGGGCTGTTTTGTTTTCCACTTTTGAAATGATCAGCAGCGTCATTGCAAAATGACCCCTCTGCACTGTCTCACACCCTGCAGCGTCAGACCTCCCTTTCTATTCTCGATGTTTGCCGGCTAAGGCAGCACGTATGCATTTATTTATTGTCACAAATTGCAACAGATCCCTCTCCGGCCGTTTGTTAGATGCATCTCTTAGGGAAAAAGGGATAAGAGAGACAAGGGAATTCAACCAAAGGCAGCATTACTGCTGCTGTCTCACTTCTGACCGCCGTCTGACGGCCGTGTGCAAATATGCATTGAGGAAAAGAGAAGTACAGCGCGAGGTTGTGAACTTTCTCTCTCTGCTTTTGAGTGGCAGAATGTTCCCCCTCCCATGAATACCAAGGGCAACCTGCTTCCATTATTCATAACCCAGCTGTTCTTAGGTGCCCATATTTACACTTATATTGCAGAACCAGCAAGTGGCTTTCCCTTTTTAATATTGTGGCTGCCAGCCCTCTCCGACTTCTGCAGCTGAAGGACCAACCAGAGTTGCTCTGGGGCAAAAAGTGTGCACTGATGGGTGGCAGGCTGGCGAATTTATAAACAAGACCCGGTAATATTATATTTGCTTTTTGAATTATTGAGTAGAGTTTTATGATGCTTTTTAAACTCCATGAGAATTTGATTATAATTTGATTATAAGCCAGCTACAGTTCCGGAGGATGTGTACTTGATTAGGTTATTCATATGGTTTAAACCGCAGCTCTGTGCCTCGCTTGCGGATGTCTGAAGAATAATGAACAGCAGAATTTACCACGGCGAAAATCTCAATCCAGTATACAAGTGCAGTGATCAACAGTCATTACATGGCCACCGGCCAGCAGCCCAGGCAAATGAATAACACATGAATCCCTGTTGATGAAACATTGGAGAGTAGTTACCAGTACCCAGCTGTCTCATTGAGATAGTAGTCATCGCCAAGTGGAGCAGATCTGGTCAAAATACAAGCCAAGCAGGTGGTGTGTAAGCCTCATGACACCACGGGGGCGACTGCTAACAGGTTTGAAAATGACCTGGTCTGGCAACCACAGGCAGATTGTTTGAGTGTCTCCATTTCCCTAATAATCCCTCACAAGGACAGAGGCAGTTTGCTGGTGTCTCTTACACAGACCGATCCAGCCGATCACAGATATGAGTCCGATATGTTCTCACTGGACGGCTCTAGTAGATACTGTTGCAGAGCCATCCCTGGTGGCTAAAAAAAATCTATGACCAGCTACTGCAGTTTCAGCTAGTTTATCCTCTGCACCGGTCAGCCTGACAGTGACTTGGGTTATACTCCCCAAACGTGTTCAAACCCCCCCCTAACCCCAGTATGTCAACATGGTCGAGACTGGTGACAGGATAGAGTTACAGAGAGACACATATCTTATTTATTGTTTGTGGTCAGACTGCACGGAAGGTTTGGGCTTAGCTGGAAATAGCCATGTGTTGCTGTTGTTTTTCATCATTTTCCACCAGGGACACCTTCAGCTGACAGCATCTGAGACACTGACACACATTTTGATTTGAATTATACACCTATTACACATTGAATGGTGTCTGACCATTGTGTGCTCCTTGTTACAGTAGTTCTATATGTTACATGGAAACACTATTTGCAGCCAAAGAGAAATCGGAACACATCTGATGAATAAGTGGGTTGCATGCAGGTACTTTCTAATACTTTATAAAGGGTTTATACCTTCATGGATGGATTAAAAGTTAATGATTCATTTATTAATCCTTTCTAGATCATTTATATGTTATTAAAAAGACCAACTTTTGTGTTATTGAAAACACTGACTGGTTATGTCTATTGTTAGCATCTTATTAATATTTACAGCAGCAGACTAGATTGTCAACACCCTTTATTAATGATTTATTAACATTTTGTTGCTGTCATGTGAAAAACATCTCTAAAACGTCAACTTTTTAATTTCCCACTTTCCAGTTGCTTTTTAAATGGTTTATTCATTATTTATTTACGTAGTGTATAGGAACATTTTCTCAACCCTTAAAGGAAAACTTGCCAATGGGATTTTTCACAACCTGCCAACCCCAAATGTGTCATTATTAGTGGCTTATAAAGCAGTACTAAGTTACTTATTAACTATTTAATAAAGCCATTGGTTACACACCTATTTCAAAAGGGATCCTTATTAGAAAATTGTGCCATAATATAATTTTAATATTAAAATATGCTCAAAAAGTAAACTCCCCCACATATTATGCTGCAATGTCAACAATCTCTTACTTTGTTCAAAGAAGATACTGCAGTGCAGTGCAGATGGAGGTCCTATGTGAGACTCTGATGTATCATGGTTGATGCATAGCCATCTCCTCCTCAAAGATAAATGGGTCACGGCTGCTCATGGAGGAGCAGACAAAGATGCAGAGGTGGGGAACAGTTGGGGGGAGGGAAGGGGTGTTAGACAGGTGCAGTGCATCATTTGTTTGGCTGCGGCTTAAGTTTTGTTGTGGTAATTGTTGTTGTCAGTGTTGTTGAGTCACAGGAGAGCGGCGGAGGTGATGATGTCACCGAGACTGTCTGGCATGTAGGGCAGCAGCTGCCTCATTTCTGAGCCGTTCCACATTTTTGCGCATCGTTGTGAAGGAGATGTCATCTGAGCAGAAACCTATCTGACAGCTGAGAGTGAAATGAGGTGAGAAATCAAAGTCACATTCTATTTGGCAACGTCTCCGTGGTGCCTATCTGCAGGCTGAGATCACCAACAGGCTCCATGTCTCCCCCTCCTCCAACCCCCTCTCTCTGCCTCTTTCTCCTGTGGTTCCATGTAGGATGGGCCCCATTCCTGCTCTCCGAAATAAAATGCTATTATTGAGTTCAAAGGAGCGCACATTAATATCAAATATGCACACCTAGGTAGGCGCGTACTCCTAGATATGCACAGAAATACATATAAATGTTCCAATTCCTAGAAATAGTTTTTCTGTTTACCGTACTGAAAACACATGAAAAAGACCGACAACTGTATTTAAAAAAGCTGCAAGACACTGTACAGTATCATCTCCTTCTCCTCAGGCTGTCTTGCCACCATGTTAAACATATAGTAAACTCCATATTTAACAAAAGCTGTGATCTATGTCTATATTTAATTGATGTTAATAGTTAAATAAGCCTTGTTTTGAGCTTATTAACCTTTAACATGACTTTACCCCAGAGGAACTTGCATCTAAACATTTTATATCTTTACCTCACCACCAACAGGAGAGTAACCAGTTATTGGGTGGGGAAACTAGCAGGATGGATGGCGCCTTTCACAGTCTGTCTATTAGTTTTCATTAGGCAGCCCGGGGAAACCTGAAGATTTATAGGGCACATTTGCTTTAAATTCAGCCCTGCAGGGTTTCACCTGATTGCTGCATGGGACAGACAATGATCATCTCCCATCCTTCTCAACATTGCTTCTATTTTCATAAATTCTCCCCGTCAGTGGGAGAACAGGAGCCTGTCATAGTCTACAATGTCACAGCGAAGACATCCACCCCGGCTGGACTTCTAGTTGCTCCAATCCCCGTCTTATTCTGCCAGGGCTTAGCGTGGATCAGTGCTGACAGATCCGCACCTCAAGTTGTTTGCGTCTGAAGACATGTCAATTGGGAGTGTTCGGGGACACTTCCTCATGAAACAAAATTTACTGGTTTTTCTCTCCGTCCTCTAGTAGAGGCAATATCCTGGAGATTTCCTGGCATGAATGTTGCAAGCCATTGATTTGCTGGATGACCCAGCAGAGCCAGGGAGGTCAATCAAAGATGTTTCTAACAGAAAAAAAGGGTAATTTTCTCAGAATGAAAATAATCAAGCCTCTCACTGCAACATATTATTCTAGCCACAATTGACACGGATGGCCCATTATTCACCAGACAAATAGCGGGATAAAAAAAACCACGAGAAACTTTTGAATTCATTTCATATGTTTTTTCTTCTTTGAAGTGACCATTTAATACATTTTCATTTCTATTTGTTGCATTTGTTTTCTGACTTTGAGTAATCATTCCCTGGTCTTTATCCAAACTTCTCTCAAAGAGGGTGTGATCGCTTCCATTATGCAAAGCAATGTCATACAGCGAGTGCAATGATTAATCTGAACTGGCACAGTGATATAGGATTTCCTCCCCACAGCGGGATCAATAGCCTCATCCTCAGCTGGGTAAAGTCTGAGATTTCATTAACCCATTTAGAAAGACTTGACCATCTTTTGTGAGTTATTATGAAAGGGTAAGAAGGCCAAACGAATTCTTTATCCAAGGTGACGTGTCTAGGGTTGGCATTTTTCCCTCATTGGCTGTAAGTGTACAGAATAGAAATGAAGATGATGATTTATATGCATTTCAGTCAATGGCAGATAAATCCCTGTGTTTAAGGAATCAATAATGCTGCGATCCATCAGTTGTATTTCACTATTCCTGTCGGAGCTGCTCTCCTCCTTCAAACAATATTTTGTATTCACCGCGCTGGTCATGAATAAATGTTTTGCTTAGAAATTTCAAACCTCCTATTTGGTTGGCAGCCATGTTACTTCAGACCTCCCCCATGTTTTATTCATTTTTCCTCCGTCCAGGCGGCCAAACTTAAAAGCTGCAGACCTAATGTATTTGATCCCTCTGATGTTTTGATGAGATCACTCACACTCTGAAGCATGTTTTCCACCTCTGTGTCTACTGTTTCATTCAACCCTGATGACTGAGCTCCATCTGTTTCCACAACATTAGGCTACAACACATTAGCATCAGAGGAGTATATCCGTTCGAGCCCAGCAGCCTGGTGGGATTGCGAGAGAGGCAGGCTGCAGCTATCATCATGTGCATCTGAATGGCCCTGTCTGTGAGTCATTCCACCCAGTGAGCTGCTTCTTACTGCCTGTTCTCGGGGTGAGCAGCTCTCCCTCTCCGTCTGATTGTTGCTCCTGTGGAGCTGAACCGCCTGCTGTTACCAGGCCTGAGGGACAGCCTGCCTCGTTCACATAAAAAAAGAGAGGAGAAAATCAATTCCTAATTAAACAAATTTGTAAAGGCTGCATCAAAAGGTGTTCAACATTTGCTTTGGCACAGCTGTCAGTTTGATGCGACCTTGACAATGCGATGTGTCGCCTGACAAATAGTGTGCATGTCCGCTGAAGAAGAAGGTGTTGCTTGCTTTTGTCTTATTCTTGATTGATAGTTGGGTCATCGCTCCCTTCACTTTGCAACACGGAGAAACAGTCGCTTGGCGGTGCACAAATCAGAATGCAAATCAACTGGCAGGTGCCTGTCTATGTGTATGTGTGAATGAAATCCAGAGAACAAATAGAGAGAGGGAGTGAGAGAAAGAAAGAGATGTGGATGTACAAAAAAGGCTGAAGAAGACTATAAGAAACTCTAAAGTCCCGTCACAGGCCAGAGGAGGGAATGTCATCTCCTCCACGTCCTCTTTTGGCAGAGGAGTGGAATTACCCACCCTTATGTGCTCATACATCTTTTCTTTTACAGATGACCAGCTTTCCCCTTTGGAATTGACACCCACAATTTATACTCATTTCACTTCTCGCCACAGGCCGCACAAGGGCTCCTTGCTGAGGTGTACCTGCCACGGCTATCAATAGAGTGAGTCGTCATGGGCTAGCTAATGCAGCCCACTCCCACTGAGGTAATCCTTCAGAGGCGTCCCGCGGCCTGAGAGAAATGTCAGAGCGCTGCTGCGAGGATCAGTCTATCTTCGCATACAGAGATGGAGACATATCTTATTTAAGCCTGATTTAATTTGGGCTGCTTGGCACTGGTGAGGGAAAGTGTGTAGAACAGAGGGTGGGTGCTGGGGATGTCTTTATTTAGAGAAACTGGCTTCAGTACAACACAGGCCAGATGCACCGCAAACTCAACTGACAGATGTAGTGGTCACAGATATTTCTCTGCTCAGATTACCACCTGTACGGCCATATGAATATTTAACGAATGCTGGAGTGTCTGCTGTAATGCAGCTTCCACAGACAACTGTATTCTGACATATTGTATATAGGGAATGCTGGCAGTGTTTGAAAGTGTAACATTGATAATTCATTACACTCAATGGGGGACTGGCTCAAAACTTATGAATAAAACTTTGTGAAATATACAGCTTCACCAGGTTTTCACCTGTGTTTTTGGTTCCCAGCAGAGAAGAGGTTCCAATGGGATCTGATGCTGGATCACATTAGAGCCTTCTCTTGGTTACACAGGCTATCAAACACTTGGTAGAGAAAGAAACCCTGCAGTTTTAAAGGATACCGATGGTTTTCTATGTTTTACCTTATTAGCTAATTGAAAAACACTCCACCTGTTGTTAAACCGTACTACAACTGTGAATAAGATGTTAGTTAGTTGAGTCGGTGTTAACCTAATTGGAGTTGGTACACGTTTGCATAAAAGGGGCATGTTCGGCCGCGCAGGCAGAGCTTTTTTCACAATGGTGCACGCTCCATATCTTCCCCAAAAGAATGCCTGATGATAGTGTTAGGAGATGATGAGTGTAAAAACGTTTAAAAAATGCCAAATCTAACAGCATGACGGCCAACATAATCAGGTTTGGCTTCTCGGCAATGCATTAATTTGTAACTATCTTAACAGTGTTGTTGTAATCATCTGTTTAGTATTTTATGGGCTCTTCTTTTATATGTACTAATATGATTAAGATGTACAGTTACAACTGCATATTAGGTCCGTTGTAATTACAAAAAATATGGAGCCTGGGGAAAGGGATAATAATCCAAGCAGAATCCAAGAATTAGAATAGATTAAAGTGGTAAATTTATGGGGGGGGGGCCGATTATCACAAATCTACAAGTAAAAAACTTCTCTGGAAATATAAGAGAACTTTGTCAAGGAACCACATTGCTTCATTTTGCAAGGCTACAACATCAGTCTATGGACCCCCCTGCTGCGTAGGCCTATTTTGCATGGAGTGGAATATTATATTATACTTCTCAATCGGATTTAGCAATGAGGAAATATTTCTGATTTCAGCCAACATGCCCCATATCATCATCACATTGGGACTTTCGAGACTTTGTCTTCAACTGGGCGTATTCAGAAGAAGACACCAGAGTGATTTCGATTTTTGCATAAATCACAGAGGCCACAGAGTTACCTGTATGAATGTAATGCTATTGTGTTAAGAATTATGTTATTTCAGCTGCAAACCCAGTGGAACAAGTCAGGATGAAATCTAAAAATATTTAACCCTGTGGTATGCAGCGTAAATTGCAATGACAGCAGACGCTGGGTAAAACCTATCCACTCTTTGTAGTACGGCTTAATTGGGAAATTACACCCGATGTGACAAAGTTACTCCTGAAGGTACCTGGATGAGACACTTACAGGACAGGACACAATAAGAAACACAGACAACTGTCTCTGATGACTACAAACTAGAACGGGAAACAGGACAAGATACAGAAACACGGAACAAACTGACTGAAACCAAAGACCAAAATATAAAGCAGAACCGAGCAATCACAAGACAAACACCTTATAAACAGAGTACTAAAATAACCCAGGAACAGGCAGGTACAGACTATAATAAAACAGGTAAACAGACTAAGACGCAGATCTAAAACCAAACACCAAACAAAAAAAAAACAGTGGCTCTTGAAGGCAATCAATCTAAAAGATAAAAAATTAACGATAAAAATGTGGTAATATGTAATAAATTTTTGCAAGTAATTTGAAAATAAAAAGTTAAAATGACCAAAAGTGTGCTGTTAACTAAACTCTGTTGCACAGCACAATAACATAATAGTGTGTCACTGAAGATTGGCGATTCAAAAAGTCTTTGAAAAAAAAAACTTGTCTTGACTTCATCTTGAATTCAATACATTTTGCATTGCAGTAATGTGCCATATGGCAGAATGAGAAATATTTATTTCATTTTCTGAATTTCTGTTGCACTTATTATTCCACTACATTCATGACATGCTAAGACTTTACATGAAATCATACATTATGACAGGATGCTTATAACTCTAAAATCTATACTTTAGACGCTTGTTTCGATTTTATTACAAACTTTTCACAAAAATACCTGTATGGTACATCTACTTTTAAGAGGAATATTACGGTATAGCTTTACATTTCAGTACTTATACCGCTGAGTACTTGTAAGACATACCTGCTCGAAAGGTTCATAGATGGGGTTAAGATATTTGTCTTGCACCAACTCTCCAATTCAGTCTAATGGAGAGCCTCAAAAGCTGTGCGGTGCTTCTGAATTCACATATCAATGCAC
The DNA here is from genome assembly GCF_014851395.1 of Micropterus salmoides. Lineage (NCBI taxonomy): Eukaryota > Metazoa > Chordata > Actinopteri > Centrarchiformes > Centrarchidae > Micropterus > Micropterus salmoides. The sequence goes on from NW_024044237.1 coordinate 14,063,809, forward strand.
AACTTGGGTGTCATTAAATATGTATAAATAATATTGAAAATAACCTTCTATCTGTTGTATGCATGGCTGCAGACATTTCATGAGTTTGGAGCGGAGTTGGGAGGTGTTGTTCTGTTTCTGAAGTTTTCCAGCTCAGCTACTTTCTAATCCATACTGACGGAGGAAGCTCTGCAGGAAGGCAGTACAACAGAGGCTCAGCTTCCACTAGCCTGTACTCTGCTGGGAGAGCAAGGTTCTTCCTTTGTACGTGCAATGTATTTATTATGCCTCAATAAAGAATACAGTTATTTCTTGCTGAATGAATAAATCAATAGAATGAATTCTGTTGACAAAGGAAATAGTTTCCTCAATGATACAAAGCTCCCTGTGCCCTGTTCTGATTATCTCCATCAATTTCTAGTTATTTTTTTATGCTGTGAGAAATGTAGTGTTAATGCCCAGAGGCTGCTAAGAACTTGATCCATCTACGTCTCCTATCATCTTAATGAAAGTGCAAAGGCATTCACACTCTATTTTGACCTCTCTGTCTGGCAGATGGCTTCATAGCCTCACACACAGGTCTGCTGAGAGGAGAGATGACGCCTCAATGCAAACAACGCTCACAATCAGCCCTTTAATAGCTTTTTCTCCCACTGAGTCAGCCATAGTAACACTCCTTTGTCATAACTACTGATACAGTAGAGTGGGCAGGGGGAGATGAAGAAATCTTCACCAAAACAAAGAGACCCTGTCGGCTGATGCAGTCATCTACAGAGTGGGGATGGGTCAATAATAGACGCAGGGATGAATTGTTGGCCCTGTTAGCCGTGAGTGCATCTGAGATGGGGATGAGCCTTCTCAGCGAGTGTAGCATATTCCAGTCCATCGCTAGCGAAAACACTATTTGTTTCACACCGAGAGCATTGTTTTGGTGATGAAAAGGATCCAGCTGGCATGCTCCGGCATGCTCCTCGTCTGAGAAAGGATCACGGTTAACGGTTTAGAGCGAGCAGAGCCTTGACTAAACAGATAATCCTATCATTCTATTACATCTGCATTGCTGCAGACAGAGTGTGTAATATATGTACAGTGCAGTAAATAGATCAATCAACACATAAGGCCATGGTCACGCAGAGTGCAACAGGTAAAAAAAATGCCATGCACAGAACATTCTCTCACCTCTTCGCTCGCACATTCTGACTCACACTGAGATATTTGCGGTACTTTCAGGCCTGTTGTCTGGGAGACCATTCCTTGTTTAGATATGTTGTCAAGGAAACAAAGATGGTAGGGGAAAAGGCTGTTTGCTGAAATTTTTTTGAAAATCCATCTGCTAGGTTGGAACAAGGAGAAGGTGAACGTTGGAGCCTTGCTGGATGAGTGCTTCCAATAAAATATATCTTCCAAAGGGAAAGGGGTTTTATTGATTTTGCTATTGTGTTATTAATATAAAAATGGAGCCTGGTTGCTGTAAATAAGCCCAGTGATTTCTTTTTATCGCAGTCCAGTTGAACCTTATACCTACGGAGCTGAAAATGGAGCGGGACAAAAATCTACTAAATAAGTCAGGTAACCCTCTGTAGTATAATTACCACCTATCTGCCAACCCCTTTCTATAATTCTGAATAGCAGGATGTCTAAATGCTTATAATCACCTATGATTACTGGTGAAAGGTTAAGCTGATTCAATCCCTCAGCCCAATTTGCTACAAAATCCAGGAAAATACTACAAAGACTGGGGGATTTGTGAGCCTGCTCGTTAGGGACGCTGAATGATCAGCCTGTTGCTTTGGGAGAATAATAGCATGTTCTGCATAAGGAGTCACAGCATAATTTCATTGTAGTTGCGTTACCCAGGAGAACAGCAGCAGCTGGACATCCAAGGTAGCAGACATGCTGCATATTGTGCAAGCGATGAAAAACCCCCCCAGTGTGGCCTAAATATCTTCCCACAGCCTAGTTTACTCCGTTTTTACACATCCCCTGATTCTGTTACATCTTCCCTGTTCTACTCCACTGCTTCCCTTCCCTCTCTCCATATCTCCCTGTTTCACGTTGTATGTTCAGAAATGTATGACGCAGTCATTCAATAATCATATCCTCCTGTTGCCCACATGCTGATAAACCTCGCAAACACAATTTTCCATCTTACTATGACAATCACAAGTTTTTACAGAGGATGAATCATTTATTCGGCATGAGAATTGCCTCTGAAATGCCCTGGCTGCAAGGTTGAGGTGGGCGCATGGTTGGAATTTGGGCTCTGTTGTGTCCCCTGGCGTCACCAGTTGCTGATCTTTGGCAGTCATAACTGACAGCGGCAGTGGGACAACTTGCACACTAAGGACCTTAATCTTAACCCCAGTGCTGTGACACGAACACATCACGACTCATCAACACCGTAGCAATAATTGTTCAGAAATTCTTTTGAGGAGCCTCTTTGCTATTGTTTATTTTCTTTCCACATCAGGCACTCCTGTGGATTCTGTTAAGAGGAGAGGCTGAGGTGCCATCACATGCCGTGATGCTCCTGCGCGGCCCGGGACACATCAGCTTCCCTCTGGTTGCATCCGAGTGAGAAAGCCCTGTCAACACTCCCACCACAAGGGGCTCGTCTCAAGGAGTAGAAGGAGGCAAAGTAGAGAGGTGGAGGATGACAGGGGGAAAGGGGGGAGGTAGGAAGAAGGAGAAGTAGAGGTCATTGTGGGATCTGACAGCGGAGGGCAATGCCAAGCCTCATTTAGAATTCACTCCCTGAGAAGCAGCTGTTACATCTTTTATTGGAGGAAAAAAAGAATGGCGTGCTTATGAGAGCAATTTTTTTAAGAGTAGCATCTAAAGAGACAAGAGGGAAACAGGAGTGTGAGTGGAAAAAAACAAATTCTTCTTTCAGCTCATTACTCGCTGCTCACTGCTTGGTGCTTGTTGTATGTAGTGCAGGTTCTCACCCTGTCATTGTTTAGGTCAAAAGCCACCTCAGATGGATAGCCAGGAGAGTTGTCTCAAACACTTTCAGACAAATCAATACCTTCCTAATTTATTTCTGCAGCACACCTCTTCCTTTGAAAATACACTTTTGGCACACTTGTTCAGTTCGAGTTTCATTTAATTAAAACAAGGAATCGCTCAAGCATAAAGTCTAATTACTGTAAAACAATATCTTAGATGCACACGCAGAAAAAGACACACTGCATATTAGCGTATAGCAGAGAAGGCATTTCTCTGAGTCTCTGAAAATGAAAATGGAAATTGCAGTTGCAGCCTCCCACTTTTGGTCAGCAGCCCTGATTCAAAAACTCATTATGATTTCCTTGCTTGGCATTTTAATACACTATGGGGATAAATAACGGGATGGTCCACCACTGTTTGCAAATCTAGTGGGCACATTCATGATGTTAAAACTTCAGTCAGGACAGTCGCACAGAGATTGCTATGTTGATGTCAGTAATAATACTACAGTTCCCAATTTTAAAAAGTCACTACATTGAGACCCAAGTTAAAGAGGTGGTATTGTGCTCATTTTCAGGTTCAAAATCTTATTTAGGGGTTGTACCAGAACAGGTTTACATGGTTTAATTTTCAAAAAACACCTTTTTTTTTCACCCTATGTGTTGTACACTCCGCTCTTGAGCTACAGAGTGATGCATCTTACTTGTACAAAATCTTTGTTGGAAGTTGCACATACGCTGTTCCCAAGTAAGGATTAATAGCCAATCAGAAGCAGAGAAGGGCGGGTCGTAAGAAACAAGGTAGTGTGATCCAAATCAAAGCCGCTTCAGACTGCGACCGTAACCTAGCAGATGGTATAAGTTACTGACAAGTCCACAACCACACAACATCATTGTTCCACATCTTACCATAAACCACTACAAAAATCACCATATTTCAACTCAATTTTACATAAAAATTGGCCAAACAATTTGAACGTTTGCTCAGTAGCTTTCACATCAGGTGTAACATTAGCATTATAGCTATAACTTTAGCTGTGTTAGCCAACGTTTAAAACAATTCTGCACTTGAACAGTCTGTGAAGTTACATTGCCATGTTTATTTTAAATATATTTCACAACAAATAAAGCATACTTACAGGTTGTGATTGTGAATTTCCAGGCCCAAACAGAGTCGGAGTTGCATCGTCTTTTAGGACTAAACATTGAACTGTTGCCGGTGTTCTGACGATCTCTGCTGCCTTGCCGAGAAATGCTACCGTAGCGCAAATCAATAGACTCGACTCTACTTGGCCCTGCTCCGTTTTCCATTGCAGACAGTACCCAGAGATAGTACGTAGCTTGTCGTCATAGCGATGCCACACACAACTGCCGCGATGTAATGTTCAATGCAACACACACACCAGCGAAGTTAAAACTTTTCAACATTACTCCGAATGTAAAGACGGTATGAAAACCTTCCAGCTGTGTTTTCCTCTGCCGTTGTTGCTGCAGCGGTCTGTGTGACGGCGGGAGCAGAGGGCTCTGTGAGCGGGCAGCTGGCCAGCCTCACATGCTCCTCCTGCGGGTAGGCACAGGCTTCCCCCGCAGCCACTTGCGGAGCTCCTCAACTCCTCAACTTGAAAATATTCAAGCACATTTTTGTTCCGCCATCACTTCTTGCAAAACTGTCAATATTCAAAATCTATACAGCTGATTTCACCTCAAAACTTCTCAGAAGTGGATTTAGTGATGAAATTCCATACGAAAACTGTAAAATATAAAACTTTCTGTTGCTGGCCTCTGTCTGGTGCATGCAATGATGATGCAGTGAATAGTGTATATTCTCTCTGACCAATCAGCATTCTGTCGTGTTTTCACATTACATTTTAGTTTCCCTCAGCTCGCTTGGAACCTCGATGGAGGTGAGGTGATATGAAAAAAAGTACCTGGAAGCAGGTACAGGTACAACATTTCCACAATGGAAAACCAAACAAAGGTGAGTTGAGCCAAAGGGCCTCGGCTCTGACTAGCTTGGTTTGAGGGCGTGCCTGACCCCCCCTAGGGCGTGCCTGACCCCCCCTAATGCTTGGCAAACTTTATGACGCGTTTTCATTGTGACGTCACAAATAAAGGAAGTGAAGGGCTGGACTACAAACAACATGTTTTCAAGCGGTTCAGAGCAGTGCTTTCTGTGGGAGATGGGAACTCCCTTTGGGCTGGACTTTGGGCTTTTTCACTTTGCAAACCTGTTACATGCACAAAAAAAAATATATAACACAATAAAGGAGAGGGGAAAAGCCAAAAAGCATAATACCACCTCTTTAACATAACCAAACACTGGCCAGGCTTGTGGCCTAGTTCTTGGCTGGATGAAGGCCAGCGTCTGGTTAGGTGTTATATTGTTCTTCTTTGAATGAGCCATTTAATAAAGGCTTTTTAATCTTGAGCAGTTGTGTGACCACACACCGCAATGCTTGCGTATTTTCATCATTTTCCACACATGAAAATAATACTATAATAATAAGAGTACTACTACATTGTCGGACTCACAAAGGTCAAAATCGATGCAGCAAAACCAGAGATATATTTTAATTCTACATATTATAGTTCCTGGTCGAAACCTAGCGCCTACCTTACCCACAATGCAACTTGACCACCAACAGTTTGGTTGGAGCATCAGGTGTATCATGCTAGTGGCAACTAATGAAGCCAGAGATGAGAAGACGGTTACAGAAGTCTGATAAGCTCCACACCCTCCGACCATTTCAATATTCAAACTAGTACACTTGTGATAAGGCAATTTATCACATTTCGCACAAAAGACTTTATGCACCCTTTTTCACTCATGCAGTGCTTCCCATGACCTGTAAACAGACTTTGATGTGTAGTTCCCCTTTAAATTGACTTGCGTTTTCTGGCCATTCATGGGTGATGCAATTTTTAAAGGGCAATTCCATTGAGTGTACATAATAAAAAACGTACTATATAAAACAATTTCTGTCAAAAATTGCTAAACATGACCATGTCTTGCTTTCAAAACACATTTTTGATGAATGATCATAGCATTGTTGATTGTCTTGGTGAAAAATACTTTACATTTCCACTGCCTGCTTCACAATAAGAAACACCCCATGTTTTGCCAGATAAACGCTTTAGGAAACTTAATACACCTCTGATACAGCTGTAGGAGCAAACAGTAAACAATGAGGCTAATATCAAATTATATGTGATACAATAAAATGCTCGATTAGATACATGCATCATTTACTGTGAATCCCTCATGCAGAGGCAGATCATTTGAATCCCGCCACTAAAAATGTTGCTATATGAACGCTAGGATGAATACTTTACAGAGAGATGATTACAGAATCCAAATAGATATTAAAGAAAAAAAACACAGACCATAATCAACAGTAGGCTTTTATTTCATGTAAATATTAAGGATAATGACTTTAAAACATAAATAATTTTACCTTAGCTACATTAACTTTGACCATTGTTTTTAAACTCTTACAAATGCAATACCAAATTGCTGGAGTAGCCCTTTATTGCCAATTTTGCGAAGATAAGAGAAGAGTAGATACTGCACTCAGGGAGCAATACATTCAACTGAAACAAGCAATAAATGTTTCACAACTTTTTTGTGACAATAACAAGCCAAACAGTACCTATGTCTGGCATGCTATGTAGCAAAACACACCTTTAATGAGACGTTTTCTTGTCGGCTCTGCCTTTGCTGAATGGCAAAGCCTGTGGATGTCTACAGGTTCAAAGGCAAAGTTAGCCTTTCTCATTTGCTGCTCACAGATGGGCAAGATCAATCAGAAGTAATCTGAGAAATGTCAACCTTTCATTTTGTTTTACACCAATAAAAGGCTAAGCAGAGGGGAGAGGAATCATCACTATTAATTATGAAGCCCATTAAGTTTTGATCTGTGTGAAAGCCCTGTCAATAAAAAGGTGCTATTATCACCCACGCATAGCCTGTTTTCCTGGAATTCATTTCTTGGAATCTGTTATCAAATACCATAACACCCTGTGAATAACAAGTACAATGATTTTCACATGGCAGGGTTGTCGCAGCACATATGGCAGAAAAACAAACAAATATTAAAGGACATTCTGCAGACACTTTGGGCCGTTGTCATTGATTTTGTTGTGGCTGATAATAGAATAAAAATAGCTGTTTGTCAGGCTGTGTGATTACAGTGGACTGTTGGTAATTTCCAAAGGGCATATTTCAAACATGTTTCATGTTTCATTTCAGCAGTAAATGATAATTTAGTGGTAAGCAGCGTCAGTGGTATTACATAGTTTTCTTCAGTTGTACTGAAGGATGAAATATGTTACTGAAAATGGAACAGAAAAAAAATTATTCATGGCAAAATGGAAATCAAGTGTTAATGTGATAATATTTCTCTGCCTCTCACAACTAAAAGACATAGCAATACGTCATCTTCATCCACACAGCACCTTGAATCTTCTGCTAGGTCAGAACAATAGAGAAGAGACTCGTGATTTTCCTTGTTTTAGAGGCACAACAGAAGGATTTACATTTGTCACCTACCAGGATAACAAGATTATGTTTTATGATTAGATTTTTATCAAGTGATGGCAACCACTTCCATGATCATGATGAGGAATAAGTTGATTAGTAGATTCGGACTCTGGAGAGGTGGCGAGTTGGCCAAGAGGTAAAGGGGCCACCCAATTACCAGTGTTAGTCAGTTTGATCCCTGCCACTCTAGAGCTGGGTGTGCTCCAGCTGCCAGCTTGTTACTGGAGGTTAGCTGGAGTCACATCTGTTGCTACAGTATGTTACACTCACCCCGCCATGATTGCTGAAAGGTCCTTGAGCAAGGCACCAGACTCCTTATCTGAAGCAGATAAAATGTTGCCTAGGAACTAGGGTTGAGCGAGTACTCGGTTGAAATGAGTATCGGGTACAGATAATGTACTTTTTAGGAGTAGGCCTACAAGTATCATCAGAGCAAAATGTGTCAATTTCTGTTTTCCAATATATTATAAACAGAAATCCAACCGTACGTGTTCAAGCCAGAATCCGATCTGCTAAATAATGTTGGACAGCAAGAAAATCCACAGCCACAAAGATTACAGCAGCACACCTCTGCATGGTGCAGCTAGCGCATGTGCAAATCACCATTAGGTACACTGTATATACGTCCACTGAAACTGGATTCACAAGCCATTATAGGTTCAATTATCAATATAAAACAAACAAGCTTAATTTTCCTTCAAAACCAAAAGGCGACAACTTCAACTTCAAAAGACTGACGTGTCGTCCTGCACTGTACGAAAAGACTGAGGTTTTTAGCTCACATGAATGTCTTTTAAATACGTTAATACCTAATTATTTGAAGCTTCAGCTATATTTAACATGAACGCCCGACAATGTAACGCTATAAATATGACAGAAAATACAACAAAGCATAATACGTCACCTTTAAAAAAAATTACTCTGAAGCTCAATTGAGGCTGTTCTGTAAATTGTGTTCTAATAAATTTAGCAATATCTGATCAACTCCAACCCATACCAATTTCAGAATTCTGGTTAGTCACGTCCACATCTGGGTTAAGCCCTGTCCATTGTGAGTATGAAAATTGATATAGGTCATTTAATTTGTTTAACAGATACAGATACAGATAGTGGTGAACTCACTCATCCCCACTGGTAACTATAAATGCATCTGAGAGAGGTAAACAAGACTGGAACAGGAGCAGCATCAGAGTCTGGAAAATATGGAATATATGCTATGAACTAGTGTTGTGTCATTCACAAAACATTTTGTTCATTTGACCTAATCTTGTATATGACTCAGGAGGAACGAGTAGTCTGAGGGAGTAATTCGTTCATTTTCACCCATGCATGAATAGTCTTGGACTCTTACTTTCACTCGTCACATGGCAGCTGCATGGGCTCCGTCAGCACAGGAAACAGTATTGATTAGTTCACGACTCTCAACTGTGGGTCTCTGGGTTTGAGTCGTTCATTTGTCACGTGACAGCTCGGCTACAGGCTGTGGTAAGCAGGCAGCACAGTAAGCAGAAATGATTAGTTCACGACTCATGACTGTGGGTCTCTAGGTTCGAGTTGTTCATTTGTCACGTGACAGGAGCTGTGGAGCAGGATTGAACTAATCCTTCACCACTCACATGGGTCCTCCTCGGAGTCTGTCGTCTACTTGGCAGGCTGAGTTACTGCCAGTGCCGGAGAATGAGAGGCAAGTGGTTATCAGGTAACAGTTACTAGACGGACATTATATATCTATTTTGTTAATTATGTAACATTTAATAAAGCATAACGTTTTAACACAGCTAACAGCTGATGAGAGTTGTTCTGGGTCCGCTCCACTTCAGTGCCCTGACAGGGTTCTACCGGGAGCCAAATTACCTCCGAGGTCGTCTCCTCACAAAAACAAACGGACCCAGATTGTTATTAAATTGGTAAAATTTTAATAAGAGTGTTTTATTCATCTAGTGTGTCAAGCTTATTATTTCAATATATTCCCTGCAAATCTGATGTTAATACATAGATTTCACTCATGGATAGGGACGTTAGACTACTGTATGAATGAGCACTTTAGAGATATAAAGATAGTAATTATAATTATATACATATATGGCTGGTCTGGGTGTATACTCTGGAAAGATTGTGAAAATGACAGATTTAGCCTGAGTAGTGACTTAATTAAATATTGACAACATATTTCTGTGGTTTTCACATGGTTTGAATTTGGTTGTGGCCCCAAGGGGCTTTATAGAACCATGATAGAGAAAGATCAAGAGGTGAATTTGTGCATTATATTTTGTCAATTAAAGCAATGCAGGCAGCCTTCCGTGTTTGAGAACTGTGCTAGGGTTTTTTAATCGCCAACTAGAGGGCTGCAGCGTCGCAATAACCATCCACCCATCCATCCATCGTCAACCGCTTATCCTGCGTACAGGGTCGCAGGGGGCTGGAGCCAATCCAGCTGACATCGGGCGAAAGGCGGTACACCCTGGACAGGTCACCAGTCCATCGCAGGGCCACACATAGACAAACAACCACTCACACCTAAAGACAATTTAGGGTCACCAATTAACCTAGTCCGCATGTCTTTGGATGGTGGGAGGAAGCCAGAGCACCCGGAGAGAACCCACGCAGACATGGGGAGAACATGCACACACACACACAAACTCCACACAGAAAGTTTGAACCCGCGACCTTCTTGCTGTGAGGCGACAGTGCTAACCACTGCACCACCGTGCCGCCCAGCTGCAATAATCAGCCTAGTTCAAATGAACGAAATTACAAAAAAAAAGATTAGTTAATTTTAATGAACAAGATTTGATGACTCGAGTCTGTCAAGAGAGTGACTTTTCCCATCACTATGTGAAGTGGCTAAACTCTTACCCTAAGAAAAATTATACCAAGGCTACAAGCTGTTACTTAGATACCAAGATCACTTAACACATAATTTGTATTTGTGTGACAAACGTTTTGGCGACTTAGCTCTAGGATGTCGGTTAGTCAGTTGGCTTGTTGGTCCACCACTTTTATTCAGACTAAAATATCTCAGCTGTTGGATGGACTGCCATGAAATGTTGTGCAGACATTCATGCCCCCCTCATGGTATACTGTTATCACTTTGGTGTTACCTGCAAAACTAATAACTTTCAGCCTCAGCCTTACTTAACTGTTTTTAGTGCTACTTAGCAAATGTTGGCATGCTAACACACTGAACTAAGGTCATGGTAAACATTACGTGTGATTAACATCAGCATGTTAACATTGTCATTGTGAGCATGTTAGCAGGCTGTTATTAGCATTTAGCTCAAAGCATCACTATACCTAAGTACTACAGCCCATCTTACAGAGCATGGCTGTAGACTTCTTAGTCTTGTTTGTCAGTGTGCAGGCACTTTGTACCTTGGCTACACACACCTGATACTAAATCTTGAGAATCTAAATTCTTCTCTTGTGTATTGGTAAACCATTGATTTAATGTTACAACAGTAAATTCAAAGGTCATCCTCTGGGTAAATTTTTTATTTAGATTGAATGATTTCTTTAAGTCATAAACTCAGTCGGCAACTGTTTGCTGAGAGAAGCCGTCTCAGTATTTGTGGATTTTCTTGATAGGAAATGATCGTGAATACAAAATAATTTACAGCTGCTGGTACATGACAACCTCAGTGTATGATTCAGTGTTTCAAATGTTTTTTTATGGGAGCCAGTACAAAAATATAAGTATCACTTCTGCAGCTTCACCAGACAGAAAAGGAGCAGCGCTGATTGTACAAAGCCTATAGTCACAACTGTACTGATAATTGCTGCCTCTCACTAAAAAGCTGTGAACATATAAGCATGTAACCACACATGGTAGCGCTTTATATTCGTTCAAATCCTGTTGTTGAGGGTCTCTCACACCTGACTACTCAGTCCCATCCCAAATGAGTAGACAACATCTGGAACCTTACGGAAAGGAAAAGCTCTGAGGACAAAGAGAAAGGCATAACAAACCCTCTTTTACACACACGTGTACTCACATACATGAGTAAAACATGTCTGATCATTAAAAGGTAAAGCCATCTCTGTCTAAAGTAATGTACATATCACAACACATCACTGTTACTGTCTGATGAGATTTCTTTTCCACTACTCCCATGTTAAACTGATGATCAGTGCCCAGAACAGAAGTGAAATCCTTAAAAAAGAATCACTTTCAGACAGACAGAATATTATACTGCATGACTACTCACATAGTATTATGCAAAGGCACAGGGTCGGAGTGACACTCCATTATTCTTTCAGTCTGAGCAAACTGTTGAGAAACACAAATGTTGTTTATGGTTCAAAGCACAGGCAAATAGGAAGGGAGACAGCTCCTTGTCTTTTAAGTGCATTACAAGTGGAATGCAAAGTTGTTCCAGTGAAAGGGTCTTTAAAAGGTTATCTGTTCATTGTGCTGTATACAAGGAGACAAAATGCCCATCTTATCATCTATATATGTCCACACTGCATCCTTTCTATGAGTAAAAGTTAAAGTTATGTGATTGTGACGTCTCATACATGTAAGAAAAGTAAAATTTTGTCTTCCTTAGTTCAGCTTTTGGGATTTGTAAAGAGGATTATTAGGCTTCAGAAATTTAATAACCCCTTAGTTGAAATAAAAAATAGCCACTATAAGAACAAAGCATCACCAAGGCAGACAACGAAAATGTATCGACAGCATGAACTTGACAGCAGGTACAGCCCACAAACACACAAGAGAGTCTGAACAGTTTTCACACATTGCGTAGTGAGAAGACACAAAGACATTCTTGTCTTACCTCTAATTGTATTGCTCACTAACTGCTAGCCCCAGCATGGTTGCGACTGGCATGCCGCCAGTTAATATTTACGCTTTGAACATGTGTCTTTTTCAAAGTGTTACCTGAGTGTCGACCTCTCTGGACACGGAGCTCTGCCCTCCAAAGTGCCTGCTTAAGGTTAGGTCTAGGGTGAATATTGAAAAAGTCAAAAGTGACTTGAAAAAGTCAAAAGCAAATGACATTTTTACTGTATTAACACTGAACCAAAACCAAGATTTTTCCCTAACATTAACCAAAGTGCATCTGTTGCCTTAACCTAGTGACCACGAACTGTGTGTGTTACAAAAATGACCCACTCCCTACACTCAGAAAAACATTGCCACTGAACATAATCCAGGTGGTAAATACAATTCCTTCAAATTGGGAAAAACCTTTGGGCAAAACACATATATATGAGTATATAAATGTAAAATCAACTTAAAGGTGACAGGGTTTTACACAGACATGAGAATGGTATTGAATGTCTCATCTAACTCTCGCTAAGAAAGCGAATAAGAGTATATCCCAAAACGTCATTCCAACTTAAAACATGACCTGACACTTCATTAACACTCGATGGTTGTGGTTATGTGGATTTCAGGGAGGTGGGCCATATGTTTGATGGGAACCCTAAAGTAAGTGTTTATGGTTGCCTGTCACTTAAATGCCATGTTGACTTGTTGGTTTATTTATATCTTGATCATTCCATGTGTGTGTGTGTGTGTGTGCGCGTTAGCAAGAGTGAGAGCTACCATGATGACAGCCAATTAATTCAGCTCTTGGGGACTCGGCGAGCAGAAACAGTGACTCGCGGGCTGCATTAGTCATGCAGTATGGCAGCACTGGCATCAGGGAGCTCTCATACACTTTAAAGGTGACTCTGTGTATGTGTGCATGTATATGTGTCTGTGCGTGTGTGTGTGTGTGTGTGTGCGCCCACATTTGTTGTTTGCCTATTCTGCTATCCTGTCATCCCTCCCTCACCCATGGGGGCCCAGCATGAAACAGCCTCATGACTTAAGGATACCGTCTGCAGCGTTGAGTGCAGCCTAAGAAGCTGAGTGTCAAACTTCCAACAAAGCATTTAACAAGCACAACAGTGCACAGTGCTAACAGCTCGTTCAAAGACTATCGCAGAGTTTACCCCCTACAAGCACACAAACAAACAACTTTATTATGGTTGATGTAATGCTGAGTCCAAAGGGATGTGAGGGAAGGTTTTAAAAAAAAAAGAAGGTGCTCTGCAGAAAGCAACAGTGCAGATATAATGTGCATGGTATAATGATCACCATGAAGTGGGTCACAGAGCTGTGTACAGGTAATTAAAGGCTCAACTTAATGCTTGCTGTTATATAATCTTACCATCGTTGGACTCTGCAGAATAGCGAGGATGATCAGGGAGTAAGAGACAATGCACACTTAGTTGTGGAAAAGTGAAGGACTCACACACACATTAGTCTGCTCATTGAATACATTTATACTAATTAACCATCAATACTGACCATGAACACCCTGTGTAACAGCTTGAAATGTTCTACTTTAATGCCACAACCAATCACAGGTTATATATTAGTCATTCAGCTAATTCTGCAAACCTCAGTGTGTGATAGTCACCAAACTGTATGGCGTGAGAGTGTCGGCTTTATCTTCAAAAGTCAGGAGAGAGGGCATAGATGCTCACCTGTGATTCCTATCATCCAAATGTACAACGCTTCTGTAGCACAAAATAAGTAAATATGTTAGTGCGTCTGCTCCCGTTATATACATGACATGCTTTCTTGTGCTCATGCTTTTCAGTCAGTAATAATGACGAAGGTGGTTCTAGTTGGAGATGGTATATTTTTAGATGGGATAATTCACTTAAAATTGAGCTATAATAATGTAATTGAGTTTATTCCCTTTGCCTCAGAGTAATTTGGGTTCCTAACTTTATAAGGGAAAGTTGAGAGTGTGGCAGTAACAGGTGCAACAGTAGAGTAGAGAGTCGGATGTGTACCTTGGGAAACTCAAGTTGGGTGTGTTTACTGTCTTGCTGTGATCGCATTAATTAAAGATTTAGTCATAGAGAAACATATTTGCCGGAGTGACTGAAGAATACCAATTGGAAAGTCAGGGTTACATAAATAAGGCTTACTTATAAATAGTTTATAAGTTGTGATTAATTACTTTATAAAAGGTTAATGCTTAATTTATTAATGTTTCATATATGTAATTAGCCATTTATATGGACAATTTTGGGTTGCCAGCAAAAAGCATTTGGCTGGTTATCTTCCTGCTGTATAACTTTGCAATAACAGGCCTTATTAGAAATTATTTCAATAATAAGGAGTCAGGAGTTTCTCATTTCACAATAAATTCCATATATGCACAATTGACCCTTCGCTAAGTACCGCCCCCCTTAGTTACTGACAAAATGTCAGCGCTGCCACTGTCTATTACTGCACTCCCCAGAGAAATGTCAAATATGTTGGAAAACGCGATCTCAGAAAGAAGCAGACAGTTTTGCAGTTGCATTATACATTTAAAGGTTGTATTCAGGCTGTCAAACTGACTCAAACAGACGAGAAAAAATGAAAGATAGAAGCTAAAGCCTACCGATCACACAGTACAAGTGAACCACCGCATCCCCCAACGATTGAGACAAAAGACAATGAAATGAACGACAACAACACTGTTCCCGTATAGCTGGGTAGACCTCTATTCATTATTACATTCATTAAAAAGCAGAACAGTAGGGCTTTATTATATTACATTCAGTAGGAAGTTAGCTAGCGTTAGCTAACTAACATTACATTAGGAACAACCCACAGCCGACATGTTTCTGGATTTACTTCAGGTTTTGGAAAGAGAATAAATCGTACTTCTACTTTCAACCTCTCTGGGTAGAGACTGTAATTATTACAAGTACCCCAGGATCGGCGATTGACCATATCTTAGAAAAATACAGCCAAAATGCATTAGAGTCAATAGAGCGCAACCATTAAAGTGTTGGACCTCAGTTAGAGAGAGTCCTATACTGCGCTGTGATTGGCCAGCTGCGTATTCAGGGCGTGGCTTAGCGAAGGGTCAATAATACAAAAAGTGTGTTATTACTAAAGTCATTTCTAAAGGGTTTCTCCACCATAAATAACCATCAAAGTTGGAGTTGTTTTGCTAGTAAGTTATTAAATGGATTGTGGTACAGATGCTCTGCAGTCTTTTTGCACAAGGTGAGTGGTAAGAAATGTACCTCCCAATGAAATCAACCTGGCAACGCAAAAGTTCTTCTTATTATTGTCTTACTGAGCTACAGTGTAAACTATTATAAAATAATGTATTAGCCATTATTAAAGCCATCATTTAAACATTTCAGAATGTATGCCTCACTAACACATGGTACAGAGTAGAGGTGGGTATAAAGGTTTTTGAGGATAATTATTTTGGTGGTCTAAAACTGCTGTCTTCATGCCTGTGGCTTGATGGTCCACCATTCTGCTGGTTGGAGGCAGGATGTCTCCACGAAAAACAAATGATGAGGAGGGCCAGTAGGAGGCTGGTGTGCTGCCTCAGCCAGGGCTCTGCTTACAAAGGACCATTAGCCAAGGTCTATAACTGACAGATGAAGGCCCCCTAATGGTGCAGCATCACGCTGTGATTTACAATCTTTATATTTAACCAGAGAGAGATTAATTATCGCAGGCAAATTGACAGGTCCAAGGGGGTGAGGGAGGTATCTGACTGACATTGCCATTCTTCACAGCACTTCCTGCCAGAGGGCAATGCTCCTGACCTTGTGATGCCAGGCATGTTGGGCACCCCGCCTCCGTTCAGCAACACCTCCCCAGCCTTTTTCTTTAATAACCATCCTTTATTCTTTGCAGGGATGCTACTCACCCCTGGATGAGCTTAAAGTCCGACAATGGCTGTCAAAGTAAAGTGAAAATTCACTTTCAAGCTGAATTTACTTATGTTTTTGATGATAGACACTTGTGTTCAAGCATGTGTGTGAGAATGAGTGAGTGAGTGAGTGAGTGAGTGTGAGGGAAAACAAGTCTTGCCCAAAGCAAGAAAACAAAAGAGCCATGATTCCACTCTGTGTTTCCACACTCCTGGATTACTGATGCCCTGCAGATGTCCTCGGCCACTTTTTATATCTAAAGTATTGTTTCTTGTTTGAGGTTTTTTGTCATGTTCTGCACTGTGTTGAGGTTGCTATCTAGTGTGCGATTCTTCATGTGGGTGACAGGCTTTGCATGGTCATTTCTTTCTGGTGAAGGCTACATTTAACATTGGGGTGCTATATCAATTTTCCATTGTGGGGACAATAAAAGAACATTAATATATTTAGGCTGTAAAGTAATGAAAGCCCTAATAGTAGACATCATGGGATCTCAGTCAATCCAACAACAAACTAAAATTAACTAAACTCAAACTAAAACTCCTTCATGTTGGAATTTAAACTGCTTTAGTTAAACAGAATTTGATTTATTTTCAAAATGTCTATTAGGACAAATTCTGTGAAGATTGTTTAAAGGAATAGTTCGAGATTTGGGAGAATGCACTTATTTGCTTTCTTGCCAAGAGTTAGATGAAAAGATGGATACCACTTATAGACTGTATAAAAGAAGATACCACTATCATATCTATATGCTAAATATGAAGCTAGCTATTCCATTTCGGTCGGTACACTTGGTACAACACATTAGTTGTCCTCGCGAGACCAACGTGACGAAACTTTATTTGTTTAGCCTCTAACTGGCGACTTAAATGAATGGCCCTGGGAAAAAAAAGGACTCACCTAGCGTGTCTGGCAGAGCTAGCACCGCTAGGAAGCCCAAAAGCCGCCCATGCCCGAGTGCATGTGGATCCTCCTTTTCCGAGACAGATACCCACGACGCTTGCACAGTCTGTCTTGGGATGTTGCATGCTAAAGCTGCACTTATTAACCCGTATTGCTGTGTGCACTGCTTCCGGCTCTGTAAGACTACGCTGGAGAGACGGGTAGCTTTCCTGAACAAGGTGCTGGGAAGCTCAGCCGCTTGAGAGGACCCTCTGCTGTCTGAAGCCGCCGGCTATTCCACAGAGTTAGAACTTGACCGCGCAGACGATGACATCAGGGCGGGACAGTCATGGGGGGACCAAATGGACCAAAAGGATGACATCCTGCCTACCATCGAGTGTGGAGGCATGAAGGAAGACCTGGTCGACTCAAACGTCACCATGGATAATGTACCTCTATGTGTACTGTCTTATGACGAGATGTCTCTGGCCGGTTTCTCAGGAGGGGCCCGCTGGTAATTATTTTCTCCCCCAGCAGCCTGCAACAGTGAGACACAAATTGCCAGTCTTCCTGGACTTTACACAGGAGTTTTCGTGGTCCTGGGCAACCCCCAAGGCCCTGCTCTCCCTGCCGTTCTCTCAGTTCCTAGACCTGGAGGGTATGGAGTCAGCCGGACTCACCAGTATCCCTCCGATGGATAAGACAATGTCCACACATCTAGCGCCTAAGTCCAACTCAGCTAGCGGTAAGCCAACACTCCCGAGTAAACAAAGTGTGTTCTCCACCTCGGAAACTACATCGCGCCCAGGGACTGGCCATACATTAACACAGCCTCCATGCTGTAGGCTTACCAGGCAGAGAAACTGCGTGAACTGCATGAGGCTCTAAGGAAGAATGCAGGGGAAAATCTGGTGCCTCTCTGTGTGCAGAGACCTGCTGTCACAGGCTCGGGGGCAGATATGGCACCCGCACCCAGAAATTTGGGACCTGTGGGCCTGGCCCTTGAAAGGGAGAAACTGAGGGCCACGGGTTTACTTGAAAGTGTGATTGACACATTACTCATGATGTTATTTACATCACTTCCCTGCTGAGAGCACTGACTTGGTGACATCCCGTGCTGTCACGTCAAGACAATAAAACTTCATCAAAGCATGTGAAGAAGCACAGCTCGTGGCGGAGCAGACATCCTCCACTGGAACCCCTTTAAACAGGGCTCATGCCCCTGGTGGAGTGTGCATTGCCCACTGGGCATCCTTTACCCTTCTGTGCATACGTACAGGAAATTGCCTCCACAACCCAGTGAGAAAGACGCTGTTCAGACAACGCTTTACCATTAACCGTGTTGGCAAACCTCTTTTCCCTCTGTCAGGGGACATTAGTTATATTCATAACCTCCAGTTTAGCTTAGCTGTGCATAAAGGCTGGAAATAGGGAGAAACAGCTAGCTTGACTGTCCAAAGGTATAAAAACCCTAAAGCTCAATAATGAACACACATTTCGTCTCATTTGTTTAATCCCTGGTTTTACGGGTTTTACCTTCAAAGTGAGGCTAGCTGTTTCCCCCCTGTTTCCAGTATTTTTGCTAAGCTAAACATTTGCTGCCTGCAGCTACAATTAGCATACAAACATGAGAGTGGTATCAATCTTCTAATCTAACTCTTTGCAAGAAAGCAAATAAGCATATTTTCCAAATGTCTAACTTTTGTTTTACAGAGAAAAGCTAAAATAGTTAGATAACTGGACAGTCAATTTTATGTTTTTCTTTAAAAGTGACTTGAAGAAGAAAATGAACACTTCAACAACAACAGTGTTGTGTTATTTTCACTAAAGGTACAGCGTGTGTCTCCACTGATTTGCTGAATTTTCAACCAGGATGGCAGAGAGCAAAATGTTCAGGAAATTAAGTTTTATTTGTCAGTAAGTTCAGTCCACACACAGGCATGTTGGTCAGCACTTAATGCCAGTGTTGCCTGCCTGTCAGTTTACCTTCTATCTCCAACTGAATAAATCATACAAACACAATTTGCCGTGTTATCTACCACAAATGTGAACGCAGCAGGACTCTGGCAGAGAAACTCTCTTTTGAGGATGAATAATAAAAGCAACTTTGTGGTCTCTTTGTGGTTACAGCAGCACAACGTACTGCACAGGAAAATGGTCGTTAAGCTATCACAGGAATAACACATCCTTTATACCTCTCGTCCTATACAACAGCCTCCTCATCCCTTTTGATTGCACCCTCCAGCTCGTACCAGTCTCCCCCTCTTTCTCACCCCTAACCTTTGCCTTGCCGATCTCATCCATCCAGCTCACCTATGACACTCTCCCCTGGCCCACTCACTTGCACTTTGCAGACTGAGGATCACAGTGAAGGACAAGTTTCTAATGATGCCCATTCAGATCAAGAATATATACGTCCTGGATAAATCCTAAGATTTATGACATCAACATTTTATCATCTTCTAAGTGCGGGATGGGCAGAGGGGATGGACAGAGAGTGCCATGCAGGAACCATGGCTACCTTTACTAATCCTTTGGCACCCCTACCAGCCCACATTACAGATGGAAATCACTGAAGGATTATAAAACAAATCAGCTTCGTTCAGTTTAAGATGCCGTTCACCATCAGTAGTCTCAACCCTACTCTACCTCCCTTCATTTCTCTCTCTTTACCACCCTTACATCACACCCCCCTCTATCTGAAATTAGTGCTTTAAAAGGAGAGATCGCACCAATCCAAAGTGCCAGCATGGGGACAATTAGCAGACAGGTGCAGAAAATTGCTCTTTTCATAATGAAGGTTATTTATACATGGCCCCTCGAAGAGCTGGACATGCTGCCTTATTGTCACCTACTAAACACTCAAGGCTCTTTCTATTTCCCTTTCTCACTTTTTCCTCACACCACGTGCATGCACACACACTTTAAATGCTCAAATACAGTTCAAACACCCTCAATTAAAAGCCACAAAATATGAAGATAAAGCCTGTTACTGCAAAATCTGACATCAGCTCAGACGTCAGTTCAGACTGAGACATCAGTGATTCTAAATCCAATTACATTAATCGACCATAGAAAATCCATACTGAAGGTTGATGAACAATCTTTACTGCCAAATTACAGGGATCGCACCATTATAATTGAAGTTTGATGTGGCTGTCACTATCCGTCTAATGAAATAATCTTGTTGAGCTAACCCTCTGACCGTGATCACGAGGGCATTATTATCAATCTTTTTTTCCCTAAATATTGTCTGCTATATGTGGGAAACACACTGTTTTAAACATTTCTGCGTATAATAGACAAGTGGGGAGAGATCAAGTCAAAGAGTTTGACTAGAGGAAGATGTGAGAAGTCCCCCATCATTTCCAAAGCAGTACATCGTTTTCACAGGCACTGAAGACATTGAAGGTCATGCACTTTCAAAGGATCACTTATTGAAAACAGCCTCGCATGATTCGGCAATGTCCACATGACTTCATAACAGCTCTCACTTTGTGCAGCACGTTTAATTCTGTCCGCAAGGTCAAAGAGGTCAGTGGACAAAGTGTTGCTCATCTTAACTGACTAACAGCCACATGCTGCTCTACATGCAGCTCGCCTCTAAACACAGAGCGCTACTGCTCTCTTCTGACAGCTGCATGGCACTTGCCAGCTAAAATGGTGCTGTGTTATCAAGGTTTAGTTTATCAATAGTAAAAATAAAAAAGATTTAATGAAAATGACAGGAAATGACTGGTGAGACCTTTTTTTCCAAGAGAGAAGGTTTAGAGTAGCAGCTGCTGTGTTGAGGACACGATCACATCTTGTCTTGATGTGTATCATGAGGGACGTAATCCCATGGGAACTGAGCAAGGCCTTATTATGATAAGATACACATCTTTATCCTCACAGTAAATTGTTCTCTGATTGTTGACCATCGCTTAAGCCTCCAGAGATATCCCCTTCTCAGACAACTGTCTATCTCCTGCAGGATTTATGTCTGGCAGACAGTTGGTAAAAACCCCATTTCAGGTCCTAAAGGATCATTTAGCTGATAGGAGCATTTTATGGTACTTGTGTAATCATTATGCATGATTTCCTATTTTGATTGAAAAATAAAAATTTTAAAGAATTTTAGTAGCTAACACATGGCTGTCTGTGGCAAGAATGTTGTGTTGTCTCCATCTGGTGGTATCTGGTGAAATTACATGGTTCAATTTTATTTATTTGGCCTTTTTATTTAAATTCATGCAGGTATACACACTCACAAATTCTTCATGTTAACATTAAATGTATACATAATATTTGCTACAACTTAAATGTTCACTTAAGGTTTCTAGTTTTTAATTGTCAAATAACATTAAGAGCTTTAAAATAAACTAAACAAGCAGCAGAGACATCAGTGAGCACAAAGGCTATTCTCTTTTAAACTAAATGAGATAGGCCTATATTTCAAGTGTTTCAAGGTTCATATGATCAAAAATTCAAGGTCATGAACAGAACAAAGAATATAAACAAATGGATGATGTAATGTAATGAAATATAAGAGTCCCGCAATAAATTATACCTTATTTAAAAAGTGCTATACTTTAGTTGTTTGTGTGGCTCATTCTGTAGTACCTTTTGAAACTGTAGTTTATGCTGTATTGAACATCAAATGTGTTTATAATATTTTTTGTTCTTGATTTGCATATATGGAGGAACAAAACTATTAGAAACACCTCAAAGTGGCCTCCAATCCAATGCAGCAACACCACAAATTGCAGCTTATATCACCAGATGGCATCATCACCTCTCTGCACGAATTAAACATTTTACAAGGACTGTCTTATTGGGTCGTTGTGAAACACGGGTTGCAACACAATGTATAGAGGTTTCTATTTTCTTGATTATATATTTGAAATGAGGGAAGTGAAATCAACAACTTCCATATGACCCACACGGCTGTAAATGCTGGTAACTACCATAGGGATTGTAGATGTTTTTAGTTCGCTTTTGTGCTTGTCTGTGCATCAAAACATCACGTAAAGATGGAATTATGAGCACAATAGCCAGAGCATCCATTACACATTGAAAGTGTTTATCCACTGCTGACAGCTCTCACAGTCCCCAGAGCTCAAGTGTCTGGAAGCCTTTCTTTTTCTTTTGATGGACTGGGTCTTTACAGCCTACTCCGTGTTTGCCTATCTGCCATATGGTATGCTGGTACAAGACAAGAGCTCACTTGAAACTGCATTTTTAGGCTGTCTTACATGAAGGAAAACCCCACGAACGGCCCATTAAAACAACCCCCTTTTTGATTAAGCTCTCTGAAAGTTAACTTGATAGCTAAACCACTGATGCGCAATAAACTCATTTTATCCTGAGGTGACAAAAGTAGAAAAAAATGCAGAGGGATGCTATAGCCCGTATCCAGTGCTGGAATTTGCATCCTTTACATAAGTGAAAGTCTCCCTAGTGTACATTTATTCTGTTACAAGTACAATTCCTGCATTTAAAATGTAAGTACATGGATGTTATCAGGTCATAATTTAACAGTATTAGTATCAAAAGCCCTCATAGGCAGCAGAATGGCCCCATGTAGAGGTTATATTAGTATATTATAGGATTATTGTTACAGACACAGCAACACATAAGCAGCATTTAAGGTTTTACTTCATTATATAGCCTACCGACAGTTTCGTCTGTAACAGATCATCAAATTTTAGAAGCTGCATGACTATATATTTTGTTACTAAAAATGTGTTTTGAAAAGTAACTGTAGCTGTCAGATAAATGTAATGGAGGAAAAAGGGCCATATTTTCCTCTGAACTGTAGTGGAGTAAAAGTATAGAGTTGTGTAACATTGCAAATACCTCCAAATTGTACTTAAGTACAGTACTTGAGTAAATTGTACTCAATTCAACCACTGTCCATGTAGGCCATGACATGTATTATGGACAGACTCATTAAAGAATAATTAGGACGAAGTCTGACACACTGTAAGGCTTCTCTGCACCTGAAAATATTTTATAATTTTCCATACTGAAAATAAACTTTTATATAAAGTGCTTAAAGTTTGAACAAACAGATGACAGCCAATGTAAAAGAGCAATATAAGAATAAATATTTTAGTATGGCCTAAAAATATACATAATTAGTAGGCAATAACAGCGTGTGATATGTAGCCTATATCAACAAACATTTTCATTTAGTAGCCTACTTACTTAACATTAAAACACTTAACTTACTTCAAGTGCTGTTTGTATAAGACACGTGCCTTACAAAGGTATCAATCACTGTCTGTGATCATTGGTGCAGGTCTGACTTTTAACAGGTGCTTTGTTGTCCCCTTCACGCTGAGTAAACTAGTGACCCTCCGGGTCCCGTCTGTCCCCTGCATCCAGTGTTAAAACGGCACCCTGCAGAGACTTGATCTCAGGCAACGCGAGATTTCATTCCACTTGAGTGAATCCGCCGGCCATGCTGCTGTTCTCGCGACGAAAGAGGCGGGCAAAGTTTGGAAATGAGCACGTCCTAAAAGTAAAGTCCTTTCCACTGAGTCCGCTCAGTGCTGCATGTAACCAGGAAGTCATCTCCTCTTCCCTCAGAGTTCATCATTAGCCCTCTACCACAGATAACATTGACTTAATGAACCCTTACTTTAACTAGAATATTACTTCCCTTTTCCCAAATTAATGAGGCCGCTAATTGTCCCAATTTGCGTCTGAAACCCCGGCATTAAGATTTCCCTCTTTGCTCAGCAGAACCACCTCCGTAGCTCCGGGTGCGTGCGGATAATTACAGAGTAGACTGCTCCCGACATCAAGAGGTTCACTGTTCCTGGTGCACGATTGTGCGGGGGGGAAATGGAAACGCTCTATTGTTACGCAATTAAGGAGTCTTTAATTAAAACACTAAATGGACACAATGCAAAAGGGGGGATCACAGTATAGACCACTTAGACCCAAGATGGTGAGGAAGGAAATCCCACTTGGTGTGTCACTAGTTCAACTCATGTAAATCCCGTTATTAGGCTATAAAGCCTAATCATGCATAATAAAAACATAGTAGGGGTGAGATGGTTGGGTCAAACGGAGAGAACCGAATTGGGAAATATATTGGAAATTGTATGTATAGCCTAGGTCCCATATAGGCTACAGTAGGGTGCTTTCACACCTGTAGTTCGGTTCATTTGTTCCGGACCAAGTGAAAAAATTATACTGTAGCATTTTAGTTCTGGTCCGGTTCATGTTCACATGTTTTACAAACAAACCAAGAGAAGTGACCATGACATTACACAGACGTACAGGTAACTTGTTGACAGAACAGCTGTGTCATCCTGCATCATCAGGACCCACGTGGGGAAATCAAACTCCAGTGACTAACAGAAGTTTCTACAGCATTTTAATGCTTCTAATCTGTACGGCTAATAAGAGCTAATAGTCATTTATTATAAGCATGATTAGTAACGTTAGACAGCAGATCGAAAGCATTGCCTATTAAAACAACGTAAAAACAGGACATGTAGGCTACATTAATAATTCGGGGCTTATCTGCCTGCAGTAGGCCTATGGGCTACTGTGGTATCGCTGTCACAAATGTTTTATGGACTTAAAGAACTGACAGGGTAAACGGACTGGCACTCCTTTTTAAAAAGATTTTAACCTATTAATCAGGGGAAATATCGGCGCTGACAAGTATATGTTACCAAATGATTTTCATAAACATAGCGGCTTATAGGCCTACAGATCAATTATAAGATCGCTGAACACATTTCGCGGCCAGACGATAGATTTATTAATGGTTTAGCTTTGGAAATAATGCTCAGATCATAGGCCTGTCTCTGCTAATCCTGTGGTTGGTTCGTTTGCTTTCACACCACAAGCGAATCACACCAGAGTTCGTTTGAAAGCGTACCGAGACCTCCTTGAAGAGGTGGTCTCGGTACGCTTGTTTGGTCCGCTTTTGGTGCGCACCCGAGTGCGATTGCTGCATTCACACCTGCCCAAACGAACCGCACCAAGGGGGAAAACAAACTCTAGTGCGATTCAACCGAACTAAATGAGGCACGTGTGAAAGCGAAAGCACCCCAAGTGCTTTGGAGCATTTCTCAGATCAGAATCTAAATTCTCAAAGCTATTGTTCAACCTCCACATCATCTTCACTTGGGCACATCATTAAAGCAATTTGTCATTGTTTTGAACAAATTGCAAATGCTTTGACACAGTGAAGGAAATTATTATGGACAACTGTCTGCTGTTTCCCACATTATCAATTGCTTATGTCATGCTGATCACAATGTATTATGCCAGTTTTCTGTTGAATAGTCTTACCCCCCAAAACATCTAGGCACAAGTTCATTGCATAAGTCTTGCAAAATGGCTGAACACCTTGTCAAAGTTAAATAAAGCCAAACTTTATTGTCATTCTCCACATTCAAGTATACAGCTGAACAAAATGTTTCCTGACTGTGGTGTATAAACAACATAAGAATAGAAAACAACAAATCAACACATAGTACAGTAGCAACACAACCCTCGAACCATTCACCTGATACACACAATATCATACACAGTGAACAACAAAAATGCACAGTGAGAGGTGAACAGTGCGATATATATAATACACGCCAGTAGATGTATATGTGTAGATATATATATATATATATATATCATCAATCATATTTTCTATACTTGTCTATTAGACTTTTTTTGTAAACGTCTCCTTACTGTAATTGATAAAGATATCCATTGTGATATGGATAAGAATCTGTGACCTGACAGGAACATCAGCCTAAGGAGTGTTTCACATGCTTACATTTATAATTTTGTAATTTCTACCATCATGCAATGCAGAGTCCTTTCTTTTTCTTTTTTGCATACCACATATAACAGACGTAACAGTGAATCCTGTCCAATTTCTTGCAATGTATAACTTTATACTGTTGAGATAGATATGACATATTGAAAAGGTGCAACACTGTGCATTTTCAATCATTGTCATCAAAACGTTAGCCATAGTTTGAATCAGAAAACACTTACAGAGTACACTGTTATATTGATAACATGACTAAACATTTTGACTATCTTGTAAGGATTCTGAGCAAGTTACGGGCTTTTGCAGGAAATCCACTATGTTGTGCTGTTTGTTCGATATGTTTCTAGAAATGCACTTACTGTTTTGCAAATGTTAAGGATGATTAGAGAAATGTACCAAAGCGAGTGAGAAAAACTGAAATATTTAAATTCACATCAAAAGCCATGTTGCCTTTGTGAATATGACAATGTTTAGGCTAACTGTATTCATTTATTTATGAAACTGTATCTGGAGAGTGTAATCAAACCTTTTGTCGATTTTGGTAATGCTTTATGGGTCCATTATTTCCCAAAATATTCCACAGCACTTTACCTGAAAATAACTAATAGGCCCACTGATTACAAGGAAAATGGAGACAGAGTTCAACTGGTTCACTTCTTTTTTTTCAATCAGGCAAGCCTATAACTCAACATAAGAATACATTAATAATAAATGAATAGGTACTTGGGTTTAAATGGAGCTGTTCTTTTGAGAAATTGAGAACTTACTAGAAGATGATTACAAGATGACAGGCCTGTAAAATTACCATAATTTCTGGAACCTATGTGGTTTGTGTGGATGTATTGTAGTTCTTAGAAGGTGTTGTAATGTCTTGAGCAGGTGGACAACGTAACAGGGACGCAACGCTTCAAACCAAAGCCTCAAAAAATAGAGATTAATTAATTATAGATTGCTAGGGGGCCTTGTTTCCCCAACCGTAGTTCCCCAGGGATAATTGAGAGGGTTTAAAGGTGTCCAGTGTGAAATAAGGACTGCTTTCATTTCACTATTATACTCACTTCATTTATCGGAGATTAGAACAATGAGACAATGTATTATACTGGAACTTCTCTCAGACTCCCCATTATCAGATCACAAGTAAAAGAAAAACCCTGCCACTCCCTGCCCTAAAACACCTACAGTGTGTTGTGTAACACACTTGGGTGGTTAATAACAGTTAAATAGCAGCTATGTAGCATGTGTTGACACAAGTGGGTACTGCTGTGGTTGGGTGTTTCTGTTTAGGTCTTGAATTGTTAAAGGTCAGAGTAAACTGTTGGGCGTGTTGCCAGGTTCCATCACCAACGTCATTTGGCAGCTGCAGATGTTTTTGGTATACTCCGGTTGCCAAGTTAGTGACATATTGTGAAACTATTATTGGCCATAAACTGAATTGTGAGGTTGCTGAGGCAGTTTGTGCTAACTACCATCGAGATATTATTGGTTCATGTGATGCTCGACTCTACAGCCTAGCTGACTTTCTCTTAAACCCATAACTGAAGCACGTAAATACTTGCGACAACTACAAAAGCTACTGCATCTTGTTTATTCCTGACTTAAGGCATTTGAACAGTTGTAAATAGAAGTTCAAGGACCACTTCAAGGCAAATAACACACAGTTCCTTACTGTGAACAAATTGGTCCAGATTGCTTACATTCTGCTACAGTCAGCGGTGTTTACAGTCTACCTGGCCAGGGACTGGGCAAATACTAAGACAAACATCTGAAGGATGGGGAGTCTAGCAAGACAAAAATATAGTTTTGGTTAAATTAGAGGGGGGCTAAATTTGAGTTTGACTACATTTGGTTACAGGTTAATAAAAGAGCTGGTATCCAGCTGCTGATATGCTGTGTACATCTGTATGTTTCTCTCTGAAGCAGGTTACCAAATTCCTTTTATTTACTTTCAATGATTTAACTGTTGATTGTTGTTTTGCATATTTACACCATGTAAAGTTTACAACTGTTAAACACTTCTATTGGGGATTGGGGTAAACATCGAAGTAGTTTCATAGTTTCATACATTTATCAGATGCTGTGTTGTTTGCTGCCAACACTTTTTTAGTAGGCCTATCACTTATCCACAGTAATGGGAGTGTCTAGTATGGAAGAATCACACTTAAGTATAATTTTATGAAAGGCTACATGTAAGCTACTTTACTTGAGCATTTCCCTTGTTTGCCACTTTACTACATTTTTTAGGGACATACTGTAGCCTACTTTTAATTAGACTAGATTTATTGACAATCCAAAAATATAAAATATGATAAATGAATTGCGATTGTTTTATACGTTAAGCATATTTAGCATTAAATAAATGCTGACTTTAATGGAGTTTGAGAAGTAACTTCTTCCAGCATTTACCACTGCCCAGTCATAATTAGGCTAGGCTATGACAATCACAGTTAAGTCCTTCACATTTGCATAGCCTGCATGGCCCCACAACGAAGAGGCTTGGACCAGCACTGAGTATTGCCATAACTCGACAGTTGACAGTCATGTTGTCTCCCCCCTCCCTGCCTGGTGGGATGCAGGCACCAGTCTCTCTTGCAGGAGGTCACTATAGAAGTTGACCTTAGAAATGTTCCTCACACCTCCTCAGCCTCTGCCGCCACTCCCCCACTCACGCCCAGCACCAGATGGGAAGTGTAGCTGCATTTTTAAAGCCTGCACGCAGGGTTGCAGGCTGTTGCGCTGGCAGTGGGGCTGAAGGAATGAAATATTCATGGAGTCCAAAAAATGAATGGACACCCCGGGACGGAGAGCGTGCCGATTTATTCAACTAAGACCAGGCCTCATTAAACTGCTGGCGGCGAGGCAGGTCACGGTGATTTTCTTTACACAGAGAAAGAGCGAGAGAGATAGCCTACACAGAGAGAGAGATAGATATATACAGAGAGAAGGAGAGAGAACTGGGCACTGAATGCTAAATTTGTCCAAGTCATCATCATCTTAGCATCCCAGATCTCCCACCGGACAGGTCTGCGCTGATGCTGAAGCGGTTCCTCTCCTGTAATTGATGACCTAATGAGTGATTAGCTCTTGTGTCAGAGCAGTGAGTGGCAGTGTGAAAGCTCAGTAGTCGCTGCGCGCGGCATATGGGAAACGTGGATGACACGGGTTGTGACAGAGGTGTGTAGGTGCCAGGGGACAACAGCTGAAAGGCACAGGGGCCACGTGACTAATCAAAATGTGTAGCCTAATTATTCTGACTTGATTTGGTCTCGACATAGGCTATGAGATAAACCCTTCACCACATAACAACAACAATGATGATGATAACAGCAGTGGGGCCCTTTTTTATTATGCGTGTTTTGATCCTTGTTTCTTGACGTCGTTCATAAATCGCCTTCAGACAACATATCAGTTATCATGGCTCTGCCATAGACAGGTGTGTCTCAAGCCTTGTCTTCCACCTGTTCGTTTTATTATTCTTCTGCAAATAATCCGCGAAAGATTGCCCATCTTTTACTGTTTGTTTGCGAACAAACCTCAGCGCTACCAGAACCCTCAAGGGTCACACCCAATTAAGGAGTCAGTTCCTTTGCTCATGAGAAAGATGTCCAAATTCATTTTCCATGGAGTGGTGGCAGTGGCGGACGTCTATGCAGGATGACGACGATGATGATGATAGTTCAGCCTTGAATTCGTTCTGAACACAATAAACCAAATTTACACAATATCTGATTAACTTAATCTTTTTAAATAAATAATAATTTTTAAAACACCTTAAAAAATTGAATCATAAATTATGTGTAAAAGGTCCAGTGTTTAAGCTATTTTATGTAGACCTATAAATGCAAAGAACAATTTTGCCATGTACACTATATACTTTATTTAGTATGGAAAACTTTAACAATAAAGACAACAGCCATGCAGCACTATACTGAACAAGCTCATTAAATATCATCTTTTCCTAAGCTTTTCAAACATATATGCCACGCTCTTAAATGATTAATTATTCCGGCTCCCCTCTGTGCGAGGATAATAACAAGGTCGTGATTGAGTTACAATGCACAATAGGAGAAAAAAGTCGAGCTTTGTTTAATTGTTCCTTGACAGGGTCAGAGGGGATTGTGCGATAGGCTGCAGGGCTGTCAGAGCTGTTGGAGCGCTGGGAGTGACACCAAGGTGACCGAGGGGAGGCTGTATAAATTGCTGGCGCAGGGCAAACCACTCCAGAGAGGAGAGCATCAGCCAGAGTCTTCTGTGTGACCTTTCCCCTTTCCGCGCACGACCACAGGCCATTACAGTGATGACTGCGAAAGCAGAGCTATCAAGCTGGACTGAGTACCCAGAGGATTTCACCCTGCAGCGCAACCTGACCCAGATCAACTCCAAGACATGGATTTCTTCTAAATCTCTCCATGCGTTCTCCAGGAGGGACGCGCACGGAGCTGTAGACGCAAGCCTCTCACTGGACAAACTTGCGCCAATGAGTAAACTTCCTGACTGCGTGTCCGCTACATGCATCACAGAGGCAGATTCTGACAAGGCAGCAGAGGGAGGCAAGGTGAGCCACTTTGGACCCCAGAAACACAGGCGCGTCGCAGCCAACGCCAGGGAGAGGAGGAGGATGCACGGCCTGAACAAAGCGTTTGACGAGCTGAGGAGCGTCATCCCCAACATGGAAAACGAGAGAAAGTTGTCCAAGTATGACACCCTTCAAATGGCGCAGATTTACATCACAGAGCTGTCGGAGCTCCTGACCGGTGTGGTGCACCCGGAGTGCAGGAGTCCCCGTCCAGGCTCAGCGGAGAAGACCGCCAGAAGGAATCTGATTCACTCTCTCCCGAACCCGCTGGCCGGAGAACAGCGGGAGCCGTGTGCCCCCGTTGGCCACCTTATAATACTTGGCTCTACATCTGACTTGGGGTCAAATAACTCAACGACTTCTGACGGGGAATCTTCGCACCTCAGTGACATGGAGGAAAGTCAGAATGGAAGACGCTAAGAGAAAAGCACCGACTTCTCACTGTTTACGCTGCTGTGTCTGTTCAAGAAGGAGCCAGGAGAACCACAATTTAGGCTACATCTTCTAGAAATGTTGATCACGTGAGACAGTCCTGTCATTTATATAGCTTAGATATTGCACTGCAAATTAGAAAAGCAGGTAAAACTCAAAAACACCTACTGAGATCTTGAGTTTCTTTACTTCCTAAGGCCACGATGAACTCCCAGAGGCCTATTTCTAATGCACTTTATGGCCTGAACCATCACTAAAGACATTTCCTGTGTCATTAGTGACATTTGTCTAAATTAATAACAATTATTTTGATATTTATGTATAGCTATGGGGTGTTTTATGAGATTGTTTTGCTACAATAAAGATATACTTAAAACATGATTTGCATTTTAAGTTGTTTTTGTATATGTCATTTTTCTTTGTCAGCAATACATTGCTGTAAGTCAGTCTACTAAATTACATTTCAATATTTCTACTATGTGAAGCAGACTGAAGGGTCTATGTCCAAAACACAACTAGGGTTCTTGGTCTTTCCATTATGCATAACTGTTTTATCTGCGAGAAAACCATCTTTATTTTCATTAAGAAAAAACATACATTTAAACATGCTAACTCCACAATCTTTGTTTTACTCACTAAATGTACAAGAACAACAAGGAAATATTTTTTCCTAAAGCAGTCCAGTATCCATTCAGCTCATCTAATGGCAATGTCATATTGATGCTGCAGCATAAATAGATTCTCTAACATTTCAGCAGTGAAGAACAACTGAATCCAAAAACATTTCACAGAATAAAATGTATTGCAGATGTGTTTTTCCTACAACTGGCAGATAAATAGTGGTAGAAGAAATATTTTACTTAAGTAAAAGTAGAAACAGTGTGAAAATACTATAAAAAATAGTCAAAATTTGACTTAAGTGAAAATACAGAATTAAAATAAACTTAAAGTACCAAAAGTAAAAGTAGCCTACTCATTATGCAGAATGGCTGGATGCCTCACTGTGTGTGCTTCACTAATGTTCCAGCTGGCAAATGTGGGGCTTTTTTAAACTACTTTAAGTACTACTGGGTAGCTTAATCTGTAAAAAAACATAATTTATTAGTTGATTACATTTTCTATTAATAATTTGACTCTGCAAAGTAACTAGTAGACTAACTAAAGTTCTCAAAATAAATGCAATGGAGTAAAAAGTATAGTAGTGGAGAAGAACTATAAAGTAACATTAAATTGAAATACATACTATACTACAAATTGTACTTACATGCTGTACTAAATGTACCTAGTTGTATTCCACCAATTCAGATAAACATACAAACATCTGCAAGCCAAGTTCTGCTGCTTAATGTTCCCAGTGGAGGGGATTTCAATGAAATAAATAAACTAATTAGCTTTTATGACAGTCTATCATAGTAAACTGCTCCCTCTAGTCTGTCTGTTAACTAATAGCCTACAGAGGAAATGTGGGGCTGCCCGCTCCGGAGGGCACCTGGAACTTTGCCAGGTCCTTGGAAATGATTTCTGCCAGTCTGTGTTTAAAACTGCCAGGGGCCTCTGTGGGGCTAACGTGGGTGGAGCTGATGGCCTCCTCCATCTCCTTCATATCATCCACTGCCTGTGCCTGTGCACTGCACCCTGGCTGGGTGTAGTTATTCACAGGGGGCTGACGCTGGTATCGGGTCTTGGGTGGGACGTAGGATACAGATTGGGGAAGGGTGCAGGGAGGAGGCTGGAGAACAGGTTGAGGGAGGGGTGACAAGAAAGGCTGCAGCTGGAGATTTAAGGGATCATCAGCTGTTTTCAAATCTGAATAAATGCACTCTGAATCGTCTGTCTCAGATATGAACTGGTCTTTTCTGATCACAGGAAACGTGGCTCTCCTTATGTTGTAATAAATGTTGTCCTCCATGTCATTATTCAGGTTAACATTCTCCAAGGAATGACACTGTTCATCCTCGTCCTTACCTTCATCTCCCACAGCCTCCTTGCTGTTAGAAAGATATGGGTTGAGAAGAGATAGCTGCTTTGTATTTAGTATAGAAGTGTCATTAATAGTAGAGTAGTGGCTGGCAGACTCGTCCTCATCTGCAGAATTGTAGGCAGGAGAACCAGAGGGTTGGTTGCTTTTGGTTGGGAGGATATTAGAAGACCCATCAGATGATGATCTTCTGTGGACACTGAGTGGCCGGACAGAGGACGTCCTCTCCACAGAGCACTGATTTAATATAGCCTGGAAGATCTGGGGACCATGCCTGGACAGGAAGATGAACACTCCTTCTCCTGACTCACAGCGACGGCCTGCTTCAATGCTGAAGCCACCCTGCAATCACATCCGTTGATACACATCTTAAAGGAATAGTTTTACATATTGGGAAATGCTCATTCACTTTTTTTCTGAGAGTTAGATGAGAAGATCGATACCACTCTTGTGTTTGCATGGTACATATGAAGCTACTACCAGCAGCTTGTTAGCTTAGTATTAAACTGGAAGCGGGAATACAGCTAGATTGGCTCTACTGTAGACTGTATAAAGATGGACGACATGACAACTCCCCAAAAGGGAAGCCAAAACACCCCCCACTCCATGTCAAATACCTTTTTCCCCAATGTTGTTTCCAGTCACTTTAGGTCATCTTTATAACGCTGGTGTATGTTCCATTGTTAATTTTTCCTCATAAGTTTGGTTTTGATGCTAAAAAAAGGGGGTTTAACATCATGATTGACAGCGGAGCCCTGCTTGCAATTTAAGTTAAGTCAGGCTGGAACTCAATACCGCGGTTCCAACGCCGATCACTACAGTGCAGACTCTGGCTCTAAATGACATCCCCAGCGTAACATGGCAGCACCCCTATCTGGGAATATTTTTGCTTTATTTTTAAATAGTGGGAGGAAGTGGAGAGGCGTTGTCCATCTTTATATACAGTCTATCGGCTCTACCATAGCTGTAAAATGCTTTATCTTTTTTGTTAAATCTGTACAATTTGCCTGTTTAGCTTAGCACAGAGACTGTAAACTGAGGGAAATAGATACACATTGCTACAAGTCATTGTTACGCTTCACTTTTGGTACCAAATATACAAAAGATGTAATATGTTAATTAATAAGCTTTAGAGGTGCTGGCAGGTGGATTTTGTTGTCTTTGGACAGGTTAGCTTTTTCCCTATGTCTCAAGTCTTTGTGCTAAGTTAAGCTAAGCTAACTAGCTGCTGGCTGTAGCTTCATATTTACCATACAGATGTCCATGGTACAGATGTGAGAGTGGGATCCATCTTCTCATCTAACTCTTGGCAAGAAAGCCAATAAGCTTATAATAAAATGTAAAAAAGTATAAAATGTATGAAATGTCAAACTATTCCTTTAAACAAATGTGAATAATCTGAGCTGAATATCAGGTTTATTGTGACTATGGTGATGCAGTTTGAATTCATTTGGGTATCTGATTTGGGGGAAATTCAGAAGTACCTCAACCTGTCCAAATTTGCGTAAGAGCCTGTACGGCCAGCGATAGATGGTGTGACCAGTTTTGATGTCCAGCAGTATCACAGCCTCTTTTTCTGGGGAGACCAGATACTCCCCAGCCAACTGGCACTTCCTGGATGCCTCCGTGCTCTGGACAGTCACTTGGTACTGGTTTGATGGAAGGGTCAGATCTAAACATGAGAAGATATAAAAATATTTGTCACTTTAAGTAAAACATCACAGCACACTGCTGTTAGAGCAGTGTGACTACACATGAAAGTACTAGAGTTTCCATATGAGGTCTGAGGAACCATGCATCAGCAAAAAGAATAAATGTGCACCAAACACATTCTCATACAGTAAAATACTAATTTTAAATTGCTTGCATTCTACTAATCTCTTCAAGTGACTGGACTGCCTGTATTTTTCAGGAGAAGTGTAATCCATTAGGAAATAAAAATAGATTAACTTGTGTAAGCTAGAGCTTGCTAACACCATTACATTCTAGCATTCAAATGTGAATAAATTAGTGGCTCTACTGCTCACACATATTCAGTGTTTCAGCTGATATCTTGAATTTATGATACCATGACAAATAAACCTCACTGCCAGCTTTTCCTGGTCTTTTTCCTTTATTATAATAGGGTCACCAATTCAGTCTTATTATTAAATGATGATTCCAGTTTCTAAAAACTTGGGTTTCTAACTTCTATCTGTTATGACAACAGTGTGCACAATAGAGAAATTGCTAATATGAGAGCGCTGCAGTATCACTACTCTGTCGTCTGATGAGGTGAGATACACTACTTATCAGAACTGAAGAAGTCCCTTGGATGAGGGACGAAACGTCTTCCAGTATCTTCAACCAAGTCCAGTTGCCCTTGACTTTAACCTTCCTTGGATAACTATGACCTGGATGACTGAGAATCTTCACAGACACTACTGATCAGACAATCTAATAAATTGTAAATTTGTAAATTAAATGTAATGTAAAAATGTAAATTAAATTAAAAATTAATTAATTAAATTAATAAATAAATAAAAGCCAAGAATTTGGCAAGATTATCTAAACCACTTTTTGCACGTGATTGTCTGATTGGTCACGTTTCTTGCCCCATATGACTGGGGAAAAAACTATGTAAATAAGTTCTTAAAAAATCTGATTAATCCTTTAAGATAACCACCTGGCAGGAGAGAAGACAGTTTATGCTGGTTTCTGATGAGAACCCCTTCAGCTGGCACTCACTAAACTGAATGTTATTTTTGATCTTATTGACTGATCAGCTGTCGTCTGCAGACTGACGAGCATTACCAGTTTTCCAAGATGAGTAAATTTCATTATCCTCCATGACCAAGCCATTTCCTCTCTCGAAATCCCCTTTGTCTGACTCTCCAGGATCCTTCTGTAAACACAGTGGCATGGTAAACATTACACGGAGTGTACACCATCCTCTTATCACTGTTTTATGACTTCAAAGAGGTCAAATGCAAGAAAGAACATAGCTTGTGCAAGCACAAGAATTAGAGAAGTGAAGTGACAGAAGTTACAGATACTGTACTTCCTCATTGTGCTATCTCTGAGTAAGTTGTGGTTAAGGTTTATCCCCACCTTTCACTGATGATAAGACTACTCTGATATAAAAATAAAAGGTGAGAGTTGCACTGGTCAAGAGGTACGAGCAAAGATGTGTGATACCTGGAAGGCTAGAAGACAGAGGGCACTTAGCCAGTCCTGGCTTGTCGTGGAGGCCATAGTGTAGTTGCACTGAGTGGTATTTAGGTAGAAGGCTGTGTGCCCAGGAGGGCAAGACTCCTTCGGAGCAGGAGTGACACTGAGGCAGTCACTTAGACGTACCACTTTTCTCTCTGGCGTTTTCTGTCTGCTGACCTTCTTCTGGTCAGTCATAGCATTGTTGTCAAGTAGGCCTACAGTATAAAGCTCCAACCGCCCAACCCCTGTGGAGCTGGGTTTAAAAAGCACCATCCGTATTTTCCGCCATGTTCTCTATTGTGGATGACAGACGGAAAAATGGAAAAGGTTAGTGAGTGAATAAGTAGGTTCTCTGACACATTTCTAGAGTGGTTTAGATCTTGTGTGATTGTGTAATAATCAACAACATGGCATCTGTTTCTATTGTTACACAGATGCCACTCAGCTCTCCATTTCTGCTTCATATGGTGATCTCACCCCTGCTGACATTGTTGATTTTGTTTAGAGATTATGAAGGAAAGGGCCAAACGAGAGAAACTCAATGTCTATCTTACTACTTACATTATCTCTGGCTAAGAAGGTGGGGCCAACTATAGGTAGTGAATTTAACTTTGAAGTACACATTCAGAGCACCACTACACCTTTTACCACTTAAAGAGCATGCAAGGTCACACAATGTCTATCACAGGCTTTCTGGGAAGAACATATGCATGATTCTTGTAATACACCTTTCGCAAAGTGTTATAATACTGCCTGTAAATTACAGCCACTCTTTTTATTCTGATGACCTCATGAATGACCTCAGTGATGCTGCATTTAGTTCATTCGCCCCCAGACTCTAGATCAGCCTCACGTTAGACTGGAGCGTGTCTTATAACAAGGGGGAAAAAAAACCTGCTTTTACCCATAGGATCGTTTTCTGTATGTTACGTCAGCTACAAAACATGTAGCACTTCTTGTTTTTGGTGAATTTCACATTAATTGAGAAGCATGTAGTGTTTCATGTCTTTAAATATACCATATACATGTACAATGTATATGGTATATACAATGATGTTTTTTGTTTCTGGCAACAAATATTGGTCCTGCGTGGTGTATTTCTGTCAAATGGCAAAAGGTGCTCCTATGAAAGACCATTCAGTGCCACATTACTTTCCCCAGGTTCTCAGAAACCAGATATATGTCAATCTGCAGCTACATTTAACATTTTGTGAAGAAGTGATACAAACCATACAGAAGGGATTTTCACAAAGCAAGACTTGATCCAAAATACAATTAGTCACACCTTAGGTGTCCACATCATCTGAGGAGCAGTGTGATAAGATCTTTATTTATTACCAAAATTAGGCAAAGAATAATCTGATTAGTGACTGAAATAGGCAGCAGAAAACAAACAAGCAACTCAGTTTTAAGTGAAACCAAATTAATAAATATGTAACCAGCCTCAGTTATTATTTCTTTTAATTAATAGTATCTAGTATAGGAGAACCAATACCAGATTTTAACTACCGAAGTCATGATTCAGTCTGAGTTTACAGCTGCAGTGGGGCTACAGTAAATGACTGTGGAGAGATTTATGCGTGATGATTTGGGGCTTAATTGAAATCTTGTCAAACAGAATCATCTCCACAAAGACCTGAACAAGAGTGCCACTCTGTACTCACTACTGTACAGAGGTATGTCCTGTCTTCTGAAGCAAGTCAACAACCTGTTCATCAGTTTGGACAATTCAAGTCAAAGAAAGTATTTGAAGGATTGCTTACATGCATGACATTGCAGTTACCACCCTGTGGAACATATTGCCTAACATTTGAAAAGAGAAGGGGTAAAAAGCTTACACCATCAGAGGTTTTGTATAACGCAGAATCTTAAATTCTGCTGAAGCTTCTTCGATTTTTGCCATACGCAAGAGTGCAGGGGTGGTGGTTTGAACAAATACTGAGAAATTTAGACTTTCAGTAAATACTAAAACATTTGACAACATAGTTTGAGAGGCATCACCGGTCATTAGATTTGTCTTTGTTTTTACTAAACGCTCAAAAGGTTTTGGTAGCGCACTCTTGGCCCCCACTGTTTACTAAAACTTCATTTCAAAAAATAAAATGAGTCACAATATTCACTTTTTCACAAGGTCGCTGAATGAAATAAAATTTCTATTAAACTTACTTTTCCAAACTTGACCCCCTGAAGGTACACCATCCCTTCCTTGAAGATGAAATCCATGCTTGTAAGCTTCGTCAAGCTTCTGCTCTTGTACAACACTTGTTGCTTTGTGGTCGAGGTAACTACCCAAAACGTTATAATTAGGTTTTCTACGCTACCAGAATAACTGTTTCCTCTACGTCACCAGCTGATTTCATTCTGTTGTCTACTTTTATTAGTCCAATTGGGCTGACAGTCAAGATCTCTCTGATCTGCAGCTTAACTGTCGCAAAAGAAAGGACACACACGGTGTGTGCTGCTTGAGTCAAACTTCCCTTCGCATTATTCTGCTTGTTTTAGCAACTTCCTCCCCATACAAAACCAGTACCACACCTCTTTATTTTTTCAGGAAGAGCACAGAAGATCACAGCAGATAGAGTGGTTTTATTTACAATTAGAGTATCAAAAATGTATGTTACAAAAGCTACACATACAGGACAAGTATGATTTGTCAATTCGGCAAAAAAAGTAACAAAATTCTTTTTTGTCTGACAGACCTACAAACTATGTAAGGTGGTGGGTAAAAGTACACTTCCTTCACTTCAGTGACATGACATAACTGTGAAGCTTCCTCAGAAATGTTTCGTCATGAAAACTTCTTAAAAGTCCATTGAGCTATGAGCCAGGTAGTCTTTCCGCCCGATGTTGGTGACCTGCTTGGTCTGCATGGCCTCCAACTTCGGACAGTCTGTAATACGATGACCCAGACCACCACAAAATGTACATCCCCTCTCTCCTGCGAACAAACACAAGATTTAGGTGCGTTAGAAAGGGTTTGCAAACTCCCCACATTTGGTTCTGTGAATTGGAGATGAACTGATCTGATCAGCTTAGAGGAAAATTTAAAAAGTAAACAGAGTTATTATTGAGTTCCCCATAAGTGCGAAGCAGGTAGAAAAAACATGTGAATGTAGATTTGGAGTAAACAACTCACCTCCGATGTCCAGCATGGTCTCGTCTCCAGTCTGGAGAACCTGGAGGACTGGAGGAACCTTCTGCTTCGCTTCAACTAGCAGGGCTTTAAGATCCATCAATACTGACTCATCTGTGTGGAAAGATATGCATTAAACACTGAATTAAGCTAACTACATCCACTATAACACATTACAAATATTTTGAAAAGCACTACTCCTATACATAATTTAAATTGAATCGTGGTTGGTAGTTCTCCTTACCACAGCCTTTATTGATAAACGTAGTGGCAATACCAGTCTTGCCCGATCGTCCAGTTCTTCCAATTCTATGGACTGAAACAAGATCCATTTCAGCAAACCAGCTTGAGCAATTTAAGGAGAACTGATGTGTAAGAACCATTTTGGCACATATAGTGATTTGCTAAATTGTTGTTAATAATCACACGCTATATGCTCATCAGTTCTTTGTGTTTTGATATTATGTTGATTCTGTCGAGTGGGTGGGTGAGTAATTTTGCTGCACATTGGTAGTATGGAAAAAGGAACTTGTGAGAGGTTACGAGCAATCTGCAAGCACGTTTTTGACTGTGTTTTGCAAAAAAGGTGTGAGTAATCTTTGGTGGACTGCACTGGGCTGGTAATGGACCAAGCCTTTTGTAAAGTCTGGATTAAAAGGTTCACGCAAACCTTTTCTTGACTCTTCTGGATTTTTATGTACATTAGATACTCCTATAGTGTGGAGATTTGGACACACAGAAGTGGACACGTGTCAGGCTAAGATAGACTACTTGCAGAATAGTGGACTTGGACTTGTCATTGTAAAACAACCACAATATGATGATACATAATGTACCAATTTTAAGAAGGCCAAGCTATCCATATATCTTCTTACCATAATTTTCTATCTCCTCAGGCATGTCATAATTCACAACATGCTGTATAGCTGGGAAATCCAGACCCTTGGACGCAACGTCTGTGGCAACCAAAACGTCTTTCTTTCCTTCTTTAAATGCCTCTATTGCTTTTGTTCTTTCTTCCTGATCTGGAAAACAATCAACACATATTACATAAACAGCATTTTGCAAGACAATGACAAATGGAAACATAAGGTCTGCAACACGTTCTATGTTTTGGAAATGTTAAGCAAACTGTGAAGCAGAAACTGTAATATTTGCAAGCAGGATGGCATCTGGTGGTAATGATGAGCAACTACAAGGAGGTTAGAGAAGAGTAAGAAAGGTGTGTACAAATGATAAGTACTCTGAGATGAACTTGCTGCTGGGTTGGACGTTCCTCCAAATACAGTAATCCTTTGCAAGC
Source organism: Micropterus salmoides (assembly GCF_014851395.1). Lineage (NCBI taxonomy): Eukaryota > Metazoa > Chordata > Actinopteri > Centrarchiformes > Centrarchidae > Micropterus > Micropterus salmoides. Next base: position 14,104,224 of record NW_024044237.1, read on the forward strand.
ACTATTACTATGTACTGATTGATGTGTATTTTAACGGTAAGAATTGAGTTCTGCGTACCTTTTCCTCCATGGATGGCCACTGCCTCTACTCCTTTTAGCAGCAGATACTCATGGATGGCATCTACATCAGCCTTCTTCTCAGCAAATATCAACACCTGCAAATATGAACAGACAATATTTTGTAACATTTGACATGTCTGAGTTTACTGACTTTTGGTATATCAATGTCGAAACACGTGGAAGTACTAACAGGGGGTGGGGTTTTCTGAAGACACTCCAGTAAATACACCATCTTGGCTTCCTCTTTGACGTATTCCACTTCCTGCACACACAAAAGTATCGTCATCAAATCATTCAGTTCGCACAACTTTTATATCAGTGAGTTTTGTAAACTGAATGTAATAATTATCCTTGACAAAGACGGAAAGCCTCTTTCAACTAAAAATTAACGTACCTGGATGACATCCAAGCTAGCAGCACCGGCCCTGCCCACGTTGATAGTGATGGGTTTGACCAGCGCACTCTTGGCAAAGTTCTGGATCTTCTTGGGCATAGTGGCACTGAAAAGCAGAGTTTGTCTTTGTCCCTAGATAAAGAAATAACAAAATATAGGGCTTTTCATGTCTGGCATCTTCAAAAAGCCAGGCTATGTCTCCCAAGCTCAGTTTTCATGACAAGAGTTTAGTCTAACAGGCAAACTACGGGGAGTGCTTTGGTGATGATGAAACCTGCTGCCTCATGTATAAATGGTTGTGGTGGTTTTCACGCAAATGCGGGATGTATACTGTCTACTACTGAAACTCACCAAATGTTTCAAAATAACATTTCCACTTGCTTTGTAAAACAGCTTTAAAGGACAAAATCTACTGCTTTGATTATATGGTTTGCTGACTTTTGGAGGTCACTGCTGCAGAGGAGGACCTCACCTTGAAATAGGAGAAGATGGTTCTGATGTCTTCCTCAAAGCCCATGTCAATCATCCTATCAGCCTCGTCCAGAGCCAAGTAGCGGCAGATGTCCAGACTCACCATCTTCTTCTGCAGCAAGTCCATCAGTCTGCCTGGGGTTGCGACCATCATGTGGACACCACTATAACCAAGAGGAGATACAGGTTCAGATGGGAATGAACTCAAATTTACTGCTTGTATTTTTAAAATACAATATTAGTGCCTAGGTCCTGAGGTAAAATGTTCATGTTTGCCAGTTTTGCTCCTCTCCGAATGATTTCATATAGCCGAATCGGGCTTTTTAGTTTTTTGCTTTACACTAGTTTAAACTGAAATTCTGGATAAAAGACAGAAACAGATTTTTTCTCTCCCTCACACGAATCTCGATTACTTACTGTTTTACAACCTCCATCTGCTCTTTGACAGACATTCCTCCAATGCAGAGGGCAGTGCGCAGCTGAGGAGCTCCCTCCTCCTCCAGCAGCTTGCAGTAGTACTCGATGATGCTGTGAGTCTGCCTCGCCAACTCTCGCTGGAGTAAAGGGAAAGGTGTTCAAATTAGATATGCTTAGTTACAGAAAAAGCAATTGTCTGAAATGCAAACAGAAAGAAATGCTGTAGAATTATTTTAGGATGCTGAGAAAGGCTCATCACTCTTTCTTTTGTTAATCTTGGCCGGCCCATGAGACCTGTTATTTGTTTTCAGTTGTTATATGTTGTTTTTCATTTTTTATTTAATAAATCTTTTGCAACTCCTTGACTTTTGATTATGTTAGACCTCTTCTGTAATGAGTCTTTCTGGGGGTCGTAACAGACTGTCACTCACAGTTTTCAAAAGGATTCAACGTTATGTGTGAGCAGGGTTTACGCAGGAACCCTGAAGTAATAATTATTACCTTTTGAGACCCTTTCAATACTTTTTAAGTATCCCATTAGTCTGTTAAAACTGTATTTGTAATCACAAATCAGACTTCATACTATTTCAAGCTGGGTCATCAATTAAATTTTTCTTACTGAGGGACAGATGATGAGTCCATATGGTCCTTCTCTCTTGAAGAAAGGCAGCCGTTTCTCCTGCTCCAGGGCAAACATGGTGATGGGCAGAGTGAAGACCAAAGTCTTACCAGAACCAGTGAAGGCTATGCCAATCATGTCTCGACCTGACAGACTACAGACAACCACCGTCAATTCATGAACAATTTACATGCACATAACATTCATTACATATTTTATAGTCTGTTTATTGCCCTTACACTGTAGGGATTCCTTGTATTTGAATTGGTGTGGGATGCACAATGCCCTTCTTTTTCAGACCTTTAAGAATTGCTGCAAAAACAAGAAACCAAGAAGCCAGTTGTTAATGACGTCCACTAAAGGCCTACTACATAAAGACAAGGTGTTTGTTTTTTTATGTGTGCAAGAGGAAGTGTGTTGTAACCTGGTGGAAACTTCATCTCCCTGAAGCTTTTGATTGGAGCAGGGATGCCATCGCCATCAACCAGGATGTGAAACTTCTTCCTGACGCGCTCGTGTCGGGTGGCTGGCATATTCAGGATGTAGCGTGGTGGCTTCCAGCTGTAAGTAAAATCTAGGTTAAGCAAAAAGTTTTTTTAAAAACTCGACAAACAGTGTTACTTTTTAGAATTCACTGATCACGATCTTACCTTGTTTTTATGGGATCATCATATATGATACCTTTGGCCATCTCCTTCACAGACATCAGAGCTGATAGAGGAGTGGTGAAAGTCCACAGAATTAGTTTTGCAAGTTTAGAACATTTTGCACCAACTGTTATAACATCTATAATTTTATCAAAGGAAATACGATTAATAATTCAAAATGGCTTCACAGGAAATGACAACTTTATCATTTTACCTCTGCCTTCTGCAACACTCTCAAGAATCTTCTCTTCCTCTTTCAGCTGCTTCTCCTTGGCTGACTCCTTACGGGCTATAGACACAAAAACATAAAGGAGGTGAGATAAGACAGAACCACTACGGTTATGCATAATGAGCCGTATAATGGCAATATGTTAACTAAGTCATAGTGTGAAAAGAACTGAGCAGACAACAATCAAAATCCAGAGTGGCTTGTGTGGTGTTTGAACTGGATACCTTCTGCTTTTTCCTTGAGGTGCTGATGCTGGTCAAGGAGACTGACATTTGAGCGTGGACCAAGACCCTCGTCCTCATCCCTCTGCTCCTCCCCACTGTCCTTCTGCTCCTCGTCCACTGCCTTTCCTCGCAGACGTAACATCTTTTGTAGCTGTACGGTACACGTTAAAAAAATGCCTTAAATAACTGGATTGGATGTTGATATACATTTGGAAAAGCTAAATACAACTGTATTTTAAAAAATATAGAACTTTAACAGTAATGCTAGGTTCCTCTAGAAAAATCTATGTTAAACCGACCGTGCACTGCTGATCAGTGAAGCACCGATCACGCTTTTTCTCTCCTGATACTGATTCATCAAACTCGGGTTGTCTGCCAATACGGATTCCTGGTCCAAGTTCTACTTTTTTGCAAAATGTAAAATCTATATAGCTCACTGTGTGGAACTCATTGGCATCATTTTTGTGTAAGCTAACATCAGGCCAGGGATTGCCGTGGTGCTGCCTTGGCTGAAAAATGGAGTGAAAACTTATAATGATATTGACAAAGAAACTGTATCAGGCCAAAATCCCTTATCTGCTTAATAAGTTCTTGGCCCCAATTGGCACATCCTTAATAATGTCTAAAATGTCAAACAGGACAGTGTACAATTACTTACCATTTGTTGTTTTCTTATTTTGACTGGAACATATGGAACATAATCATCATCCTCCGTTCCCTCTGAACCTGACCTTTCATCCTCTGCATGGAATCTCTGTACAAAAACATCCGTATTATTAGAAGAATTATTTCTTGAGTAGCATCACCACTTTCACAGCATTCAGCCAGAATGGCCTTTAAACACATCCAATGCAATTCCTTCTAAGAAAACGTAAACATACAGGATACCATGCAGAAACCACAATTTAATTTCATAATGTGATATTTAGTGGATGCGATTGATTTGTATATGCCAGAGACATAGTGTTGGCATGTGCTTTATGGATATACATTTGCACAGTATGGCAATAGGATTTTGACACAGATATTAGGCTGTCAAATACACTTTTTTTTTTTTTTTTTTTACATTATATTAACTGTTAGCATCATATAGCCTATGTCTTTGTTTTATACATTTCGTTAAGAGGCTGTTCAATTGTAAACTTCTCAATTAGCCAAAGGGACCTTCATTAGCCTTTCCTTAAGACTGTGGCGTGTTTGCAAAGACCCAATTGTAAAATAAACAGACAATGTATAGGATTTGAACTCCATTTTTTTACACTAAATGTGCAAGTTTTATGATTTAGCCTAATTGGTAACTAATATTATGGTTTCTTTATAATTACCAGTATTTATTGGTGGTATTGATGGCAGTAGTTATAGTATAAATTACACTGCTCAAAAAAATTGAGAACACTTAAATCACACAACAGCTCTCGAGAAAGGAATAGTTTAAAAGTTGAAAATCTTTACAGTGCATTGTGTAATTTGTTGAGAACAAAATTACATAAGAAGGTGTATGGTGTCCTGGGGATCAACTCCCAGACCTGGATCAGGGCGTCAATAAGCTCTTGGACAGTCTGTGGCATTTGGCGGCACTGATGCATTACATACCAGAGGTTCTCAATTTGATTCAGGTCTGGGGAATATGAGGGCCAGTCAATGGCATCAACTGCATCATCATCCAGGAACTGCCTACATACTCCGGCCACATGAGGCCTGGTAATGTCCTGCACCAGGTGGAACCCAGTGTCAGCTAGCATGTGGTCTGTGTGACCCTCCAAGAATATGCCTCCCGAGACCATTACTGACCCCCCCCCCCGCCAAACCGGTAATGCTGGGTAACATTCACCACGGCGTCTCTAGACTCTTTCACATCTGTCACATGTGCTCATTGTAAACCTGCTCTTCTCTTTGACGAAAACAGGGTGGCAGTGGTTGACCTGCCAATTCTGGTGTGAATGCTAATCAAGCTGCACAGTGCTGGGCTGTGAGCACAGATCCTACCGGAGGACGTTTTGGCCCTCATGACACCCTTATGGGGTCTGTTTCCGACAGTTTGGTCAGAAACTTGCACACCAGTAGCGCGCTGGAGGTCATTTTGTAGATACTGGTGTGGCTGCTGGGTTGATGCCCTTCTAGGACCCTGTCCAGCGCTCCTCATGTAACGGCCTGTCATGGTATCTCCTCCATGCTCTTGAGACTGTGCTGGGACACAGCAAATGCTCCTCCATCCCGGTTGTTTAATTGACTTGATACTTATGTGATGAATTCGTGTTTCCTTTTTTTTTTGAACAGTGTATTTGCCCTGGATTCGGCTGTTCTGTCTTCCTTCCATTTACTGCTCATCTACAATAGGTAACTAATAGGCAAACCTCTGTTTTCAAAACAGCTAGCTATGTGAACAGTCTCATCATTAAAATGTTAAGTGGCTTAACTTAAGTTAAACTGTTACAGAGTCTCGCACCTTAAACGTTACACTGGGTCCACATTGATATTGTAGGAGCAAACAATTGAAAAGGCAATCGTGCCGTTTTCAGCTGATCTGCCTTCAACTTCAGAATATTTAACGTCATGAACGGAAAACTCATTAAAGTAATCTTATACTGACTATTTTACGCGGATGCTGTGGCACTGCAATGTTATTATGGATAGTTCGCGGAGCTAACGTTACCAAACACCGTTTATCGTTACACATTCATATAAACGAAATGAAAATCCCATATTATTCTAAAACTTTACTTCAGCTGTATTTGTCATTTTCCTGTTCCAATGTTTTTAACATTATGGATATCACTATGTATTGTACGGCAGATAACGGACATTAAAGATTGAATAGCTAGCTTTGCTAACTTTAGCTAGCATTAGCTAGTTTAACCTCTTCGTAATGTGAACAATATCAAACGCTTAACTTACCTTTTTGGGTCGACTTTCGGTCTCCATTTTTTAATGAATGCAGTGGCTTTCTCTGCGCACTAAAGCCTCAGAGTTAATGACAAAAACAGTCGGCACACACTTAAATAAACCTACCTAATCCACATGTTTACACAACACCGGAAGCTTTAATACTGTACGGAAGGCTGTAAGGGTCAAACCTTACCGTCAAGATGCGTCCAATTATCTCAAAGGCGATTCAGTCTGGCGTTGGAGAAGCAGGTCGTGGAAATGGTATACAAATTCATGTAAACCAAACCAAAATTATGACCTTAGAAAGCAAACACCACACTTTATTTTTGTCAAAACTGTATTGTTTTTAATCTTTCTGAACGAAAGATTTTTCACAGTATCAAAAGTGAATTTAAAAAAATGAAACAAGCCAACATACACTTGGCTCTTATTGATATAGTATAAATCTACATTCGAAACATTAAGATAATCTTCTCTAATTGTATATAACCAGGAAAGCATCAGAGATGTTATATGAAAACAAAATCTCAGCACAGATTCAGGAAAGAAATGATCCATCTCAATAAAAGCCATCAGCTAAAACATGGTTACTACTGGAAATCTTAAGGCCCTTGTCCCAAAAGAATCAACTCTTAAGTGATATTTGTAATCAAAAGATAACCAATACTTGGACTTCAGATAGGCTAGCTGAGGTACAGGGTGCCAAGGTCACAGTACGGGGGGGGATATAGAGTAGTATGGTTGAAAATATCTCTCACACACACACACAACTCCCAGAAACGCATGACAAAGGCTCAAAAGGGCCCCAAATTATCAATACCTCAATATGTACAAGCATCGAAATTAACTACATCAAACAATGTGTGATGGTTCTATGTTAAAATGAACACTGCACACTGGTGTCCCTGTCACTGCTGGGATATAAGGGGTTAAAGCAAGAGTTTAAGTTAAAAAGAAATGTGGTAAAGGACTTTCTTCTACAGATGGCAGAGTGCATATTGGATATCAAAAGGGATAATTGCTCAAGAGTAACACCAAGGGAGGCCTGACACTGAAGCAGCAGATGCATTTAACTTCACCCAATACAGGACTAGAGGACAGTATTCAGATTTTTCTGTTCTACATGTCACGCATGGGAATGTATTTGCATGGGTATTAACTGGATTTATATATTTTTAAGTGTTACAGTAAATTGATATTTTTCCCCACAGGATTCTATTAGCAGTGTTGCTGTATTGAAAACATTCATGTTTTTTAACATAATTTCATACAAAAAGATAACACTGTAGCAGGTAGGTCGTCAGGTGTTTCAGTTTTCTATCTGATTAATGATGACTAAAATCATTTGATGATCACGATTAAATGCTGACAAAACGATTGCAATTGAAAACTATCAACAACCACCGAATGCACTGCAGTCTGCTTGTGAGTAAAATCAATTCAATTGTTGCCACCGTTGCTCCCTGCAGAAGAGGAGGGCACAAGTGGTCCTTTTTTGACAGTTTTAGACAAACGGTCTACAACAGAGACTGATGTCGTGGGCGGGAATTTAGCGATGCAGAATGTACTGGATGATGAGCACCAAATTGAACTGATTGGAATTCAGAAGTTTAACAACGTTAAAATGTCTCAGATTTGTGATAAAAACATTTATTTCATGTAAGGTAATTGTTTACATACGTAATAAGCACATGGATGCAGTGGATTCAACAGACTTTTCTCCATTTTTGCATCTCTCATTTAGTGAACATTGCAATAATAGCAAAGGGTAAGAGTTGGCCTTGATAATGATCCCTGGCTTGTCAGCCACAAGTTATGTTTCAGTCTTCTGAATGGAGAGTATGATTTTGACCCAGGGTCCCTTGGCTTAGTAAGGAAAAGAAGAAAACAGGGAATGAGAGAAGGCCTCAGGCCAAATAGGGCTCTACTAAAAGAGTTTATGGTGTGAAGTTCTGGCCATCATCCAAGTTATTGAGCTGCATTGGAAGGAACCTTTTTGAGGCTGAAGTTGGACCAATTCACTGCTACCTTCTGGCGAGTTTGTTTTGCAGAATCAAGGCAAAACCTAGAGGGAACGAAGAGAGACGAACAACATGTGGTGGAGGAAAAAAAACAAACAATGCCTGGTTTTAGTGATGCGGCTGTTGTTAATAAATATAACTGTATATTAGTAATAATAGTATCCTAATATACGGCTGTGTTGAGCATACCTTTTGAAGTATTCCACTTCCCGATCAATCTCATCCATTTCTGTTGGATCCAAATCTTTAGGGAGAAATACATCATCTAGGGAATAAAGATTCAACATTAGCTAAAAACATTACAAATGAAGAAGAAAACTCAAATTTTGAATAGTGTTAAAGAGAATTTATTGTACCAATGGCACTGCTGGATTTTTCACCCTTGTTCTTGTTCTTCTTATTTTTCCCCTTGGTTTGCTGCTGTTGCTGCCCATTTACTTGAATGGTGGTGTGAGCTTTGTTTTCTGAATCCTGCTCAGACCGACCCCCTCGTGTTTCCGTGTCACCTTTCCCCTTTTGTGCATTCGAGAGGCCACCATTAGCTGCATGTTTGGATGATCTGGCTTCTTCAGCTTTCCTAGGTCCATTTCTCTGGTTGTCCGCAGAGTGCTGGGACTGTTTGTTTCCAGCTTTTGAGCCGTTAGAAGCCATTTCTTTAGACTCATTGGTTTTCTGTGTTTCATTCCAGGAGGCGGCTTTGGTTGGTTTGGTGGAATTATGCTCGGACACAGATTGCTCCTGTCTTAGCTGCTGCTTTTTATTCTTTTTTGACTTTGCACCACCGTTCCCGACCGTTGTATTCTTGGGATCATAGGCGTCCTCCTTCGATTTAGCTGTGGCTTGAGCTGGCACCTGTGGCAAACTGTCACATCCAGTGGAAGTGCATCTTTCTGGGGAACGAACCCTTATGAGCTTTGAGAGACTGGGGGTAGTGTGCAACCGCTGGATGTCCTTGGGCCCAGCAGGGACCCCTGATGCTGTGGTGGTGGAATTAGGGGATGAGACAGTGGTTGTGTCCTCCCATCCATTCACCAGGTCCAGGTGGCTCTTAAAGGTTCCCAATGAAAGAGGGGCCAGGTCAAGGTCTATCTGTTGCAGGTCAGAGGAACCATTGAGATGGGACAGTAAATGATTGCCCTCCAACGTGGCTGCCTTCTTTGGGAAGTCATTAACATCCAGATTGAGGTCGTACATGCTAAATGAGGCCCGGATTGAGTCTTTGATGGTGTTCTTAATCTCTTCCAGCCGACTGGTAAGAAAACTGTTGACACGCTCGAGCTCCAGCTGAGGCCAATCAAGCAACCGACTGGCTTCTGAACCATCAGGGAGGGGCTCGTCGACAGACTCAGATGGATCGGAGTGGGGGTCACTGCCTGCAGCACCCATACTGCCCTGCTGAGCTTTTTCCTGAAACAGAAATGGCACAGGCTTGACTGTGAGAACAGGTACACACACAAAATGTAATGTCATTGTGATAATAGATAAGTAAGGCTGCGTTTATTGAACCACAATACTTTTTTGTTATTTACCAAAAGCACTGAGTATCAAAACTATTTAGTTCCTGATTTTAAATTATATTCCTTAGGACTTGATAATTATGGCTGGCATTTTTTTAGCAACAGCCATTCAACAAATTTAGATTATGCAATTACCTCTCAATATAGTAGCTGTCATTACTGGCGGAGTCCGCAATTTCCACAAAGGATTCAAATTCATGAGGGAAACGATGCATTCACATAATCCTGCGTTACTGTTTGTCATTTTATCTAGTTATATCTAGATATCAGCCTCACTGTTTATTGTTCACTATCGTTTCAGAGCTGTACTAAGTTAATGCTAATGCAAACTGAATATGCCCTACACTGCTCAAATCAAAGGGATTATATAACTATAAATCTAAATGTTGCCAATTTGAGTATATTTGGGCAAAGTTATTCTTGTGTTTAGACACCATTTGCCATACATACATTCATATTCAAATTAAAATGAAGGAAAAAAAAAAAACACTCAATCACATTGTTTCTAAAGTTACCACACCTTCTTCTTTTGTTTGTGCCGTGCCCTTTTGGCAGCCTTGGCACTGTTGACAGGTTTGGGCTCCGAACTGTTTATGAAGTCTAGCAGCTCATCCACGTCCCGGTTGTCAATGGCACCAGCAGCTGTCAGATCCGAATCTTGACGCTGAGGTAGCTCCTCTTTACGCCGGGTCAGACGTGAGCGCAGCTTCTCTCGAATCTCAGCATAGTTACGGCTTGTTGGTGCAGCTGGAGGCTGTGACCAAATAACATATTATGTCACCTTTTCATAATTTCAGCTTTTTATAAACCCTTAACAAGTATATAATAGCACAATGAACTCTTAATTACTACTTAAAAGAGGATAGCAACACATTTTTTTAATGTACCGCATTATGTCCAAAGAATTCGCAATAGCAGCAGTCGCAGTACTTCCCGTCCTTCTGGTTGGTGGATGAGGAGGCACAGGAGCTCCTCTCAGAGCTGCTGTCTTCATCCTCTCCTTCCTCCAGCTCAGACGATGGGTGGCACAACGTCCCATTAGTCATTTTGTGCCCCTTACATGCCTGGTCTCTACAAAAAAAAACAAAAACAATTGACATTATCCCTCAGAGGGCATTCATATTTGGAATAAACACTCAAAAACAGAAATGTTGAGATAGTATTACTAACCTGCATGCCCCGGCCGTCAGATGGCCTACATTTGAAGTGGCCACTGTTCCCGCACTGTGTCCATTACAAGGGTGGTTACAGCCCATGATTGATGTGCCCAGTTTGCTGTGTTGAGTGTTCACGACAGGAATGTGGGAGTTTTTGCACGGGCTGGGCTTATGGACAGATGTCGGGCTGTCTGGACTGGGAGAACTGAGTTTGGCTGAGGAGCCGTGGAGGTTTGGTACCAGCGGGGGGGAAGGGAGTGTGGGCCGCCACACCAGTGCCAGACGAGGAGGTAACATGGCTGTGCTGCCCAGAATTCGGCTTTGGGGGCAGGAGGGAGGAATGCTGGGAAGACAGCCCGGTGGGACTGTTGGGGGGTACCGACAAGTCTGTGTGTTGATGGTGGTCACTGGGGTGGAAGGCTTCACCTGGAAAATAATGGGAAACATGAATAAAATGACCTGTAGAGCACAAATCTTTTTACACTACATCAGTTTGTGTTCTGGTCCGCAGAATTAATTTTAACTGGATTTCTTATTACCTTTTATAACTTAATATATATATAATAAAAGCGTTTCAAATATTCTCCTAATATGTTTTAATAGCCATTAATCAAACAGCTTTAATCAAACATAAACTTAGGGGGCTTTTACACCTACCTCGTTTGGTCCGGACTTTAGGACTTTTCAGTTTGGTCCGAACCAAAACTGCAGGTGTGACACCTTCCACGGACCACGGTCCGGACCAAACAGACGAAATTTGGTCAGACGAAAAGAGGTAGTCTCGGTCTGGATGAAACTGAACCATGGTTCGGTTTGTTTCTGGTGTGAAAGCATGTTTTGGATGGTTCGGACTTTCAGACTATTTACAGGAAGTTTGGCTGTTGGAGTGTAAACTGGAAACAAGCAAATGCACGGAGAAATGCATTGAAATAAGGACACAATTATAAATCTCCGGTGACAGCTCATCTTTTCAAACAGATGACCACTATAGAAGCACACTGCCACATACATCTTTGGTTTCTCCTGGCACGGAGGTGCAGAAGGATTGCTTGGGTTCTTCTCCTGTCCCGTCAGCAACGTTATAATGTTCGCACAACGAGGACGTTTAATTGCGAATTTGAATGAGCCTTCAGTATAGTTGGTGCTGCAGGTAGTAATGCCATAATAATAATAATATAGGAGCAGATATGCATATGTTCATTTTTAATTCATTCATTCTTGTCAAAGATACCCGCTGAACTGTCTAATAAACCAATCAATGTCAAGTATAGGGAGACGCAGCCCACATACATGATACGACAGGACGCAAGTGTGTCATGTAAAGTCCTTTAGCGCGGTCGCAGAATTGCAGTGTGAAACCAAAACAAACCAAAACTAACCGAATGTATCAAAATGTATCAAAACATGAACTTTGGTTCGGACCTTGGTGCGGACTTTCAGGTGTGAAAGCCCCCTTATATATGACGTCTTGACTTTCAGCAGTCATCTCTCCTCTCATCCACAGCGCTGTTTTTTTTTGTTGTTTGTTTGTTTGTTTGTTTGTTTTACACTGCAGCTGGCGCTGGACTTATAAATCAACTGCTGCATTGCTTTGACTGTGCCTGAACGTTCCTCTACAAAGTTTGCGCTACTGGGAGCAATGACTTCCTGTAATTTCTCACAACATAAAAGCCGTTTATGCTTGAAGTGTGACGGTATTCACCGGTACTGTCACTTTTACACTTTAATCTTTAGCGTACCAGACCCGGTACCTCCTCTGCCCTCTCCATATCAGGTTCTCTGGGCACGACGTGACGCTCACCTGTTCCCGTTCTCTCCTGCCTGCTAATCTCTGTAGGGAGATCGGGTGCTGTTCATGCAGCCCTGTGCATAGCTGTCCCTCAAAGTCACTTTTCGTGACCTGACCAATTACAGCCTGAAGTAGGCAGGACATTAAAAAAGGCTGAGGCACGACATCAAACTTAACAAATGTTGAACTTGTTCTGTATGCATGGTTTTTACTATTGACAAGTTAGTACTTTGCATAAACAAATGAAAGACTGACCTACCTTGTAGAGCATTTTTCTTACACAATAAACTAATGACTGAAAACAACCCACAAAATATAGCTGCTGTTTTGTCCAACTGGAATTAATATTAGGCTACTAATAGTAAGCTATAGTAGCCTATACCATTATCTGAAATTATAATGAATATACAAACATTAGCACTAATCAAACCTTAACCACAGTGGTGTAGGGCAATATAAGAGAAAGGGATTATTTGTGAAAATATTTTATTTGTAAAAATAGTTGAATTTCAACTAATAAACTATCTGTAGGCAGATTATCCAAATCAAGTGTAACCTGTAAATATATTATTATACTAACCATAATATATAATTATACTTTACTTTTATATCTTTACTCCTCCAGGTTGTGGATATATTTTGTTCATCAAATGGTCAGAAATAACAAAAAAATTTATAGATTTCGGTCCTAAGGTAACTCATTGCCTTTACTGTACGCATACTGATCATGCTTACTGTTGAGTCAAGTTACCCCCCAAAGGCCCATTCTGAGCCAGGAAAAACCCCGCAAAGGAGTAGGCCCATTACCACTAATTACTTAAATGTAAACTAAATTGGTCCCCTTTATATAGATTAACGAAGTTGGTATATAAACAAAGATTTCTGTGATATAATACATTTTGTTTAAATGATGTTCTGGAGGAGTCAAAGGAAACATTACCTGGTGGCGTTGGTCGACGGCACATGGTCTTGAAGTGCTTGGGAGTGGTCTTACAAAGGTCTGCTGAGGTAGACTGGGGGTTCCCAGCAGAAGATCCACTGGAATTCTGGGATGACGGGTGACTGTAGGGACAGACTTTGGTCCCAGACGTTTTAGCAGATTTCCCAGGCGCTTCATGAAGTCCTCTTTTCTCGTAACAGGCTGACCCTGCTGGTTTCATAAATTTGAAACGGACTTGATGATAGATTTAAAACAATACAAATAGAAAATACTCTTTATTAGAACCATAAACCTTCGACTCCAACACTTGGTTGCAGAACAGAACTAAACAAAGGAGGTACCATTTAGTTTGCTGGTATATTGTGTTAAATATGTCTTACAAAAGGTGTAAAGAGTAAAGCCGCGTTTCCACCACAGGAACTTTACCCCGGAACTAGGAACCTTTGGAGGAACCAACTGTGTTTCCACCGCAGGGACCAGGGTCTACATTTAGTTCCAGGGTCTCTATTTTACCCCCAAAAAACATCCCTGGGTTGTACTCTCCAAAAGTACCGGTACTAGGGGTGGGGTGGGGCTTGCCTTGCAGTGAATTTCTCAACAGTAGTGTAGAGGCTACTTGCTTTAAATCGAGCATGTCAGGTGTTTTTCTACTACTGATTCTCTCCTTTCCACCATAAACCAATAAATCACAATCAACAGTCAGATAGCCGATGTCAGCCTGAGATCGTACGTCGGTATTCTATTTATAGTTCGGAAATAACAGCCAGCGTGCAGCAGTGTGTTTTTACGCTAAATACTGGATCTGGAGTTGTTTTAAATTTTCATCGGTCAGCAGGTTTTTTCACAGACGTGAGTGCTGCCAGCTGATCTGCAGATTTTTTCTGCTGGAAATGTTTTAATAACCTTCCAAACTATTGTGATTTTATGATTTTGTATCTTTCTCTGTGCTCCAGATCTTTTAAGAATTTGATGGCTTTATCCAGTTTGTTATTAAATTTTTAACGAACGTTATCGTGTGTCTCTTCATTATACTCCCACACAAAAAAAGCGTTTTTTAATAGTCAAGCATAGCCTATTGTTTTTCATTATATTCCAATAAAATCTGATGTTCATATATACATTTTGCTCATCAATAGTGGTTACTAAATAATGATGCCTGTCCATCGGTTTGTATGCCATATACGTCAGCTGGTTAATTTGCCTAATCTTCGCAGGTGTTTCGACTGTGGTGGAAACGCACACAATGGGCTGAAGAAACCTTTTAGTTCCTTGAAAATATGAGAAACAATTGGAAAGAATTTTACTCTCCATGTGACATGTGTCTTTGGGATTTTGAGGGATTTGATCAATACCTGTTAATCAACAATTTCCAGGTGCTGAGATGTTGGTAATTCAAGAATAATAATTATAATGGTACAAATAGATCCCTGCTCTTTGGAGGCGTGTTGAATGGTGATAATGTGTCACTGCTCTGAAACAACATTGCCCCTTTTGTTAATCAAAATAGGGAGAAAAGCAGTACTACAACATCAGAATTATTTTACATATTGCAAAAAAGTCTCTTCCTGGCACCACGTATGCACACCCACTTAAACATTTACTATCGTATGTATTGAAATACCTCATGTAGCTAAGTTCCCATACAACTACAGACAAATATTTGTTGGATGTTACAGCTAATTAAGAAACGTAATTGTTCACCAGAAAACATCAACAAACTTTCCAAATTAAATAAATACAAATACCATCTCGCATGTAAGTTTGCTCATGCAGGACGGGCACAGCTGCATTCACAGAGCAAACATGCCATAATTTATGACTACTTTCACATACCCTTGCGTAATTGACATGGCCCATTCAAGCATTTGCTAAACTAGAAATACAACCTAAGTTACGCACCAGGTAACCTCCATTAAGTGGTTTGATGAGAACCAAGAAACAGGAAGCAGACAGACAACAGCAAAAAAAATATCATAGCTGTTCGAATTGCCATGCTTCCCATTTTATAAACAACGGCCTTTCTCAAGCCCAGGTCAAACATGTCTCACTTTCTCCTCTACGTCCCCAAGTCCAAGCTCAGCAGTTTTGGGGAAAGAGCCTTTTCCAGGGCAGCTCCCAGGCTCTGGAACTCCCTCCCCCATGAGATCCGCACCTCTGAGTCCCTCATCATTTTCCAGTCCCACCTTAAGACCCATCTCTTCTCCTCTGCCTATCCCTAGCTGTGTTTTTTTTTTTTGTCTTGTTTCTTTATCTGCTCTGTAAAGCTACTTTGAGTTTGTGAAAAGCGCTATACAAATTCAATTTATTATTATTATTACTTTCACATTCAATCTCCACAAATAATTTCAGGTATCTTTGCTATGGCTGGAAAATGTTATAGCCCAAGCCACCTGAGTCACTTTGAAATACAGTCTTATTAAACGACTGAACAGCCAAAGACTTTATCCAATGTTCTTTTATCTGTAATACTTACTATGTATTGAAAAATTGGGCTAAGATCCATCGTGATTAAATTTCAATTTAACATTCTATGATTCGATCACACTCAATTTTTTATTCCCCATTTTTCTTTCTTGGCCCAAATATGTGCACATTTGAGTGAACAGGTGCAGATTCTTTGTGATAAAACTTACACAACATACGCTGCTGTGTTTCATCCTTTCTCGAGTACATGGAGCTTTGCCACTTCTAATGGGTAAATGTGATTTTGTATCTTAGTTGTAATACATCTAGGGCTGTCGCGATAACTGCAAAATTGAAATACGGAGGACGGCAAGCACCGCAACAACCGCAATGTTCATACTGTACACTTCAGGGCGTGTTAAATTAATAAATGAGTGCTTCAAAAGTTCCACAACCATAACAAGCTCTGTAACAGTTGAAGGATGGATCGCCATGGGCTGTACATGACCCGACTTCAAACTCTGAAGCTATAAGTGTTGCCGTGTTGTTTACCGTTTATTTTAAAGGTTAGGTAACTTGGCGTTAGCATATTGCGCGGCTAATGTGGCACGCCTGTGTGTGAGGGATGAAACAGTATGAAAACTTCATATCACAATTATAGTGACCAAAATGATCACGTTATCAGTATTATCACGGTATTGTAAAAATGTGCCGAAAAAGACTAAAATGTACTGATACACACACTGAAACCATTTCAACAAGTTTTATACTGAAAACTACAAATAGAATTGCCATTTTGTTGCATAAAAAATAAACAGCAAATACCTTTTGTAAACATATGAAAATCATCTAAGTGTGCATTATCAAGATTTTATATTATATAGGTAACACAATGACCCCGTGGACAATTACATGAAAACAAGTCTGCTGACAGGGATAGCAACTGCAATGAGCCCAAAAACTGACATAAATACAGAGCAGTCTGTAGCATTTCTAGATATGCTGGTTGGTTGATTAAACTGCATAGCGTGTTATCACGTGCAGTGGGCCAATAGACTCTGCCACCACACGACGCACATGGCAACAGAACAACGTGTAGCGTTTTTACAAGAGCAGCAACACTAAGAGCTTCAGTTTACAAGCAAGTCAGAGAGAAAAAACAAAGCTACAAATTAACTCACCCTGCGTTCACTATAAGGTCATTTTCTTCAATCTAGTTTCCCTCAGCGTCTCATAAAAACTAAAATACGACCAGACTTCAGAGTGACTGAAAAATCTCAACAGCGCGTCTTCCAAACAAACCCACGTTGCATTCTGCGCATGCGCGCCTGCTTCTGGGAGAGGCTGGACAGCAGGGTGCGAACTATGGGTGAGCTCCCCTAAAGAGGACATCATCTCCCCTAGAAGCATGATTTGTGATATATTGACAGCATGATTTAATGCCATTAACGATCACCGACCGTCAGCTGCGGGCCGGTCGCTCCGCGATCTCCTGGCCCCGTCCGCTCCACTCCGTCTCCGGTACTACGGGTTGTGTCGCTAGTACGGCCCACGCGCTGTGAACGGTTCGTGATCATTCGTCTTGCTGGATGAATATTACGCACTACTGCAGCTGGGTGCTCTCAGCAGCGCCACGCAACTTTACAAAACAAACAGCTGTTGTGTGAAGCGTAACTGTAGTAAAAAGGCTACATATGATAATATTAATAATTATATTTGTATAATTATAATAATAAGACAAATATGCCTGATACTTTCACAGTCAGGCCTACATGCTTTGCAGCTATCAATGATTCAGCAGTAAGAATCACAGTCCGCAAGTCCTGACCGCACAGACGGACACTTCCGCATTTCAGAGTTCCGCCAACATTACGTTATCAATTAACCTCTAGATAATCGATTATAGGCATTTGTGAATCGATTCGGAATAGTCCAAATTTTGGTAGAATTATTTAGTATGATGAAATAAATTTAGGTTTTCTTTGCTGTAATCTTTCCATTGGCGCTGATATTTGATTCTGGTTACAGCACAGCTTGCAGAGATTTATATTTCTAAGCAAAACAGTGTTCTCCAATAAAATTAAAGAAAAGTATTACAAAGAAACGTTTTCTTCCTGATCTTTTATAAACGGTGAGCCAAGTCGTATTGTCTGATTTACTTAAGTTGTCCGCATTGGAAATTTGGTTATTTTTAAATTTATGTCCGCCATCTGAGTGCACTTGCTAGTTTTGACAACACACTTATCTTAAAACATTATTCCACCTTTCATCATGCTGAGCTCTAAGGGCTTCGGAAAGTAGAGCACTGCAAGCTGCGTCTTTGTTCCTCTAAAATGCAGTCGACTAACACCTGAAGAAAGTGGCCAGAAATGTATTACACATTTATAGCTGAGCAAGTAAGCTAACAAGGCAGCTGTGGAGCTCTGATTCTAACCAAATATACATCCATTTCACAAAACTGAAACTCGTAACACTTCTCAGTTTAGAAATTAAGCGATGACAGACCTGGTTGTGAGTGTGAAGAAGTGTTGTGGTTGCAATGTTCCCCTCCATTGGTGTGGGCAGAGTTCCAGAGACCTGACAGTTTGTGGGCTGACAGGAAGGAACTCGGGTCCCAATCCACAGTACTTTGCTCTGGGTAACCATTCCCACAGCTCTGGGACTTACAAGAGGAAGAGTGTGACAATGGTACCTGAATAAAAAAAAAACAAAAAAACAACAACAAGAAACCCAACAGGTTAATCACAGGGCTGTCTACATAGGGGTACATTTTGGCAACAGTGGCACCAAATAACAATATTAGCTTGTAAAACATTAATGTGTGTGACAAGAGCACAAACATCTTTAAAATGCATTAATCAATCTAAACAAACAAAAAAGGAAAGAAAAAAAATGCAAAGATTAAAACAAACAAAAAAATCACTGCAGGGGACTGTTCAGCCATCTCTCTCCGTTTGTCCTATTTTTAACATTTGAAAGTTTGAGCCAAATATTAACAAAACATCTTTTACACCATGTTCATGTGCAGTCAAGCTCAAGTATGTTAATATACTACATCTTAAAAATTTGCATTTTATGTAAAAACAAGCAAGAAGGCGAAGGCTAAAGCTGCTGCTGCCTTACATATGCCACAGAGACAGAAATACAAAATTTGTTATTTCTGAAGAGACTCAAAGTAGACTACATGTTTAAACCTGTTCAATCCATCAAGATAGACATATTTATTTAGTAAGTATGCACATGCAAATGCAAAGTCCTCTCTGATGAATAAAGCTGAGATCACCTCAGTCAGCAGAAACAGTTTAACTAGAAAGTAGTCGTAAAAAGGTTCCAGACACGTAACCCAAATCAGTTCCTTTTTATTTACCGGCGTCGGCTGCTCCAGGGTGCTCCGCCTCTCCTCCTCTTCCACACTCTTGCAGCAGCTCTGACAGATCCACAGAGGCACCTCTCCCAGCAAGGACTGAGACAGCGAGGGCACAGCATCAGCAAGCTTACGCCCCGGCGCCTCCCGCAATAAGGCCTGGGAGAGTGCAGGCACCGCATCAGCCAGCTTGGTCCCATGGCTCCCAGGAAGTCCGTTTGCAGAACTTGCTCCCCAGTCTTTAAATTCACGATGGCACAGGAGGCAGCAGGTGTGCATAGGCTAGGTAGAGAAAGAGAGCATAAAGAGGTCAAGTATTAGCCTGTAATTACCAGTCAAACTGTGAACTGGGGTGCATAATGCTGTTGGTTAATTAACACCAGGGGTGGAAAAGAGTCTTCTAGGTTAGAGGTCTCTCAGAATAGATTCTACAGTATTGACAATGTCTACTGCACATGATAAGGGATTAAACTGATGTTTTTTAATGCTAATAATTATGTGTGTGTGCATATGCACTCAGTTGTCAGTTTATTAGGTACACCCAGTTTAAAACAAATGCAGTCTAAGACAAAAGTGATGCAAAACATCCCCAGTTAAAGAGTTGAATCAACACCTCTCCAAAAACAGTTTCAACAAATATGGTTTAATAAGCTTCTCAATGGCGGCTTTACTGCAGGTCAGTTACATGGTATTCATTTTTTATGTACCAAATAAACTGGCATTCATAGTTAGATGTCCCCCAGTATTTTCTGGACATCGCATCATTTTTTGATATAGTGATATTACACCTAAGACACAAACAGGTAATTCACAATTACAGACAAATTTGAGCCAATATACAGATCTAGCTATGCGACGTGTCTAGACGGGAATCGTACACATGCGGTATAAAACATAACTAAATCCAAGCAGCAGTAAGGCTCAGAGGTCAGATGTAAGGTTAGCTGGTTTGCTGAGGCGACTGTGGTCCAGCTGTACAAAGGGTTACCCTCAACTTTGATAGCTAACGTTACAAACTCCGATTTAGCATCACTGGCTGATAACTGCATGCACTGAAACTTCTGACATTAGCTCCTGTCACACTCCGATATTAAAGTGTAGTACGGCAAAAACCTTATGACAGAGTCGATTAAACATCTCGAACCATGTCTGACAGTTAGCTACCCTAATTATGAACCCATTATCTCTCCCAGTTTACTAGCTAATTAGCCTGTAGCTGGTTAGCCGCTGCTGGCTGAGTGGTTCCTGTAGCTGGGTTCAAGTGCAGGCAGTAAGCACGTTTGCAGCACGCTAGCTGGAGACGATAGCCCGGCTAGCCTTTTGGCTAAGGTTAACGTTATCTGGGCGGATGAATAGTTGTAAACGCTGGGAATGGGACGACATTTCCGAGGCACAATGTCACCTGTCCGGCAAAAGAAGATGGGCTGCAATGTTAGACACATTGCCTTAAATCCGCCTGCTGGGTACGATTCTGCTCGCTAAGTTGAGCGTATTATTTATTTAATTAAATATCGAACGACGTGAGAGCTCTACATCCACGACTACTACATAAAGATTAACATTGCTTTTAGCCACCCAGCGGATGCATATAACTTCAACCCTGCAGGATCTAACGTTAGCTACATAAAATAAAAACACAATGGAGGATGCTTAAATTAGTGCTAGCTCAGAGGCTAGCTAGCCTATTTTAAAAGCAGGGATTGGCTTGTTGCTAGCTAACCTACCTGGTTCGCCCTGGTAGTGGCCAGCCTATCCAGCCCAGCATCTCCGCCGTCACCGCCAGCTGCATCGCCGGGAGAGACTGGGATCTTCGGTGCGGTCTGCTGTTCAGGCACAAGCTCCTTCTGGGCGACTCCTTGCTGCTTGCTTTTCTTCCTTGCCATCACGACGGTGTTTAAAATACGCTTTTGCCAAGTTTGCACCAGTTTTGATTATTTTGAGAGCACACTTTCGTTTCTTATCGGACCTCAAAATGTTCTCTATCTCCTCCACTCAAGACAACAGTCAATATGGCGGAGGACTGGCACACTCAGGAGTTCATAGGTTAAAGATACAGCTGGCAAAGAAGCTTCACTCCAATACGCTGAATACAACTGAAACCTGACACAGGCAGTGAAGCCAGACGTTGCCATATTTAGTAAGGGCAATCCTCTCCTCCCACTTTCTTCTATTTTATTATTCTTTAGCACTGACAAAGACAATTAAACAGGTCCTCCTGCTTACTCTTGCTATTCAAACGTTTGTTTCAGTGTTTGAGTATATTAATTCAGCATTTAATTGTGCGCTCGCTAAATAAGTTGTCATACAGTATGTAAAAAAAAAATATATATATATATATATATATATATTATTATAGAAAGTAGATGATGATGCTGGCTGGAGTTTAGGTAAAGATGTATGTTGCTGTTTTCGATAGTTGGGCTGAGTAAGGTAGAACATTTAAGTATAAGGTCAATAACATATATAACAGTGCAACTTTGTAAAACTAGCTCACAGACGACCAGCTGTTTAGTTTTAGCTTTTCATATATAAAAAGGGGCAATATGCATAAGTGCATGCCAAAATGATATTGTTGTCGTTGTTAAACAAAATAATAAATGTTTGAAACATAAAGGTGCTGTGAAAGGGGAGGGGACGGGCTTGATAATGACGTTTTATGTGGATGCCTTCAAATGCTCTCGTAAATATTATGTAATCGCAAACTAAATGCAAACACAACGATGGGCCCAATTATAACACAAGAGGGAAAGTAAACATTTATTTGACATAATAGTGTTTATTACACTATGTTTAGTAAAAATAGATAGTTTCTGACTATATTATTATTAGAATTTAGGCATCTTACACAAACAGTAGTAGGCTATTGCAATGTGTGCCAGAATTATTTTGCACCCCAACACATTTTAATATATATTTTATTATCTGTTAAGTTCTGTGTGTGTAGCATAGAGGGACTACACACTTTCTTTTCATTATATAAACTTGTGTTGTATAAATAAACGACTTTGTAACTTGCACCTTGAAACTGTCTAAAATTGTGGGGGTAAAACAAGTAAAAGTATTGTTGTTTTTATATGTCACCCGTATATGTAACGTTACTCCTTTTAAAAATTAAAATAAACCAACATAGGCCAATACTTCGGATGGTCCTTTTTGTTAATATATCCGACAAACCTGTTGCCCGCCGTATCATTTTCATGAGTTGAGTTTCAACTGTCCGAGCTCACGCCGAGCACGTGAATGCAGTGTCAGTGTTCGAGGTCCTGTGGATTGAGGACGTGCAGCACAGACACAGCTTCATCTACTCCTGTCTGCTGACGCTTTATCCACAGTAGGGTGTTCACCCGAGGTTGTTTTATTTCAACAAACAAAATAATGGACGGAAACGTTTGCAACATCCAGGTGCTTCTTCGTGCTGCCGAGTTTCTGGAGAGAAGAGAGCGAGGTAAGTGTTTTATGACAACTGTCAGTCAACAGGGGAGGAAGTTGGTTCTTTCAAAAAAACAAAATACACAATGAAGCGACAGTAACTTTGAGCGCATAACATAATGCGCAGACATAATGCAGTGCAAGTGTTCGAGGAACCATCGAGATTCTTGCTAGAATGTTTTTTTAGGCGATGTTTCTCATTTGACTCAGTGACCTACATATCGGTCCCATCATTGTACTCAAAGGCGCCAATCTGGTCCGATTTGAAAATGAATCTGAGCGGCTCTGGGCGCTCATTACGGTTTATGAAAGTGGGGCTGGAAAAAGCTATAATATAACTTTCTGTCGGAGTTTCCACACTGTAGAGATTGTATTGTGCGTTTCTATTTGCGAGGCTAGAGAGAGTAGTTTTATAATAGTGAATAGACAGTGTGTGATGGCGCCAAAACCAAAAACAAAACGTCCAGCTGATGATGCTGGTGACAGCAGTTTTTTTTGTCGTCTTCATCTCACAGCTTAGGAAGAAATGGTAAACGAGCTGTATTTGTAGCACTAGGGTTCACTAACCCTAACCATGGGAACACGTTGTATTTTACATTGCATACCGCTGGATTTCAGACTATTTAGGAAAACAGCTGTATTGTTTTTTTCTCTCGCACAGAGGCAGAACATGGATACGCTTCACTCCTGCCTCTCAGCCCAGGTCTCTCTGATAAGAGAAGCAAACAGAAGAGTAAGAAGATATCTGCTGGTGGCAATAGGTGAGTTACATTACATAACAGACAACTGACAAGAGGGTGTGGTTGTTAAGTTTGACTTTCAGTTTTGATAAAGATCCATTTTAGACACGAATACCTCACACACTTGTCATTCCCAAGCAGTCATAAGAGCTAATCAAACGGCCTATTTCCTTGTCTGCAGGTCAGTTCACAACGAGCTGGAAAAAAACAGGTAATTCACATTTTGTCATAATAACCGATAAATAATAGACAATTGGCAAAAGACACCTTTTTCCTCTTTTTAAAAAAACCTAAATTTAGTTAAGAGTAAGCAACAGTGCTCAACACCCTGTTGTTTTCACATGCATGGATTAACAGCATCAGTTGTTGGTTCTTCTTGCTCCATAGACGAGCTCAGCTGCGGCACTGCCTGGAGCAGCTCAAGAGGCAGGTCCCTCTGTCCTCTGACTCGATGAGGAACACCACCCTCAACCTGCTGAGGAGAGCCCAGCTTCACATAAAGGTAGACACCATGCCCTGGCATCCTACTAATAAAACACCTGTTGCTGGGAGAGTAAATCAGTGGTGGACAGTAACTTAGTACATTTACTCAAGTAGCCTACTATACCTAAGTACAAATTTGAGGTACCCTCCTGAAATTACTTGAGTATTATGTTTTCATGCCACTTTCTACTTCTACTCCACATGTGTTACATCTCAAAGGGAAATATTGGACTTTTTACTGCACAACATTTATCTCACAGCTTTAGTATTTACTTCACAAATTAAACTTTTTACACACAAAACATATGAAGAGTTTATAAAATGTGATGTTATGTTGTAAATTAAACTAACCAAATAGAGCTGAAAAAGATTAGGTTGACCAAAAATTAATTTTACTATTAAACCATTTTAAATTTAAGTCATTTTTCATTCTTGATGCTTTTATTTATTCTATCAATCTCATATTTTTTAAGATATCTTTACATTTATATAGGTTTATGTATATTGTTGTGGCATACCTACTCGCCAATACAAATTCCTTGTATGTGTAAAAACAACATGGCAATAAATTATAGTTATAGTTAATAATTTGAATATAGTGTTAAAAATGTTGAGGTTTGGACTGTTCGGACAAAACAAGCATTATGAAGGTGTCATTCTAGGTAATGTTGACGGCATTTCTCACTATTTTCAGAATTTTTACAAACTATATATAATATTATATACAATATATAATAATTAATAGAGAAAATAATCAGCAGATGAAAAGTTCATGAGCAGTTCAAAATGAGCTCCACCTCAACCAACCTCAACTAAAATCCTGCTTTTACGCGAATGCATGAGTACTAATAATCTCATCATAGAACATATGATAGTATAGCAGTCACAGGGGACATTTTTCTGCATTTAGTACTATTTGCTTTAAATACTACATTTAGTACATTTCTCAGATTACGTTTCTAACATTTTCAATGCAGACAGATTTCGTAAACAGATTTTTACAGTGTGGTATTAGTACCTTTACTTAAGTGAACAATCTGAATACTTCTCCCACAACTAGGTTCTTCTACTACAGCATCTTCTACTCTTAAATAATATGCTGTGTTTCTGTCCAGTTATTGTGCATTTGTCCACTTTTTTAATCCACTGCTCTCTTGTCTGTCTCTCTGCTTTCTCACTACAGAAGCTGCAGGAGCAAGATGAGCGTGCGGAGCAGCTGAAGGGCCGCCTGCGCTGGGAGCAGAGAGAGCTGCAGATTCGGCTGGAGCAGCTGCAGAGAGGCACGGAGAGGATGAGGAACGACAGT
Source organism: Micropterus salmoides (assembly GCF_014851395.1). NCBI lineage: Eukaryota > Metazoa > Chordata > Actinopteri > Centrarchiformes > Centrarchidae > Micropterus > Micropterus salmoides. The sequence continues at coordinate 14,129,320 of NW_024044237.1, forward strand.
CAGGGGTCGACCATGTCCTCCGAGCGCTCAGACTCTGACAGAGGTAGGTCTCTCGGGGGTGTGCAAGAGGAAAAGGGTCTCATCTCGGCACAGTCACAGTACATGCCTGGCCTTGCTTTACTGCTAAAAGTATGATCTCAGCTTTTGCTTCAGTAAGCACAACCTCATATTTTTTGATCCTGTCACATTCAAACCTTCCCAATTATGGTCTTAGTGTGAACCAGAAGTCCCAGCAGAGGCTATGGGGAAAAAAGACCCCTACTGATTTTAGTCGTTTGTTAATCATACGTTAGTGTAGTCTACTCATTATAGGAATTTATGATGTCTACATTTTACCAATGTTTCTTGATATTTTTTGAGTAGCTGTTGCAGTTTGTCATGCATAATAGTGGAACGCACATCATACATTTGCCATACTGAGAAATATTATGAGGAAATATGTTCTTGTTCATATCATATTACAAACGAGTGAATTTTCTCATATTTTGTTCTGCTAATGGATTTGATCTTTGGTTGGTTACCTTGCAGAGGATGTGGAGGTTGACGTGGAGAGCATCGTGTTTGACTGCGTGGACTCTGACGGACTGAGCATAACACAAGCTGGCGCAGACCACTGTTACTCCAGCATGGACAAAGCCTGGCTATGACAGCGGCAGAAGAAAATCCCTACCGTCATTCATTGTAATGTTACTAGGAAGAGGACAGGAAGAGGAGAAAACATTCCAAAAACAAGCAAACGGGAGGGAGAGGGAGAAAGACGTTACTGTACAACTGAACATACTTTTTTTTTTTTTTTTTTTTACAGGAGTAACTTGACATTCTCTTCTCAACATATGTCAGACTACAAGCTAAATGATAATGTTATGAATGAGCTGTGTCCATTTGCACTGAATAGCAGTTAAAATCACTGTGCTGGGATGGATGTAACATTTATTTTTATTTTATTTTTTGTCAACCATTAATGGCATTTCTTTCCAAAGCCATGAAGTGAGATTCAAAAAGTCCTATTTATTCATCTTTAAGGGCTTTTAAAAATCCAAATAAGGGCTTTTTATTCAAAACTCTTTAACTTATTTTGTACTTCAGTATGCCAATACTGAAGTCTGCCTTAAGTCGGTTTTGGTGTAGTATTCCATTCAGCTTTTCTTTAGCACTAAATTCGTATTTCCGTGATGTCACATGTAGCATGCACTTCAACATTAATCTGTGCTTTGTTTTGTATTGTCCTATTATGTACGTCATGTATTTTGTTCTTTTTCTTCTGTTGCACAAAACGTCCACGCGTTGCACTTGTTTTATCTCAAAAAAAAAGATTGTGGGTACATCAAAATGAAAACAGTCAACAGGAATGAACTGGTCATGTTTGCACATTCATATCTGGCAATGAAGTAACTGTGTGGTCGGTGTATTTTTACACAATTCGGTCTGTGATCAAGTGCAAGAATCATAACGCCTGTGTTAAAGTCCGACTGTGAGAGCATAAGGAAAGAGGTCCGATGACATTTACACTTTAATTCACGCCTCATAATAACTAATTTCTTAGTGTGCTTAATCACGACTGTACACTTCAGTGCTTGTGCATTTGTTGATATAAATGATAATTATTCATGCAACAAATTCACCAGTGAGGCAGGCAGTTTCTACTTGTAATGATACTTATTAAGTATGTATCGTATTCATTGTTATACATTTAATAACTGAAGGTGCTTTTTCCCTTGTATATGCAAGTTGCCTTATGACCTTTTAATATTATGTATGCATTAATCTGTCTCTCCACCCAGTCATATTATGTAGCATTTTTGTACTGGTTTAAGCTTTTTATTGAATAAATATTTTCTATATTTATGTGCAGCTTTTGATGATTTTACTGGAACTACTGATTAACAACAGTTCCCAATCTTTTTTTTTGCTTGTGACCCGTTTACCACTGGGACTTGTACAACCAAAGGATTCCCTTCTATTCTCCTTCTACATTAATACTTTACAGGTTATGTAGTAATTGGCAAGAAAAAAAAGCAAGGATTACGGTCATTTAGCGACCCCTTGATGGTGTCCTGTGGCCCCAGCTGGGAACCAGCTCTCTGAACTATCAGAGATAACCACTTATTGTTCAAAGACATCACAGCATGACGGTTTCAAAGAAATGAATTTTATTGACAAGCTGATATTTGATACAGTAAGAGCACACAGTTGCATGGGTTGTGTTGTCAGACCTAAGCTGAATGTACAGTACAAGGTTTCATTTTTGCCTTTTAACAAGCATTTGCAACCAGATCTTAACACAATATCAAGAGTGCTAAATGTATATTTCTTATCAAGCTATGACTGCCAACAATATGGACAATTCTTCAGTCAATGAACTTCAACTTGAAGCAATTAATCTTAGTTGGATGATTAAGGTGTGGTCGGGTGAACTGAACTAAAAGATGACATAACTACAACGAAAAATGCAAGTAAAGTAAATCATACACGTGAATTTGCATTAATCAGATATTTCGTGGTGTGCTAATTTTTGCTTCTGGATAAGAAGCTGTTAATAACACAAATCTATTACAAATATGAAATACTTAAAAGGAACAATGTAAAAAGCAAACGCTGAAAGGTACAGAGGTTGAGCAAAGGTCTGAGGAATAGTATCAAGGTAGGCAAAGTGCTATTATTATTTTATGGCACACCCAGAGCCGCATTGAACCATTCCTTTCCAAGATCTCTGGTGAATGCTAAGATTATCAAGTATCAAAGGTATGATATAGTCAGCGGGGCACAAACCGGGAAGCTGGAACAGACTCTTGAACCCAGCTCAGGCCTTTTATGGTCCACCCACCATTTCAGTTGGATGCTTCCTCACAGAGGTGTCTACCCATGACCGGGATCTGTTTGTCTTACCCCAATTGAACCATTAAAAAGAGTGGGAGGTGGGGGTAAAGATAAACCTGTCCCAGTATCAGTGGAAAAAGAACCAGTGATCTATGTAGCTCATCACACATATTGTTTCTTCTGGGCATGTGAGGCGAGGTCTTTGGCTTTCTCCTTAGCTGCCAGCGCTGTCTCTCTTGCTCGCTCTGTAGCAGTTTCTGCTAAGGTTCTCGATGGGGTTTCACCTACAAAAGGTCACAACACATTGGTTTTAATATGGGCTGAAATATTTACAGTTCGAAAAAACCTACGCCGTCCTTTTATAGTTCTGAATTCTGAAACCAACAGACACTTGCCAACATTTTAATTACTCATTTGAACCAACCTTCAGCTTGTTGGTGTGTCAGTGACAGGGGTTTAAAAATACCAAACAATTATATTTTGCTTATGTACTTTCTTTTGTTTGTACTGAACTGAAAATACTTTTTGGACACAAATTATACAGTTAAGATAATAGCTTTAGATTCTCAAATGTTTCTAAATTAATAACCTGTCTTCTAAGTAGTAGCTCCCAACCCTTTTCTGTCATACCCCCCTTTTAAAGCTGTTAAAAAAGTTTACAGATCACCAGAGCTTTTACACACAAAAGACAAAAAAGGCTCTCCTGTTATACTGACATTATATTTTGGTTTTGACTGGTGTGCTTGCTCAATCAGCATCACCCAGTTCTTCCTTTGTTCCCTGTTAAAAATCTGTCCGTCTTGTACTTTATATCTGAACCATATCAGCATAGCTAGCATCAGAGCATCTTTATGGTTCCTTTTTCATAGCAGATATTTTGACTTGTCATACCAAGAAAAGCACAGACGTTACAGATAAAAAGGATCAACGACGCCTTGGTTTCAGCAATTACTGCAATGCAATAATTATTGATGCTGTCATTATTGCTACATTACTTACCTTGCATTTTGGACAGCACATATTCAAAGCCCTTCATGGTCTTCGTAACACTGGTCTTGAACCTTGCAAGACCAAATTCCTGGAACAAGAATACAGGAAGTCAGCCAAGACAGAAAATAAAACACTTCAGAGAATACTGTCAACAACCTACTGTAGAAGTCATATAATCACATATAGTAACATACGTTCTCACAGCTGAGGAACAAAAGACCACTCAGATTTCGCAATAAATCATTCAGCAGCCTAAGTCTTGGCAGACAGCTTCACCTACTCAGCTGTTGCATCTTAACACTGCATATGTTGTTACTAACTACAGAATGAAAGGTAGGTGGGTGAATCTCCCTTTCGGACACCCCACACCACTTTCCCCTGGACTGTTATGTAATGTGGTGCTCCACTTTACTCTACTGACCTGAATAGCTCTAGTGAGCCCGTAGACATTGGAAGAGATCCAAGCTTCTCTTTTTATCTCTGTCCAGCTGCCATTCTCAGCGTTAATCCGGTACTCGCACCGTTCTTCCACGGACTGGGGAAGAAAGGAAAAGAGAGGAAAGAAAACAAACAAAAGCGACATGAGGCCATGTCATTATTACTTGTTACTGTTATTACTAGTAATTACTGGGCAATGCTGAGTGCCTGTGGAGACAAACATGGTGGTACCATGAGGCGAGCGTGGCTGATGTTCCATGTGAATGTGGTCATGGTCCTTTTCTGAGGGTCCACAATAGAGTCCTCAATGACGTATGCCGAGCTGGCCATGTGCTTTGGAAGGTACCGCTCCATCCAGCGTGGAGCTCGGCTAGTTTTGGTCAACAGACGTCTGGAAATGAGGCAGTTAGTTGGGGTAACCTCTCGGAAAATGATGTCCTCAGTCAAAACATGGTTACTGCAGGAAAGAGGGAGAAGCAGTGGATCAAGACAAAACAAAACCTCTGCGTAGGGCTGCAACTTATCATTATTTTTTTTTATTATAAATACTTCTGTCAATTATTTTCTTCATATTTAATATCAGTAAGTCTATACCATGTTAGAAAATGGGGAAGAAATGCCCATTACACATACCCAAAGCTGTAAGTGACATCTTCAAATTGACTGTTTTGAACTTACAATGACATAAAGAAAAGCAACACATTCACATATTAAAAACAGAGCAAGCAACTGTTTGGCACTTTAGCTTGATATCAGACTTTAGAACGAGCAATCGATTACCAAACTTGTTGGAGATTTACTTTACTTTACTTTCTATATCATAAACAGTGAAGAATGCTCATCACAAAGTCCCATAGCCAAAGTTGACTCATTCAAGTTGCTTGTTTTGTCTGACCAACATTCCAAAACCTAAAGATATTTATTTACTATCATAGTCAATATCAAGTCCTGCATTCATACAAAAGTGCATTAAAATTTACTTAAAGTATTAAATGTAAAATTACTTATTAGGGGACCGATGCCCCCCTTTCAGAGTGTTGTACTATTGGTTTCATATGCTATCAGCTAACCATATGTTTAGTATGTAAAATCATAAGCTTGAGCAGAACTAGCTGTTAATAAATGTTGTGGAGTAAAAAGTACCATTCTTAATTTACCTCAAAACTATATCAGAGAACACTGCTTGAGTAAATACCCTTAAATTACTTTCCACCACTGTATAATCTTCTTTGCATTCAAATGTTGAGACATAATCCACAAACTATTTGCAATGCCATTCGGATTAAGAAGTTCATGCATGGATCAGAGGGGAGGATTGGACCAGACCACCACGTACACTCATCGCCCTCACCTGTAAGGGTTGGGGTATCGTTGCCAGAAAGCAACACAAACTTGGTCCCAGGTGCTTTTGAGCAACCCTGCACAGCAGAAATACTTCACCATTGTTCCGTGCGTTTAGTCTGGCAATACCCTGTGGAGATACGGAACAAATAAAACGTGTTAGTTTGACAGCGTTGCGTTTGTGCCTTTAGCATGCAAATGATAGTGCAGGACGAGCCCTGCTGCTAATGGTAAACATGGTAAACACTGAATCCAGAGGGTAGTTAACTTACACACCAGCAGTTTCGATAAATGATAGGATTTACGTTTGTTTAACCTATACATCTAGATTAGGTCATAGCCGACAACAGAGACACTTAACCGAACTTTGCAGCTCAACTGTTACATGACAGCTTTAAAAAATGAAAAATTCTTCAAATCATATTACCTCCCAAGGCAAAGTATCTAACATTATGAGACTGACACATATTTGATACGGCTATCTAACAGCAGCACGTTTGTCACGTCCGCACTCCTTAGCTTACTCGTTAGCATTAGTTAGCCTAGCATGAAGCAAAACCCATGAATGACAGGCACCGCATGGCCCGGAAATCTCTTTGAACCGACATTCAATACGCAGATTGTGGAGTTAATTTGAAAGGCAAAGACGGTTACCTGTATGGCGACAACATTCAAAAGATAAGTATTTGCATTTTAGACTCCTGTCGGGATGAACATCGCCGTGCAGCCACCTACAAGTCATGTCAAACGTGACTCTCACTGGAGGAAAGGGCAACCACTCACGACATATCCGGTAGCGGGTGCAAATGCGATGTGCACTTTGAACACTAGAGGGCAGCAAGTTACTGTGCAAAAAACGCAACACAGTATTTTTTCTGGGTCTAATGTCGTGTAATATTGTGAAAAACATCTGAAAGTGGCATCTGCAAGGAGCCTTGAAAAGTGCACCGTGCAGAAAACCTATCATGGTTAATCTGACCTTGTCTTGCTACTTTTTTGGAGATCCCCTTTAGCAGACTATAGTGGAGGACTGATGGATAATCCATTCCGCATACTAAAATCCTCCTTGAAAACATTTCAAGTCTGCAACGAAATGTTCACACATTAGCTCTAATGCCAGCGAGTCTAATGCCATGGGTCTAAACTCAGTGTCTGTCTGCTGGTAGTCCTGAGAAAGGCTTAGAGTTTCTATAATAATCTACAGCACATAAAGGAATACAGGCTTAGCCATGAAATCAGTAATGTGGGTGTCAAGAACCAGTAATACAAATGCAATACACATTTCCTCTGCTGTAAAATGAATCACACTGCGTAGGCCACATGTTCATTAAATGCTTTATTGGATGTTATTTGGACCCACTGGCTATTTTTTGTTTTTCAAAACGGAGTCTTAATTTATGTGTAGAACTTTGATTAACCTCAATTTTATAGAAACATAAAAATTCTTTGCTTCTCTTTTCCCTCTATGTAGACTGTCTTCCCATCTATAGATGGGTTTTTACAGCTGTCAGGCAGAGAGTTAAAGTTTAGCTTTCCTCTAATACTCAAAGTATGGAGGGTACATGCATCATGGCACAGACTACTATCCCCAAAGGTTTTGAGAAGTCTACATATGGAGTCAGTGTTCAATACATTTTGTAAAATGCCATTACTTTCAGTTTTACTGTGCACCCAAACAAAATCTGACAGACATTTTACCTTACTTCAGTCCATTTATGCAGGCCTTATCCAAGCAAAGGTCTGTTTATTTGACGTTTAGGATGCACAACATATCATTTCTCCTGTTGGTCAAATCACCTCTGGCAGTTGTATACATTGGGGACTCAAAATGTGTTCCCAGAGGCCTTATGGTTGATTAATTTTCCTGTGTTCATAAAAGACCACTAACAAAGGACACTTTAGGAGTTGAGTGTAGAATTGTATGTTTTGACTTCTTCCAAATTCCTTTTGGGGGTTTTCTACATATCCTCAAAGGAGCTGCCCACATTCTGTGATAAAGATATTCAGAACTTCTTGCTCTTACTTCACACAGTTCAGGGGGTTTCATTACTATTCTTTTAAAAACAAAATATGTAGTGCTCTTGTGCCTCTATGTAGACTGTCCTCCGATCTATAGATGGATTTTCCAGCAGTCAGGTTCAGGGAGTGAAATTTATCTTTCCTGTCCTGGCACGGCCTACTACTCCCAAAGATTTAGAGTTGTTTACATATGGTGTCAGCGTTCGATACATTTTGTAAAAGATGCCACTGCTTTTAAAGGTCCATCTAATCAGGAACAGCTGGTTGCCAGGTGAACACTCTTAACTTCCTGGTTGGACAGAAAATCTCCTCCTCTGGACTCCTTGGACGAAAATCGAATGTTATTCTGTGAGAATATTGGAATTAATCCAAAACACAGCATTTGGACTAATTAAGTGAAAATCATCCCAACAGCGAGCAAATCTCAAAACAAGTGTGAAAAATTCATCTTCCTTCACAGTCACAATAATCACCATCTTCCCTCCAGTTAGTATGAACACATAAATAGCTTCAGATAGGCGATGTAGGGCACAATTAATTGGACATTACTTACCAACAAAAGTTCTGCATTTACAGGAAACACATAATACATTGTAACGAGTTCATTAACACCCTAGTAAACAATTTAAACACATATTTGAATAGGTTTGACAAACGTATTTTCACTAGTATCATTCACAAAGGAAAGCAGAGCTTTACATAAAGCAATACGCATGCAAAGCTCTCTTCAGTGACATAGATACTCAAGCTCAGAGCATTCAAGTCAAAAGGCTACTTTTGAACCACAAGCACCACAAACCAGAGGTGTGTTCAGGCTTTTTATACTGTGTTACTCTCATACAGCAGTCGGAGGGTGTCCGCCATTACGGCCATTCAGAGTCAGCCCTCTTATGGAGCGTGTCCTGAACGAGCCCTCAGGGTGGAAGGAATCTGGCTTATCCTCACAACGGAAGACCATGAGGAAGCCATTCCTGTAGTTTTTATTCATCCACCCATACAGGAGAGGGTTGGTAAAAGTTGAACACATAGCTATGATGTGAAACACTGTATATATCAGTTTGTACTCCTTAAACCTGAGCACCAGGTCCAGATCACTGGCCAGTTGAAACACATGGAACGGCAGCCAGCAGGTAGCAAACACCACCACCACCAGCGCCAACATCTTGGTGGTCTTTTTGCGGCGGTTGATGCTATCATTACGGCTGGACGGGCTGATATGATTCTTCAGTTTGACCCAGATGCAGATGTAAGCATAGCTGATGATGGCTAAAGGAATTATGTACTGTAGGAGCAGCATTGAGAGGCTGTAGATGACTCCGTCCCTGCTAGTCCCGTGGGGCCACTTCTCAGAGCAGACAGCCATACGCAGGTTGATGGAAGGGATCTCTTCATGGCGGTACTCTCTGAAGATGGCCAGGGGTGCTGCCAGGACAGCAGACATAGTCCAGGTGAATGCCATGATGAGGAAGCTGGAGTGCCATGTGAGGCGCCGACCAAGGTGGAAGACGATGCAGCGGTAACGCTCCAGAGCGATGACAGTCAGGGTCAGGATGGATACATGCACACTCAGGGCCTGGGCGAAAGGCACCATGTGGCACAACACAGACCCAAACTTCCACTCATCCAGCAGAGTGTAAACCAGAGTGAAGGGCAAACAGAGAGCGTTTACCAGGAGGTCTGCCAGGGCCAGGTTGGCTATGAAGAAGTTGGTCACTGTTCTCATGTTTCTGTAGCGAATAATCATGTAGATGACAAGAGCATTCCCCAGCAGCCCCAGTAGAATGATTAGGGAATAAGCTGTGATCAGTGTGATTTGGACTCCAAGGTGCTTGGTGATGTCAGTGTGGAAACCCGGTGGGTATAAACCCATGCTGTCGTTAAGTAGAATCCAGGGATCAGTTTCACCAGCCTCCTCTTCGCTTGTGCTGTTGGAGGTGTCTGGTGGGCTCATTTTATCGGAAGATGCCAGATAACGGCTGTGCCTCCACCTGAGGAGAGAAAACACACAAAATAAAATTCTTTTCTGATGCTAGCCAGGCAGAATTGGATTCAAATATACTTGAGCTTGAGGTGTTTTATTCATTTATTTCCCACTTGTCTCTCCAATTTAGAATTCCCAACACCCCTGATCTGCATTTCCTGTCACTGCCAACTCCACTGTGGTACATGGTGTCACTTGTCTTCACCAGGAGGGTGTACTGTGTGCCTCCTTACATATCCCCCTCTATAGAGGTGTCCCAAACACCCAATATGAGTTCTGATGCAGGGACAAGAACGTGATCCTTCACCCACCAAAGACTGCCACTTGTCTTCTCTTGAAGGCCTGCCTAAGTCAGAGGTAACGCTGCTGAGAATTGAATCCTGGGTGTCTTTGGCGGTGGGTTAGTATTTTGACCTGCTGGTGCATTCTCTCTCTCTCAAAATGCTGTATACATACCTCATGTCATTCAAAGAAATTAACGTTTGACATTCCTTCCTTCCCCCGCGTGTTTAGATAGACATTATTAATAGTGTACTTGAAAATGTAATTTATTCTCAGAGTCTTCTGCCTTCTCGACAAAGAATGCTCTGCGAGAGCTTTGGCTAAATCCAGCTTCTAATTAAATCTGACAACAGAACTGATACTCAACTATTTCATTATTCTCTTTAAATCACCTGGAAAGGGTAGTTTCCATTGCATTTTAATTGTCACACTGTTATTAAAGCCATTTAGTATTTAACTTGACATAAATGAAATAGTGCAATTTAGAAGATGCATGGAGCCCAATTATTAGAATTTCCCAAAATTGCATTGAGAAAGTGGATGTTCTGAAAAGCTAAGAAGATGAAACCCACATTTCAGTACCAGATGATAATCAATAGAAAATTACCTTGTTCCAAATGCTCCCAAAAATACCAGACCATGTTGCTTCCTACAGCTATTGAACATATCCTTGAACATAAGTCTTTGTTTGGTAAAAGCCTGCAGTTTTTCCAAGGGACACAACACCTGTCCCATTATAAAGGCTAAAGGAAATGATGGAGGAAGCAATGTGATCGGCAGGAGTCAGCCAGTTCAAAGCCACATCATTAGAGCCGCAGACTGCATTCATACACAGTCTGCATTCATACACAGTCTGCATCTCATAAAGGGAATAGTGTGGTATGCCTAATTTCTGCCAATAGGATCAGTGCAGACCATGTTGTACATCTGTATTTCAGTTTTAAAAATCTTCTCTTTTTAGTACGCTGTCTGTAGTTCATTATCTTGCTATTTCTACCAATTTACCTGTAAGAGGCTGAGAGCTCCTGCTGAATGCAGAAAGAACATTTTGTCATGGCATGTATAAAAACTACTGTCAATCTTTGACTCTTAAATAAGTGCTAAGTCTCTGCATCCTCATTAAGCAGATCCATGCTAATTACATTAAGTGACCATTAGACTCAGCCAGAGGCTTTCACCAAACCCACAATACTCTGATTTTTAAAGGATTTCATTTTGAAGTGTTAAAAACTGGATACTTTAGTAGTTTTTGTGTACTTACAGGCCTGAATTGATTTTGCACATTTGTGTGGCTAAGACTCAAATCCTAGTTTCCTTTATGGAATTACTGAGACAAATGGGACACCATTTAGTGAGAGGTCATCTCTTTGGTGACAAACACTCTGGTTGCTCTGGTTGCTCTGGGGATCTTGTAGCCTATTTGACAGACCAAAGCACAGACTATAGTTTACTGACATCTTTGCATTTTCGTTATGTTATTCCTGAGTAAATGTTTTATTGTGGAAAATATGGAGTCAGTGTTATTTTGCTGCATTATTGTGTCACTTTACTGTCTACTATTTATCTATATGCTACATTAATCACATTGTCCTCTCTGCAATTGTCTTCAACAGCAAATGGTCTAGACAACAAGTGTGTGTGATGCTGGTGTGAATAAAAACCATTCAGGCAGCCTTTGGGTTCATGCAGATTTAAGTAAACAATATAAAATGTCAGGGGTGAGGCATATAGAAGAAGAAAGTATGGAACACAAACACACGTCATGAATCATGAAAGTACTTGCAGGATTGAACTGAAACTATAGGGACCACATGCAATTTATGGTCATTACATCTATAGTACTGCACTGTCAATAAACCAAAAAGCATGTACAGCCAGCCTGAATCCTCCATCACCAGACCAGCTCCTGGCATGCATTAGGGATTCATCAGGCACACTGCAGGCGACATGTGCACTTTACTTTGCACCACTAATTTGTCAGTGCATCCTGATAAGCGATGATAATCCTTGACTTGAAATGCTACCACACACCTGCTGGTGCAAAAAGCCACAATATAACCGGATTCTAGTGAATTCTGCGTAGTGGCTCCAAATTATGAGATAGCTAATTTCCAGTCAAATGTGCAGTTGTGCTTCGTTCGTGCGTAATTTGTCGCAATTGGTTTAACTCACTGAATAGGTCGCATTTAAATATCTCCAAGTGAGCTCTCAAAGCTTATTCAATCGATTAGACAGGTGCAAATCGTTTTGCCTCCAACACAAACAGTCTCCCGTGATACGTAATTTGGACACTTGCTCATGTTCCTTTTTAAATGTTCCTCGCACATCCAAATTACGCACATATAATAGTTTCAATAACTACAAGTTCGCTGTAATAAAATAAGAGAGCATTTAACAGCTTTCACTTCGGGGATACATTTTTGTCACCAAAGTAGCCTCGCAATATTCATTTAAAGTCTAAATGAACGCTATCCAGACATTAATGGACTCACCTTTCCCCCTATATCTCCTTTTGCAAACGAGTCTTCTCTCGAGAGTGGCGTATAACAAGGGGGGAAAATCCCGAAGCTCCTCCCAAGCTGTAGCGCCTAGTGCGCATCTTGTGGCTCGACTGTGCGTTCCTGAGGCAGGTCTACAGGATTCAGTGTGAGCGTCCACATCAGTGCCAGGGACCGACAGCGGAGTTCTGCGCACGAGCTGCGCTTTGTAGAGCACCTTTTAAAGTGTGCCATCTACGTTGCTTCATCTCCACTGCGCTACACTGTAAAGAAATGTATTTAAAAAAGACAGAATGTCCTTTAAAGTGCCAACGCAGAGTTACGTCACTGAGTTTATGACATTTTTTTAAATCTCCATTGATTATTCACTTTTTTCATGCAGGCTTTCCACCTTAAAGCCTGCTATTCTTCCCTCTTGTCCATGTGTACAAATCCAATGGACTTTGGAACAATATAAGATTGTAAAGCAAAAAGTCATTTAGTCTTATTGCTTTATTTGAGGCTCCACGTCACTATCAGGACTGATCTAATTTAAGCAATCAGATGAACAGCATTAAAACTAAACTGTGACACAATATCATATTGTTGTGCAACAAGGCATGGTTGGTTAACTGCATGAAACAGCTGTTAGATTTAGTTGTTCCCTTGGAGGACAATACAGACAAATGTCCCACAAGCTCATTTCTGTGAGCTGCAATGACTTCCTAACTAGATTAAAGTTCTTGGCAAATGGATTGTTATTTTTAGTTTAAATACACCCACGGGCAGTTTTGGGTGCCATACCATAAGAATTATTCATATTCAATATTATCATGGAATGGTAGTAGTACATTTGAATATGATTTGGTTGGGAATTTCAATAAATGTTTTAGTATTCTGAGTGTGTTAGGATGATTTTAAAACAATAAAACAATGACTTAAAATAAACAACTTCATAATGAATGAACGATGTACATGCATTTGCAGCCCCCATGACTCGTTGGCTCACCTTATAAGATCTGTAGATTGTTAGGCTAATTATTGCACAGAGAATGTAGTAGGAATGCCATCAGATACTTTAGACCCGGAACATGCTGTCACTTGAAATTACATAAACAAAGGATATTTAGCCACGTTGAGATCATGTCTCCCTTGAGCCACGTTTTCTGTATTTCCCTGGAGCAGTAAAAAGCTGTCTCTCACCGACTCAGCTCAGATTTATCGTTCAGGGAGCAACAGTATGAGATCCTTGAATCCTCTTGGTGGGATTGCATTTGATGATGCAATAATTGGTGCATTGATTGACTCCGCAACAGAGATTACCCTTATTGATCGGGACAGGCTGCCTCTCCGTCTCATTTATTCTTTCAATTATTAGAGCGGTCCCCCGGCCTCTGAATGCACTGGGTCACTTGGCAGTCAAGGTTGACAGTCCTCTCCTGCCTTGCATGCATTACTGATAAAGTTCTGTCTTCACCACAACCATGCTGATCTCCAACAGGTACTGAAAAGTGGTGTGGACTTTTATAGTAAGGGCCGTGAAGAAAATGTACCTGTACCTGATTAGTGAACTCTGTAGGACTCCTATATTCATGCCCCCCTGCTCTCCATCTGATTGCTGTTTCTGTCCAGCTCCTCTGAGAGTACTGATGCCACTGGTCTAATGACAGGAGGAGAGACTGTGGCATCACATCGCAGCCACAAAAGGCAGTGAACACACTGCAAGGGTTGTTATTCCTCTCTCTCTCTGTGTCTCTCTGTCTCTCTGTCTCTCTCTCTCTCTCTCTCTCTGTGTTTCTGTGTGTGTGTGTTTGAATGAATGAATGTGGGAGTGAAGGATAAACAAAATCCCATTCGTGCCTCCTGATTTTTCCCTTTGCTCTTGGTATTTCTTACATAGGTTAAACTTGACAGGTGGAGACTGTTGCCTAATCCAGATAATTTATCAGTGATTCAAAATATTGATTTAAAAGGGTGAACAGTCTGTGACATCTGTAAATTGGATTCCTAGGGCAAACATTTGTGTGGGATGCTCCGATTCCTGGTGTACTCTTTTATTCTAAGACAAGGCCAACACACACACACACACACACACACACACACACACACACACACACACACACACACACACACACACACACATATATACATATCCATATAAACACAGTCAGAATTGTTCCATATGATGTCTATACAGTCTGAAAAACATTACCCTGATGATTTCATCAGAGTTTGGACACCTCAGATATTCAGGATATCTCAGCTGCTTTGATTTTGACCTTTTAAAAAAAATCTATTCCCACAAGAAAGGAAGTGCAATACTAATTAGGCCTACAAGACAAACTACTGGTCCTTTAAATCATTTTATAATTAAGTGATTTAGCATTTCTCCACCGGTATTATATCCTTACAACATATTGTTAAGAAGGTTTTAGAAAAGTTAAACCATAAAATTCACACAATCAAAATCAGAAAATATTGACTTTTTGTGGTGGCTATAACCCAAAATATCCTTGTTTTTGCAATAGTGCGGAAATATGGCTTTTGTTCACAGTAAAATTCAGGGCATCTGCTTTGCATAGTGAAACAGAAAATGAGTAGAAGAATACAAACAGTTACTGACTGCATTAATTGACGCCCTGCTGTTTGCTTTGAGACATATGGACCAATCAAAGGCGCGTTTGTAGTTGGCACATGCGCAGTACGCGCGTACGCCTTGTTCCCAAACAGCAGCCGAGGGCTCAGAGAGAGCAGATGGAGGGACTTTGAAGTACTTGGCCGCACATATTTCTCCGAACAACAGACAACGTAGGTGCATTAAAATGTTCACTAAAAGTTTTGCTATAGTTAAAATGGCAAAGTTTTAAAATAGTTTTGATTTATGTTGCTTAAACGGACTGTTTTTTAGGCTACGCATAGTAATACGTAGCTAAAAGGAGCTGGCAGGCTTCAGGCACTGCACAAGCAAACAAAACATCTGACCAAACGCTGCTTTTGTCTCAAGCTAGCTTATAGAGTCCCGTGGTCTCCTGATTAACATTTGCACTTGAACTGCCTGTCGTTTACGCTTGAAGAAGCTGTTTAGTATGTTCTTAAGAGCAAGTGGAGAGTTATTTTGCACCGATTTGTTATGAGGGTTGGACTTCAGAGCGGAGAGGCGCAACACAATCTGCTGAGTTAACCTAGAAAATGAATAACGTAATACAGTGGGGTTAAGATAGGAAGTTGTTGCAGTACAATGTTAAGTTTTATTTTATTTCAGCTGACTCATCAAACAAGTCTGTTGTTTCATCCCTCCCTGTCCCTCTCTACCTCCAGGCTTCTGCTTTCACTTCCTCAATGTGAACAGGCTTGGGAAAGGGAAACTACCCATCGCCATGGCTGCTGCTGCTGCTGCTGCTGCATCTACCAAAGGCAGCCTGAAAGAGGACCTGACATGTGCCATATGCTGTGACCTTTTTCGGGAGCCTGTCATGTTGGCCTGTATGCACCACTTCTGCAAACCCTGCATCTCCAGATACTGGAGAGGAACTCAGGGCCCTGTAAGCTGCCCACAATGCCGCAAGGAATTCAACACCAAGCAGTTTCAAACTAACTACCTTGTGGCAGCCATGGTGGAGAAGGTCAGAGCCACCACCTCGGACTCCTACATCAAGAACCTAGAGGTGAGTTCACGCCTCCACTGCGTGTTTCACCATGGCCCTGCTGGCTGCTCGTAGTTATCTGGAAAGTGTTAAGGGTTTGGCAATCTTAAACAAATAACCTTATGGTCACAAAGTAAACAGATCGATTAAAGTGAGCGTTCTGTAACCTTTGAGTTAAACAAGTTGAATACAATTGTATTCTATGTTTCAATCCACATCTGTGTTTATTTCACTGTAGTTAAACATATCTCACTTGAATTCCGCAGGGCAAAGTTTACTGTCCAGTATCATTATATTGCTTTGTATGACAGGATAAATTACTTCGCCACAGCAGGTGAACCAATATACACTGCCAGAATAATAAAACCTCCTGCAAATTTTAACATTATTCAATCCAGAATTCCTATAATAAATCCTACCTTTTGTAACTCTTGCTTAATTGTTTTTAATACTGTGTCAGGCGGTGTTTATTCAACTTTCTGGATGTTTCTAAATGAATATTTTAATGTTTTTGGAAATAGGTTTATTCCCTAGCTCACAGAGAGTTGGATGAGAAGATCGGTGCCACTGTCTCCAGTAAATATAGGCTAAAACCAGCAGCAGCCTAGCTTAGCTTAGCATAAAGACTGGAAGCAGGGGAAAACGGCTAGCCTGGATCTGTCCAGAGCTAATCAAATCTACCAGCACCTCTAAAGCGCACTAATTAACATGTTACATATTGTTTACAAAATGGGGTACTTCTTTAAATAAGGAAATGCTTTTTAAGGCTGTTGTAGCACTCAGTTGTATTTAATAGGGCGTTTCTGATATTTTGCTCCTCCATATATGTCAATAAGGTATACGAAATAGAAACATCTTTCAATAAAATGGTGGTTTAATACAACAACAACACAAGTACATCCTCAGAACATACCACAGAGTTGGTGCAACACACACACAAGTCATTTTCTACCTAAACTAAATATTTAGGTAGTAGTATTTGTTGCAGGGCTGTTTTTCTTGTCACTCACTCAGTTAGGCACGTCTACAGTTGTTTTAGAGGTCCTTATCCTCCTCATAGTCTCTCTGTGTGCTGTTGATTTGATTTGCATGTTGCTGTACAGAAACAACTGAAAGGGACTTTGGAGAGCCATCGCCAGAAGAAGGAGGACTTCATCAACGATGTTCGCAGAGACAAAGACAAGATGGATACCATAAAGGTACACTCAATGGGAACTCGTAGGATGACAGCACTTAGCAGATAAGAATGCACATGTGTCTCCCTAATGGCTGCAATATTTTGCTGTGCGTATTTAGTGGTGTTTGCTGATGGTAAGTGACCGTTTGTGCTTTGATATGTAAAACATAATGGTCTTATGCTTCGGTGCATTAAAACCTTCTAACCTTTGACTTAACTGTGTTCCAACCATACATCGGAAATCCGTTCTCTTATACAGTCATATTCTTATATGACAATGATTCTGCCATTTTTACTTCAGCATTACGACCCGGTGCATCAAACCACACACTTCTACTTTTGCTTTAAGTTGCTTAAACTATGGGCAAGAGTGCAATACACCAACAGGCAGAAGGATGACAAAATCCCTTATAATGTGTGTATAGACAGATGATAAGAGATTGAGTTTAGTCATGCGTGCTGAAATGACGAACAGGAAATCCTTCCCTGCTTAAACAGCCTGTAGTTGTTTAACTTATACATCTTTGATGCTAAGCGTATCTTCATTAACCCCTTGTTTGTCTCTCTAGAGATGTGTACTTTTGCAGAAGTTATACATGGCTAACTTTAATGTGGTAATACAAAGGCAACGTCTACAATATTACGTTTTCAATTTTAAAATTGTGTTTTAAAATGAAAACGTTCTCGTACACCCCAGCGTTTTAGCACTAATTTGAAATGATCTCTGTCCGTGCTGACACGCCTGAAAACGCATATCACATGGCCATTCATGTACATTGGGCATGCAAACAGGAAGCAGATTGTGTACTCTGCAGTTGGTTGCTTATTTTCAGAAAATAATTTGAACAGAGAATAGCAAAGGCGAAAAGTGAGACCGGAGATTTCTTAGCTTGGATCAACAACAAGTTGGAACTGTTACTAAAAGTAACACATGAGTATAAGGTGGTCAGCTCTGAGGGAAGAATAGATTGGAAGTAGGAAAGCAAATACAGCTACATATTAGAGTGGTACCGGGAGCATTATCTATCACCAGAGGAAGCATTAGTAATGGAAAAGGAGTACCCACACACAACAAAAGGATGAAATCACAAAAGTTATGTAGACCCAGCTTTAATGTTTGGCTTGATATTATTTTATTTATTTATTTTTAATAAAACAACAGCTGCTAGCATAGACACCAAGGTCAGCCAGCACTTATAATTTATTATCTGTGTTGAATTAACTGGCAGTAGTGCAGGCTGATGCCATTTGTTGTCTTCAAACAAAGGGTCACATGATAAAAAATCTCTGTCTAAAAACTAAACTAAAACAGTGTCAGGAGTGTTTGCAAAAGTTTCTGTTAAAGGGTTAAAAAACTGCCAGAGTAGGTTGTATGTTAGGCGTTAATGTGGCAAAAGTTGTGCGTTTTTAAGTGGAAACGTATTAGTGTGGATGTAGTCGAAAGCAAGATGCTACGTATCCTCTGCCTGTCATTTTTCCATGTCACAGAAAGTCGTGGCAGATCTGCAGGCTTGCGTCAAAGGAGAATTCAGAGTTCTACATCAGATCCTGCACGAGGAGGAGGCCTGCGTGCTGGAGCAGCTGATGAGAGAGCAGGAGGAAGAGCTGGAGAAAGTCCAGCGCCACCTGGAGGCCACTGAGGTGGCTGTGAGGGAGCTTGAGGAAAATACGAGAGCACTACGGCAGGCTAGTGCTGCCGCTGAGAACGGCGTACTGGCTGAGGTGAGGTATCAGCTTAGACAGAAAGTTTTAAATGAGTATCAAAAGTTTGTCTGAAATGTTTGATGCCTCAAGCTGTAAATATGTTGATCAGCTTTAAAAACAATCCTGACTGGCATCTAATTTGAGTTGTGGATTTTCAGTTCGAAACAACAGTCGTTAATGTGATTTTGCTTTCATTTCCTTCCCTCCAGCTCCCACAGCTAAGGTAAGTTTTCATTTCAGTGTTATGACTGATTGAGTGCTTTTGGCATTTTTGCAGCTGTCATGTGCTTATTTGATCTCTGCCTCCATTTAGTGTTGTTTATGTGGAGAATAAATGACTAAATGTATATTTGATTCATTTTGACAGACCGTGTGTGCAGGTGGATATTGCCCCGGAGTTTGACATAAACGCTTTCAGCAACAAATACATGGCCCCGTTACAGTACATCACATGGAGAAGGATGTTCAAATCTTTGAGGCCAGGTAATTTCCCCTCTGATGTGCTTCATTAGAGTATTATAGTATCATATAAAAATGTTGGAGTGGCAACAGAATGACAGTAATGATGCCATTGTTCCACTGTTACGATAGATTTTCAGTTAAAAATGTGACACTGTTGAATTTCATCAGAGAAAATATTATCACTGCTGTCATTTAATGAATTGTTTCACCCCAAAGGTCCTTCCCCATTAACGTTTGATGTTGACACAGCGCACCCAAGCATCCAGGTCTCCCGTGACAAAACCGTGGCAGTTGAGTGTGACGTCATGATCCCACATACGGACCACAACAAGCGTTTCCTCCAGTGTGTCAACATTCTGGCCGCCCAGGGCTTCCAGACAGGCCGACACTACTGGGAGGTAGAAGTGGGCTCCAAACCCAAGTGGGACCTGGGCGTGGCCTCTGAGGCCGTAGGCCGGCGCACTCGGATCAAGCTGAGCCCCGAAAGCGGCTACTGGACGCTGCGGCTGCGTAATGGGAACGAGTACTCCGCCGGCACGCAGCCCTGGACCAGGCTGCACCTCGGTTCTTCCCCTCAGAGGTTCGGGGTGTTCTTGGACTGTGAGGAGAGGAGGGTGTCCTTCTACAACCGATGATATGAGTCTGCTCTACTCGTTCACCAACGGGCCGAGGGGCAAGGTATTCCCCTTCTTCAGCCCGTGCATTAGTGACAGCAGTCAGAAACCTCAGCCTATTAAACTCCTCCACTACCCACCTGTCGCTCTGTGTGGCTAACATGGGTGCAACCAATAAAAGCTTTTCAGTATTTAAGAGCTTATTGAATAATAACTGTTATTACTCAGCTGTTAAAGGAAAGTAACTATTGTTAGCATTATAGTCCTGAATCACAAGAGCTTAAAGTTTCAGACTGCTCTCTTGTTTTCCATGCATTAATGATCGCATATCACCAGATGCTTCTGATATCTGAGTCTGAAATGAACCTTAAAAGCCTTGTGTTGTACAAATTCCCATATTCACCACAATTTTGTTGTTATTCATTTTACAGGAACAGTCAACAGAATACACAAATGTTCAACCATTTTGGGTCAAATATAGTGAGGTTTCGATGCATCAAATACATTTTAAGGCGTACTGGTGCTTCACTGTTCAACCAAATATCTTAAAGAGATGGAGATAGTTGACCTTTCAAATGATAATAGGAATAATTACCTCTCATCAAGTCAGACTATCTTTAGCCTTGCTTGCACAGTTTACTGTGAGGTTTTATATTTGATTAAATGGATCTTCATGTTTTATTTGTCTGAAATGACACTGTTGCCTTTTTTTTATTTTAGATGCATTTTCTGATGATTAACACCCACATGTAACTTCACAGCATGTTAGGAGCTCTTTAGCGGATTTCTAGCTGCTCCTACTGATTTATCATTATTTGTACATTAATTTATATACATGTGTCTTAATTTGACATATATGTGATACATTGCACACTCATTGTTAATTTTGTGGGAAATTACTAAAATGTAGTTCTGTGGGATTCAGTCTATGTAGCCTATTTTACATTGTTATCATTGGCAATGTCAGTTACATTTTTGAGAGAGAGTTCATTGTAAAACCTGCTGATGCAAACAATAAACCAAATCACTTTTTCTCTTTCTTAAATAAACATGGTCTTTGATCATTATCTGCAGCTGTGACACCGTGCACTTCCATGGCCGCACTTGAAATAATCAAGGATGTTATTAAGCATCATCAAAGCAGAACGCACTGCTTATGAACACACGAGGCATCTCTGACACTTGAACAGAAATAGGCGGGCTCAGTTATCTTTAAAAACACACAAGAGCAGTGATGTCCTGTTTCCTCCTGCCAGGTGAAGGGTCAGATAAACAGAGGGGACAGTGGGGATGCCTCTGGGCTGCTTGACGGGCCTCAGGGGCATGCAAAAGCAGGATGCCGCTGCCGCCACTATTGACTGGGAAAGTGGCACAAAGAACCGTGGCCAGGGGAGACCCATGCTTTTCCTGCAAAGCAACTACATGGAATGGGTGCGTTTACGACACATAGATATAACACAGTAGTCTCTCAGTATGACCTCCGAATGCTGATTGAAATAACCTCAATCTCCTCAGAGAGCCTCTTTATATTGACTATGCAGAGATAATGAAAGTGAGCCTCTATTTATGAGGCTCTTTTTGGACCCTATGTCCTTTCTGGAAAGGTGATATACAACAATATATTACAATTTTATTTTTGTAAATTTAAAAAAGTAGCCTGAGAGGCATAAAGTTAAAGCTTGCACAAATCAATATTTTTTAATAACAGGTAGCTACTCCACAAACAGAGAGAATTGTCACCTGGCTCTGCAGTTCCCCTCAGCCCTACAACGTCTTTTAATTAATTGTTTAGATTTTCTGAACTTTTAATATATAGACTGTAGATCAAAGGAGAATAAATATTGCACTTACATCTATCTGGTGGACAGAAACACGCCTCTAAACAAATGCTAATGTTTCTGCAATATGTTTTAATAAGCAACTCTTTGCTGTCAATTGTGTTGCGTTTACTGTGTGTTTACTGCGTGTTTTGCTGCCCCCAAGTGGCCAAACATTTGTTCAAAAGGTGAAAAGTTCTCGTTAAAATAAAAGACCCAAACGTCAGGAACCATTTGCTTTGAGCTGCGAGCATCATTCAGCACCATAGGGGCAGTTATGTTGTCCAGCAGCATTCCACTCAGTGCGTTAGCTTCATGGCTAATTAGTTAGTAAATAATTTGCATATATGTAAGTAGGCTATGTGGTAGCGCTGCTACCGTAGCGGGAAGCTTTTTCTATAACCGCTGACTGATAGTGAACATGACCTACTGATGAGAAGTTTTGGCTTCCCTAAATCAAAGCAACAACAACAACTTAAACACCTCTTGAGGCCGCTAAAAAGGAGCTTGGCAAAGTGCAGTGAAGCGACGAGTCCATCGGCCTGAACTTCAGTGTGGGAGTCAGCGGCTTGCATGCGTGCTCCACATCCTTCCTATGGTAGTAGCTGTGGATCTGTAGGCCTAATGTGTTTCCTGACCTGAGGATGGGCCGGATGGAGTGCTGGCACTTCAAGGACGGGTCCTTGAGTCCTCGGTTGTCTCTCAGGAGCCAGCAGGATTATAAACTGGAATTTTTTCATCTAACATCTGGTATTCCTTGTGTTTTTGGAAACATTGGAACAAATGTCTACATGTGTTTTAATTATGGTGGAATGTGTTATGATATGAGCTTGTACATATTTTGTACTGGGTATCTTGTATTGTGTCTTTATATTTATTTTATTTTATTTTACTGATATGGACCTATGCGTCTAAAATAAAGTTGATTGATTGATTGACACAGCAGGGGCGATCATCCTATCCTGCACCAGGGCTATTGTTTGTTATCACTGTTGTCTGAATGGCTTGTCTGAATGCTTATGTGCGCAGTTTATTATTTTATTGGCCACTCAAGTGTTTTCATGCGTTTATGACATTATCTGTTTTATGTTGGTAATGAGATTTGGTAACTCCCTGGATGAAGCTTTGTTACACTATGGACACGATTTAGTGTGTTTATTTTCCTCTGAAGCTGAGGGTGCTGTGGGCCGAAACCAGGGGAACATTTTAATTACAACCATTCAATCACAACATTGTGTTTTAAGGTCAGAGAGGTGGAATGCCGCAAGGGATCTGGGGGGAAACGCATGCCCACAATAACACACGAAGACCCTTTGACTCCCTGTTATTCCACACACTCCTGGTGCCTGGTTCTTCAAAATAACATAATCATATTGAGGAAAAATGTTTTTCTCATACATCTCATCGCCATCTGTTGTTTGATGGGTAGACTGAGTTTGTGAGGAGTCTGGGTCAGCTAGGGTTATTATTGCTGTGGTGGATTTTTAAAGTGGAGATTCAGCATAGCCTACTATTGATTTTGCAGCACACTCATGGTGCTGTAAAGCAGACCTGTCTGGGATTGATTATACTGGCTCAAATGGGCACGCTGTTTCATCTGTGACTGAGTAAGAGGTTTGACTGTCGAAGCTACCTCTACATCAGGCCATAAATGAATGAAACACACAACTGAGCCAGAAAATCTTATCTATGAGTGTGTGTGTGTGTGTGTGTGTGTGTGTGTGTGTGTGTGTGAGCGTGCTCGACACACAAGCTCAAGCTCTTGTAACCTGCGACTTTTTAATTCTCAGGGCATATGGTACATGGGTTTTCAATTTTCAAAATCCCTCCCTGTAAAAATAAAACGGCTATAGCAGCTCAATGGGCATGTTGTGCTCTTAGTACATGATTTTCATTGACACTCTGAGGACTCCCTGAGAAGGATGGATGTGTGGGCGGAGGGGGTTAACAGACTTGGACAAGGCTGGAGGAACTCTGTGCAGTTTAGTTTCATTGGAGGCATCATTTCATCTGACCCTTTGGAAGAGCAATTACTGACTCATAATATTGAGCTACTCCCAAGACACCTCTGCTCAGCGTTAGTTTGTTGAATGTCTAGAAGAATTTGTGCTCATAAGCACAAAAGATAACTTTTCTACCTCAAGTAATGGCAGACATGTGTCCCGAAGAGATAAAAATGTAACTGACACGGTGCCAGAAGAGTTAGAGACTAGATATATTATTTTATGGTTTAAAGGCAGCTGAGCAAAGGAGTAAAATATCATGTAATATTCTTGTAATATTCCTCCAGAGGCTGTGTGTCTTTGCACTTATCTTCTTATGGTATTTGTTCCCTTCCTTGGCAATGCAGCTGTATTCCTGTGGTGGCTTTATAAGAAATTCTGATTTCTTGGTGCACTAAAGCAATGCAGCATTCTCAATTACCTCAATATTAAGTTTAAAGTGTTCTTCTTGTGCTGCCTTGTTGTGCTATAAGCACGTTTTCATGCCATACAATAATAATATAGGTCTTTAACGCAGAGGATGAAACGAATGGGATCTTGCAGGAAGGAAATTTGTCATGGGTGTTGAGGAGACCCCCCTACACGTACCCCACACCCACCAACACACAGGCGCACACCCCTCCAATTCAGCTTGTTTTATGAACTGGGTGGGTGGGTGTGCATGCGCTCCGGTCACGAGCAAAGGAAAGGGAAATCATTGTAAATCCCATTCAGTGCCTGGTGCATCCTTTTGACAAAACGTTGGGGAAAAAATACGTTTTTTTGGTCTTCCTTTTACTCAGCATTTCGGCTCTGTCCTCTCTGTGCAGAGTACAGACAGGCATCGATTGGCCGAGGTTCACCTGAGTCCCCCCACCTACATCCACGGACGTAGATTCAAACCACCTCTCCACTGCCTCCACCAGCATTACAACTACCGCGTTTTTTATCAGAAACATCGCTCAAGCTTACTGCACTTCTGGACCGGAGATCTGGAGATGAAGACAGACTTTACGTTTTTCTGTCGGACTTGGATTGGAATAGCGTATGCCTCAGGTGAGGAGACTTCCACAGCGAGTGCGAAAGTTTGGAGCGCGCAACTTTTTGCGGAGGGAAAGGTCGAGCTGAGTGTTTACACTGACTTTCAGTAAATAATTGATTCAAGGTTGATTGAAGTTTTTTTTTATTTCTCGACGCTCAAAGTTTTATTCACGTTAAGCTGCGGTCTCACACTGAAGCCAGGTAGCTGTACCCAGAACTTAAGTTTTTCTCTTTAACACCTAGCCTACTTTCTGTTTTATTAATTGTGATCAAACTCTTAGACGTTTGCTGGCTTTGAATCTCTTCTTTTTGCAGCTACAGTACACATGCGCAACTTTTAGCACTCATACATGATTGAAAGCCTCCTTGCCCCTCAATATGGGACTGAATCAATAAAGAACCCAGCGGGGTCTCAAAGTCTACATGCAGATAGGCACTAGGGGGAGGCATGCTAATGTTGTGTTTAATAAAGATGCAGCTGTTAGTTGAGGATGCTAAACTCAGGTTCTCATGTTGAGTTTAAGTGACTTTACTTCAGCATACATGTATGTAGGTCACATTTCGTGGCAGAGTAAGAGGAAAGCAGACTGATCTAGACTGGATTGACATGTGCAGGGGGTGGGGAGCGCAGAGCCCTTGTTATCTCTCAGAGTGGTCTTCTCATGTCTTATTTTTGTAAAGGGCATGAATAGTGAGAAAAGGCTGGATGCGTTTAGTACAAATCAACTTGTCTCAAGACATGTGGGGTCATTTTCAGTGTGATCTGCTTCCATATGTGCTTTTTATTCTCTTGTGTGTCTAGAAAACAAGTAAAGCTAAGGCTAGAGATCAATAAATCTTAAGCACATTGTCAGTGCGCTATTATAAATCAGATTCTTGAAACAGGGCCCTCTGATTGATTGTGTAATCTGGGAGTATGGGGTATCTGTTTGCAGTTTTGCCCAGTGACTGAATGTGTTCATTTGAGCTGTTCATCACTTGATTGCTGTTGAACAGCTGTTCATAAAGAACAGGGAATACTTTTGTGAGGGGCAGTCGCCATATGGCTACCCGAATCATAACTCCGGGCTGGAGGGATGGCTCTTGCTCCTTCCATATCTATCACTGAGCTGTGCTGATTGGTGGAGGAACAGATAAACAGTGACTCTCAATAACAGTAAACTAAATTATCGTCTCTAAGTAATGATACATTTTATCATGTGTAACAAACTGTGTTTGCTAAGGTTGAGGTCGCTCTCCTCTTTTCACCTGGCTGTATGTTTTTTTGAGACTTTATCTAAACCTTTGCTGTATTCAAGAGAAAACTCGTAAAAAAGAGTTTTCCATTAATCCACAATGTGTACCTTGGAATTGTAAATCTCTGTATGACATTTCTGTCATCCCACAAACCTGATGTGCCTGTTAGCGTATGAGTGGTATCTGTTGAAAGACTTATTTGCAGCCCTGTTAGTTCAACAGTACAGGACCCCCATTTCTCTCAGCTGATGCTGAAAACATAAAGTATATGCAGGATATCTCAGAACTATCCTGGAGGCAGTAAGAACCCCTAGCTTAGTATCAGGCGCAGATTTTTCAATTACAGCCTGCAGTATAGGGTATGAGATTGAGCGCCACATTATTGAGGTGAAGTCATGTTTTGAATTAGGACTGTACAATTCATTGAAATACATTTTTATGATGAAGGTAAAATGTGTGACATAACAGCATTATAATGAAGTGCTGTAGCGCTACAGAGATGCCCTGGCCCTCAAATCTTAGTGTCCAGATGTAAGAACACATGGTAAATATAAATAGACTGTGAAATTCTCAGATTTGTCTTTAGTCTGAAGGGTTTTCTTAACCCTCTTAACCCTCAAAATTTCTTTCAACAAAATACAAATGTGTGAAATTAAAAAGACGCTTTAGAGTCAGAGTCTGATGCAAGCATGATGAAAGCTCTGGCTTACCATTATTATGATCTGAGGGGAGGGTTGAGGGAGATTGTCGACCTGCCAGCCCAGAAGTCATTGTCATCTTAGGAGGGGTGGGGGAGGGGATGATTTACTCAGCAGCTGCATTTATGGAGCTTCATGATTTCACCCCGAGCCATTTTCTACCATCTTCCTGCTATGCTCTATCTCTGGTTTGAATTATGGCGGTTCCAAAACATTTATTACACAGCCACAGAAATTCTGTCTAATTTAAAAAAAGGCATCTTGGTGCTACTTCGCTGATAAATGTTGCCATTCAAATGAATTGTGAATCTATGATAGATTCATCTCCTCTTAATTTCCTTGTTTTTGTTGTAGCATAATTGGCTATTGAAAACTCTCCCCTTCAAATAAGCCACATGTTAATGCAGTTTTTTTCTAAAGCTGAGCTCTACAGCCAAATGATCTCTGGCTTATTCTGTGTCTTGGGTGCATAGTATTGATGTTGCTTTTAGCAGAGTGTTTTCTGTACGCATACCTCCGCTTGATCAGATCATCCCAGAAATCTGACTCTCAGAACTCTGGGTATTATTCTAGTCGTCCACTTATAGAGGTCGAGTTGTTTTAGCCAACAATATCCCCCTATTCTCAGTGCTGATCTCAGGATTCAACCTCAGGACTCCGAGGAGCGGACCCTTGCTGTCTGTCCTTGTATACCTTGTTCTATCAGCTGGAGAGCAGCTCAGATGAGAGAGGAATGCTGCTGCCACTGCTCTATGTGGGAAGCTCTCTGCAGTAAAGTCCATAAAGTCCAAATAAATAGGGAGACCGGTGCCTCACTTATCACTTGTACTTGAGTAGTGGGGCCCCTTGGGCATTTGGATGTCTGGTCACTCACTTTCTCATCATGGTAAAGCACCAACACCCCAAATATGACTAGAGCTGAGAGATAAGCTCTTTCAACACCAGGAGTCTGCAGCAAAAGCCAAATATGTGTCTAAGTTTGTGTTAGATAGTTAATGAAAACCATCTGTGGTATTTTTGTTTTCATATTTCTGACCCCTCCATGTTTTCTGTGCCCAGATCTATGCCAGTGTTGGTCTGTTGGTCAGTCCACCACTTTGGTCCAGACTGAAATACCACAAACACTATTGAATAGATTGCCTACAGGGGTTAAATCTTTGGTTTCCAAAACCTTTTCTTCTAGCACCACCATGAGACTGATTTTTTGGCAGCTGCTCGATTGCCGTAAAATCTGGTACAGATATCCATGGTGCATGGTGAATCCTAATCACTTTGATGATCCTCTGGCTTTAGATCTAGGTTAAGGTTTACATTTGTGGTTTTGAGTTCAATGTCTAACTAACTATTGGATGGATTGCCATGGAATTGGTACAGACATTTATTTTCCTCTCAAGATGGACAGTAATATCGCAGGTGGTCTATTAACATTTCATCTAGCCCCATAATCAGATCAACATTTTTGTGACTAAATACTTGCAAAACTTTAATGACATCCATGTCATCCTTGGTTGGACTTTGTGTTTAGTGCTAATAAGCAAATGTTAGCATGCTAGCATGCAAAACTAAGATGCTGAACATGGTAAACTTTGTACTGGCTTCACACCAGCATGTTAGCATTGTCATTGTGAGCATCTTATCATTCTGATTTAGCTAAAATGGCTGCTGTGCCTAAGGAAAGCCTCACAAAGCTGATAGTACAACTGTAGACCCATAGGTCCGGGTTATGCTTGAACAGAGGTGGTTTCATGCAAACACACTCGAAGGCTGGTTGAAAAGCTGGCCATCACAGAGAGAGGGGTGATGTGATTTTATTTAAATACGAGGACAAAAGTACACATTTTCACTTTCAGAAAGTTGTGTTAAGACTGAAAAAAGAGAGCATTCGTGAGAAATTAAAACCCTGGGTCCTTACTCACCTCTACACAGCTGCCTACATGATACATGGCGTGAAGTGATTGCTGGCTTGTCAGTTACAGAAATTGTCGGACACAGCCTTCAGAATGTCTATTCAGAATCACTCCTTCGTGGTCATTTTCAGTGTCCCTACTGTGCAAATAAAATGTCAGCCACAGCAGGTTCCCGTTCTGCCCCAACAATGTACATTTTTCTTAGCACTCTAAAAACATTTTGCCACCCTCAGAATAATTACCATGTGGAGGAGATTTAACCTATCGATTTCCTTTCTCTCTCAGTGTCCTTTTTATCATGTTCACACAGGCAGTAACTGATGCTTCACTCATTGCTTGAACTATATCTCAGTTAGTGAATTAACCCATCTATGAACGGGTAAGAGCGTGCACAATTGTACATATAAGTGCTTTTACCTAGAAGATGAAATTAATTATAAGACACTGCTGTTGTTAACTGAGGCCAAAAAAGTTATCACGAGGACTGCTACACATTTTTCTGTTCAGCCAAACTCTTTGCAAGCTAGTAGGAGTTGGAGATCATTTGACATGGAGATGGGTCTATCAACAAATTAGGGAGTCCAGAGTAATAATGGGGTTTTGAATTCATATCTACAAATACTTACCTTGGTGTTGTCTTTACAAATTCTCTTTAAATGCTAATACAAGGTTAGGATGGGCTCCTGTGACAGCCAGTGAAAACACATTTATTGTGTTGACAGATACTGGAGGGAAATTACTTTGTGGCATCCATTGGCTTTATTGGTTAATCACTGTACACATGTTCTGAAGCCAGAAACTGGATCCTGGGACACAGTGGCAGACAAATATTACAACACTCCAAAGGGCTTGCGTTGCTTAGAAACAGCATAATTTAGAGCACTTATCGGGTCAATGAGAGCCACCATCGCTTTTACGTTCAAACCGCTACTCAGTCTCAGCCAGCTGCGTGTGTATAGGGTTGTGATATGGAAAGTCATGTATCATTTTATTGGTCACTCATACCTCTTGCCTTGTCACTGGAGGTCGCATGAGGTTCATGGGAATTAGTCCACTGGCAAGGCCTGAGGAAATGTTTCCCTCCCTTTAGGTGTTCAGCACCATAGTTGTTGACCAGGCTCTCCCTACATTGCCATTGTTTTCTACAGTTTTCTTAAGCTGCATCTTGTTTATGGCCTGAATCTCCAGAAAGTAGGTAACAAGCGCGGTAATGGAACTCCTTAAGTTTGGCCTCCAAGCAGTCGCAGCATGAGTTTTAGGAGCGTGCAAGCCATCACAGCAGGCTAGGACTGTGTTAATCTTTGGCACTTGCTTGTACTCCAAGAGATATTTCCCAACAGAAAGGACATTGCCAGGACAAAGGATTTACCACAATATGCTTGGTTCCCTTCTCAGCAGGGGAAACCATTTCTCAATGATAAAAATGATGACATGCAAAAAATGGATCGCCACAGAGGAAGCCCTTGAGTTGTCCGGTGTGCCTGTGAGGCAGGTACAGGAAGATTTAGTCAGGGACAGAGGTTTTGAACATAGGAAGTTGGCCCAGATGGCTTGTCGCTGCATCCTTAATTTCGCAACCCTCCTCTGGCAGGATGTTGGAAAGGCCTAACTAACCCCAATAGTGGAGAGAACAGGGACATAGTGGATGTCATCCTCCTCCTCCTAAGTAACAATGAAATCAAAGCTGGTCTGCCAGTCAGTCCGTCTCCTGACTTCAGCCCGGCCTTGTGTCCAGATGACAGAGGAAGTGGACTTTATTCCTTTCAGAGAGAGAGAGAGAAAGAGAGAGAGAGAGAGAGAGAGAGAGAGAGAGAATATGTTATAGCCTGAGGCTGGCTGACTCCACATCAAAACAGCAGGTCTGGTCCATGGCCTGCATGGCCTCCTGCCCTTTGCCGGACATACAGGGCTATTTCAGAGTTCCCCAGCCATAGCCCTTTGCCAGATACTGTGTCACTGAAATAACTGAAGCTGTACTGTCACAAACATGTTGCTCTTTGTCCCTAAAAGCCTAATGTGCAATTAAATTCCAGTTAATACATTTGCTGTATCATTCAAGTGTGTTCGACCCCATGTGATTTTATTTAAATCACTTCCCTGAAGGGATGTCACAGCTGCATATATAGAAAAATTCAAAAGGCTTCTAAGGCGTTTTAATTTAATTACGAGGGAACAGCACAAGTACCTATTTACAATTACTACATCTGTGAAAACCAGTGTATTTTTGAAGGACTTCCGCATCGCATCCTTTCAGCCAAACTGAGGCTCTGCTCTGAAAAACCCTTTATTTGTTTGCGCAAGGTTCTTCTTTTCCTGTTCCTGTCATGTGACTGATCAGAGACAAAACTACAGAGGAGCAAGGAAACACCAATGGCAACATCTCCTTCACTGTCCATGAAAAAGGGAAGTGGGAGAAGCATGAACATGATAAAGAAAACAGGAAATTTGCTCGCATTGAAAAACATTGCACTGCCTTTCACACGAGCTTTAACGTGCCCTGTGTCGTACCCTCGAAGAGAGGAGCTATCGTCTTCATGCTTACCTTTGATGCTCTCGACTCCTGCCTGCCTTGTATTTGTCTGCTTGTCAGAGAAACTTTACATTTTTAACTGGCTTAGAGTGCCTTATGGCAGCTAGGCTTCTTCCGATGTGTGTATGATTTATCTTTAGTCAGCAGGTGTCCTCTGCTGAGAAGTTCAGTTTCAGTACTCCATTTCCACCAGTACGAGTCACCGAGAGCTCCGCAAAGGATAAGATGAATGCACATATGCAGAAGCATTTAATAGGTAAAAGATCTTCTGCATATACCACTGTACTCCCTCTTTTTTGAGCAATTCTGCAGTTCATTTTGCCATAGCTCCTCACAAAACAAGCACATAATGCATTTGCATAGATAGTGTTGCCTCTGTAGCTCTGCACTTTTAGGTGGAAATGTCCATTACCTCCTGATTCTTGTTTATAGCGTGAGAAAGATAAAGCCACACTGGAGTGGTGGTGTTGTACAGATTTGTACATTTGTACTGTTAACACACACTTCTTGTTGTCAGTGGAAGCAGCAATCAAGGGAACAAGTAGTTTGAGATGCAGTTTTGTTTGATTTATGTGACTCACTTATGTTTTTTTCCTTAATTTTTGGGATGAACTGCTATTTTTTCCGAGAGTTAGATGAGAAGATTGATATCACTCCTATGTCTATTTGGTAAATATGTATCCACAGTAGGGATGAACCAATCTGACTTTTTCAGTCCTGATAGCAATGCCTGGG
The DNA here is from genome assembly GCF_014851395.1 of Micropterus salmoides. Classification (NCBI taxonomy): domain Eukaryota; kingdom Metazoa; phylum Chordata; class Actinopteri; order Centrarchiformes; family Centrarchidae; genus Micropterus; species Micropterus salmoides. Next base: position 14,161,212 of record NW_024044237.1, read on the forward strand.
CTTTGGTTATCGTCCAATGTCAATTACCGATCCAGTACCGGTGTACAATTAATAAGCTGCATTCCTCACTGTGAGGAAGAGACTAGGAATCATTTATTTACACGTAAGGCATCACTATGTAGGATTTGGTGTGATTTCGCAGCTTTCCTTTGCCGCAGTGAAATTCACCGCTGTCATAAATAAGGATATCTGTACACATTCATTTGTTATGATTACATTATAATAAAAAAACTAGTAAGTCACCAACTTTGCTAACACAGCCAAACATCAACAAGTGTGACAACACAAGTCCAACTGTGTGCATGCAGAAAGAATGCCAGCTCAGCGTCTGTCTAGCAGCTTTTTATTTCACAAAGTTCATGTCTCTCTCTTTTTCTCTTCTTAGACTCTTCTGTCAACGTCCTCTTGGGTGTCTTCGCCTCTGCCTTTAGATAAAGTTACGTCCATAGTGGCAGCTGAGCCCAGTTATGTTGCCCACTCGCTCTCCTCCAGCAGCAGCATAATGTTGCTTAAACTTGGATGACAAGCTAGTTAACAAAGCTAGACGCAAGAGCACTTACAGTAATGTTACCAATGTTGGAGTGTGTAATCTAGTAAGTTTGCTAAAATCAACTCAAGATTTATAGCTAGCGGCTAAACCTTTGTCTGTGAAACCTGATTTTGCTCGAGTCTGCTGACACAAGCATTTGCACAACAATACAAGACATAGCAAGCCGCCTAATAAGTTATTACTTACTAGTCCAAGTGAAAACTAAAGGGGACAAAGCGTTCGCAGTCAGGGCCCCGAGGCTCTGGAACAGCCTGCCCGAGGAAATCAGGTCCGCTTAGTCAGTGACTCTTCTTAAAACATACTTTTATAGGAGAGCCTTTCCTGATTTTATTTGACTTAATTTTATTCTATTTTATATTTATTTTAAACATGTATTTTAGTCTCTTAAGTGTTTTCTTGCTTTTATCATGTATTTGTTTTTATGGATTTTATTGTCTTTGCACTTGCTACAGCACTTTGTAACTTGTTTTTGAAAAGTGCTTTATAAATAAAGATTATTATTATTATTATTATAGTCCAACAGTAAGAAGGCCAGCCCAGCATCTGTCCTGCATCCTTTTAACTTTTAGCTCACACCATACATACGCCTACTTGTTGCTTCTTTTTATGGCTTGCTTGCTAAAGAGTCCAATAATGCTATGTTAGCTCCCCCAGCCAAATGTTTGGGTCAACATCAGCCCTTGATTGGGTCCTTTGTCACAATACCAGATCCAGCTCTTTGAGTCAGTATCGGTGTCACAAAGGGCTTAAGCAGTCACCCTGCCTGGCTTCGAACACAGGTCTACAGGGTACTAAACATGCAAGTTGACCACAACACCAAAGAGCCAGGCTCGTTGGTATGGCAGTCGAATCACATTCTTAACCATAGTTGGTCCTGACTTAGCAGCTAAAATTCCTAACCAAGAATTGAAGTTGAACACTGAAAGAAATGACTGTTCTGTTTTCCTCTCTCCTGTCAGTGAGTGTGAAATAATGAATATTGTTAAAAAATCCAAAAACAAGTTATCTACAGACTGTCACTCCATCGATATGGTACTAATAAAAAAGACAATTAAAAGTATCATAAAGCCTCTAACACATATCTGTAACCTGTCGCTTAAAAACGGCTGTGTGCCAAGAAAAATGAAAATTGCTAAAGTCATGCCATTGTTCAAAAATGGAAATAGGAATCACTTTACTAATTACAGACCCATTTCTCTCCTTACCCAGTTTTCAAAAATCCTTGAAAAGGTTTTTGACAAACGGTTAGAAATTTTTACAGATAAGCATAAGCTAATTAATGAAGGACAATATGGGTTCAGACCCAACAGATCAACTTCGATGGCCATAATTGACGCCACAAAAGAAATATCGAAGGCTCTAACAAACAAAAAACATGCAATAGGAATTTTTATAGATCTTAAAAAAGCTTTTGATACCATTAATCATGATATATTACTTAAGAAATTAGAACGATATGGAATACGGGGGGTTGCTGGGAAATGGGTGAAAAGTTATTTGAGCGACAGAGTACAGTTTGTCCAAATGGGTGAGCTCTCTTCTGGATGTATTGACATTGCTTGTGGTGTCCCGCAGGGGTCAGTATTGGGCCCCAAATTATTTAATTTATATATTGATGATATTTTCAATGTTTCTCAATTGGTTAATGTGTATTGTACGCTGATGATACAAATATTTTCTATAGTAACGATAGTTTGGAGCGACTGATTAGCGTTATAAACAAAGAACTAAGTAAATTTAAAAAATGGATGGAAAGTAACAAATTATCCTTAAACCTAGATAAATCCAAAGTGATGTTTTTGGAAAGTATCAAGCTGATTCGCAGAAACTGGTTGAGATAGACGGAGTACACATTGAAAATGTTCAGGAAATAAAATTTGTAGGTGTAACGATAGACAACAAGCTAAGTTGGAATGCCCACATCAGACATATAACAACAAAAGTCTCCAAAAGCCTTGCCATAATAAGTAGAGTTAAGCATATCCTTGATTTTAATGCACTCCATACCCTGTATTGTGCTTTAATACAGCCATATCTAACCTACTGTGTAGAGGTATGGGGCAATAATTACAAAAATGTAATACAGTCACTTTTTTGCTACAGAAAAGAGCTATATGAATTATACACAAGGCCGCCTATTTTGAACACACAAATCCTCTCTTTCTCAAATCAAAGCTATTAAAAATGCAGGATCTTGTAAAATTTTATAATGCACAGTTCATGTTCAAAGCGTATCACTATTTATTACCTGTGAACATTCAAAATATGTTTTCTCATAAGGAGCAGTCGTACAGTTTGAGAGGATTTGGAAACTTTGCGGTACCAATGGCGAGTTCCACCAGGAGGAGTTATTCTATGTCTGTTTGTGGGGTTACTTTGTGGAATAATCTGGGGCTTGAATTAAAGCAGTGTCAAGGCATTCACAATTTCAAACGTCTTTACAAACGAAAGGTCTGGTCCCATTACAATGACAATGAGGTTTGATTGTATTCAAGTTGTGTAGATTGTTGGATTAGTTGTCATTTATTTACCCTTGTGGTATTCCGTCTACCATTGTTGGTAGTTGTTCGTCATTATGTACTCTTGTGGTATTCTATCTACCATTGTTGGTATTTGATAATCATTGTTATGTACCCTTGTGGTATTTCGTCTACCATTGTTGGTATTTGATAAGCATTGTTACCTGTGGAAATATTTGTATATTATTAGTATGTATGGTATGAATGTGTGGTTTTGACTTGTGCATCCACTGTTTCTAAATGAGGTATTATTATTATTATTATTTATTTATTTATTTATTTTTTAATTATTAATATTTTTTCTTTGAGATTATTGATGAAGGAAGCAGCTATTTTTTTTATGTATAAATTCTTTGATAGACTGGGGTGGGGTTTAATAAGTTTTACTTCTTCCCACTCCATTTCAAGCATAAGTGTATAAGTTATTATTATTGTGTATCTTTTCTGTTGTCACACTATTTTGCTTGAAATAAATAAATAAATAAATAGTGACAGTGCACCGTCACAATTGGGCCATATCAGTGTCGGATCGGTAATACACAGCCAACAGGGGGTGGTGATGTGGACAAAATCCACCTACCAGAACCACTATAACTTATCTTATCTTCTTCAATCCATAGAATAATAGTTGTATGAAAAAACAATTTGCCGTTTTATGGAGGTTATGTTGCGGACTATTTCTTGGACCAATAACTTTTTAGAGTCTGCAGCCGGAAGCTTGTCCCAGCCAAGAAAATGTAAAGTGACTTGTAAAATGTTGAATTGCTATTTATACTTCAGTTTGTACAGATGGATTAATTGAGATATACTGTATAATGTTAATTAGTTACATTTAAAGGTGCTGGTAAGTGGATTTTGTTACCTTTGGCCTAAGCCAGGCTTGCTTAGCTGTTTCCAGTCTTCACTGACCGGCTGCTGGTTGTAGGTAACTTTTTTTCTGCATTATCTTTTTTCTTGCATTTTTATCATATTGTATAGCACTAAATTGTTGCAGAACACTTGGTGCAGCAGTCCTATCCACCCTTTGGTAATCTGGCTCTTAAAAACTAAATAAAGAGCCGCTATTGACGTTGCTGTGGCATGCTGTTTGCACATTTCAATTGACAAGTAGCCAGTTGCACATCTTTCCTCCCTGTCAACCAGGTATGTGAAGCTGACACATCAAAGTGCAGCCTACTGCACATGCTGAGTGAACAGACACAATTGTCCTTGAAAAATTCTGACTTCTGGCACTTAGCTCCCATGTATACATCTGGCGCTTCCATCATGACAGAGGCATGCAGCACAGAAAAGGCAGAAAGACCAGCCGTATCTAATGTAGCCTTCTCTGAATGATCACTGTCACATAGTTCGCATGTTTGAGAACAAGACCAACCGAGCCGTTTTCACTGCTTTCACATCCTTATCTAAATTACATTTTACCTACCAAAGCATTTATCATTTCTTCTCTTGAATTGCTGTTTTAAAGAAATATTAGCCTTAAAAGTTTTTTTAGGCCACTCAAACCTTCTTGTTTGCCTGGCAGAGCCAGCTGGAGCTGGTGTAGGGTACACAGATTAATCCCACAGTGAGAATGGGTTTTCACAACAAGAGCAATGTCAAGTTTTTACAAGGACATATTCAGTGAGCTGTTTCTCTGGAATAAAACCATATCACATGAATAATTTCTTTTTTAAATCTTCAGTAATTGTTGAATTATTTTCGACAATCCCCAGTGATTAGAGTGGCAGCTGTTTGTGAACGCAATGAGCTGAATCACAAGGTTTATGAAGTCAGTGCAGTCATTATCCTTTCAAGTGAAGTAATTTCTTGACTGTTAATGTGGCGTTTATCTGTCTTGAGGATTTTACACATCTAAACTGGTATGTTTACTCCCTGTGTAATCATACGATAACAGAAGGAGTAAATCAACTTTGGAAATACTGTGTTTTATCTTTGTAGGTTATAATGTGATGTTGATTTTTGTTGGTTGAAGCTAATCACCCAAAACTGCTGCTTATCTCTGCACCACCAGCTGGAATGCATGGGAAAGAAGGGGAAACAAGCTCAAATATTTTTTTGGCTCTCTGCCCCCTTTCACATTTGTATGGTGGCTGCCAATAGCCAATCACCATCCATTTCAGTTTTCAGGCCAAGCAATCATTCTGAATAGATAGATCTGTCAGATACTAAAGAAAATTATTTGCAAAAATGTTTTGAATTATGGGCCGTATCAGTGATTTTACATGTTTTATCTCATTTTTAACATCACTGCTATGCATTTTGTATCCCACTGGCTTCCATTAATGTATGTTCTGTTTAAAAAAACTTTAAACCTGCCAGTGATATTTAGTCTATGACAATATACATAAACTCAGCATTTGTTTTTGTCAAAGTTACATTGTCATTATGACTTTATGCAGTGCATGCTTTTCACAACAATCTTCAAAACAAAAGTATTCATAAATCATTCAGATTTTTTTCTCCTTATGTTGTTGTGTATGAAAAGACCCAACATGAACACTGTAAGCGAACTACTTAAATACTGCAAGCAAATTATTTAAAAAACATTTGTATATTAATAATTTTGTCCCTAACTGTTTGATCCATAAGCACTGTAACTTGAATCACAGTAAGCTGTTTCCACCGTATAATAAATAAAAGAGAGTGAGTTAAAAGTGTAAACTCAAGACTTAACTGGAACATTTTGCCTAACTTGCCGTGTACTTGACATTGTTGAGCGTCATTTTCTCTTTGAAGCTGCAGCCTTGTGTACTGAAGGGTAACGTGGTGTGCTTAAACCAGAGTTCACAGCTGCAGCTCTGCTTATTCACTGTCCACCTACACAACTGTTTTGTGCTGACTGTCCTCCAGCTGAAACTGCTGTTTAGGAACAAGGCTTGTACAATAAATGGAGACTGTTCACCTTCTTTTCACATCACTGTTTAATGCATATTAAGATAAATTAGTTAACTGAGTGATAACAGTCATAACAACCTGTCATGAAACACAGCATGAAAGGTCACAGCAGGAAAATGTGTTTATTATCATGACAAGATATGTTATCATGCTGAACTTGTGTGAACTGATGTGTTTGGTTTCCTTTGGCATTCTCTTTACATAGCTGTTCATTGGAGCAATGCATGCTTTTAATTATATTTGACAGAATGCAAACAGTTAGGCTACCAATGGGATTATTATATTTGTACACCATTGATGTAGCTGACGGGCCTCCACATCTGGTGTCTCACAGTTTGGAGATATGGTGAACACATTATACATCGCATCCATATGGAAAATATTGACATCTGGCACAAATAAATGTAATCATTGTGAAATGAAGGGAAAGAACGATTCGCCTACAGTATGTAAGGCGTAGAGATGCCCCCTCCCTAACTCTCATCAATCTAAAGTGTCCAAACAGCAGAGTTGTTTTGGCCCGCAGCCATGTGTAACCCAGCACACATTAAGTTATTACGTTGCACCACCTCCTTCAGCAGTTATGAGAGAGCCACTTAAGATGACAAGCGATATATAAGAGGTCCGAAGTCTTGAAAAGTAATGTGGTGCACGTTAGCCTCAAACTCACCCTGGAAATAGACCATGTCAGGAGTCCTGACAGTACACCAGCATACAGTATGTCATGAATTGTATCAGTTTGAATGATCTGTGAAATGTTTTGCTTGACTTCAAACATCTTTTAGCTTGGCTCCTTGTGGGTGTAGTGCCTTCTTTGCCCTTTCTTGTGAGACACTCTTGCGGCACTGTGATAGACATATCAGTTTATCTTACCATAATGGAGCGTTTCAAATAGCCAAAGCTGAAATCTTCCCCTTATAGTAAATCAATCTTTTGCGGGTTTCCTTCCCAAATGCACCTCTAAATGTCTGTCAGGGCATGCCAGCCAGTCATGATATTTCAAACAGATTTACAATTTGCATGTCGTCTGTCAGTGTGCGATCGCTCAATTGATTGTCAGGGAAGCATCTGTCACTGAGACTCAGCTACAGTAGGGATTTAGCTCAGAGCTTATCACTCACTCTGCTCGTCTCTCAGAGAGAAAAATCACATCACTTCACATCAGTATGCACACTGGATTGTTTTGTATTTCCCCATTATATCGCCGATTATTGCTCAGAGATATTTACAATCCATATTGTGTTTACTGTTGAATACATTTTCCAGTATATACATCATGTGTAGTGCTTTGTCTGTCATGTTTTAAACTGGAACCTTTATCCGTGGACTATATGTTAAAATTACAATGTGTATAATTCTTTACATCATAATAGTATCTTTCAAAATATTCTGATGGGATATTGCTGCATTCATGTGCTCCTTTCCTGAGTAGCGAAGTCGTTCTGTGTGCTTTAAGTTGGAATGTGGAAATAACTTGGATGCTACTATAAAGATGTGTTGGATTAGCATTTTCATTGTCATCCAACTATGCTGAAACAGTTTGTCCCAGAGTTGTTACTGCACCAGTAAATTACCTGAAACCACTACAATATTGCTTGTACTGCAAATACTGCAAATAAATAACTTCCCTAATCAATCTACATTGATTAATCAATCTACAAACGGACTGCAAACAAATCGTTATAACCTAATAGCATATTACAAATGACACCTTGTATATATTATTATTTTTATATATATATGTAGGCCTATATGCAATATGTGATTTCTAACCATCAACCATGTTGTCCACCATGTTTTTACGTGTGTGACGTCAACAACTCGGCAACTCAAGTAGCAAAATTTTCTCCAATTTTCTGAGTTGTTGGTCCGACTTCAGTGGGCGTTCCCATTCGGGAAAAAAAAATCTTATTATTCCGACACCACACACACAGTACATGCAGAAAGATGCAGAAAGTCGGATCTGTGTGACCGGCAGCGTGCATCTGCAGCGTGCATCTGCTTGATATTTCTCGATGAAGTTGGACGTTTTTAAAGTCTGCACGTAGTGGCTTTTAAAGAGGCAAATCCTCCAACCTTAACAACAAAACAAGTAATTGTATTCATATGAGTGTTTTGTGATTTGGCGCCCCATCAGCAGGATGAACGAATGTTACAAATGACTGTTAGAAAATAAAGATTTACATAGGCCTACAGATTTCCTATGGTTGAGGTTTGGTTAAGTTTAGGCAACTAAAACTAAGTAAAGATCCTAGTCATGGTTAAAAGAAGCCACAGTGACTGCTGGTAGGGAACAGGAAGCAAACAGCAGTCCTCGTTGCCAAAGTCTCACACTTTGTACTCCCCACCATCCACAATGACCTCCCTCTGAAGATGTTTTGTGGCATCACACTACTTCTGCCTTTAGTCATTATTCACACAGCCTCAAGATGTCAATGTTAGAAAAACGTTGTTTTATTGTTTTATTTAAATGTTTGAACAAATGAACAATGCTATAGCTTTTTTGGCCATTTATTAATTTGTCTATATATATATTAAATAAATACTAATAAATATTAGATTAGATCAGCTTTAAAGTTGTCAACATAGAAACGCAAATTTCTATTCTTTTTGTACCTCTCACAGTCATTCGAATGTCTTACTGTGAGATAGAAGATCACAGGTTTGACATATGCCCTCCTATCTATAGTAGGGCTGTAGCTTACAATGATTTTAGTACTTGAAGCTTCTATAGATTATTTCAACGACTCATCGATGTGTCATTTGAGAAGTACTTTTGCTCCCCCCACGGTAACTGGATCAGCTGAGTACATTGATAGATGATAGATATTTATTCGTCCTTTCGGAAATTCATAGTGTGTCATAGAGCAAACATCAGACCAACAACCAGACAGCCGCTTTACCAACACAACAATGTTATACAAGTTATACTAAGGGGCAGCTCCCCAACACCCAGTTAACTCATGACTACAACTGCAACCCAAACTCTCGGCCCAACCAGGAGAACAACAAACGCACGTGTGTACATTTTCAGCTGAGGACTGCAGCTTACTTTGGCTAGCCTTCAACTGAACAATCATGATTTCAGTTAATTGCTAAAGTTGTCTGTGGTCCACTGGCAGGACACCGGGTGCTTTCTGATCTGATGGAATATGGATTAGTATTTGAATTTGTGTCGATGCATTTTAGTAATCAATTTGCATCCAGGTGTGCTGTACACAGGAGGGATTGAAATCATAATAGGAAAGTGGGAGGTCCAGTGCTCATTAATCTGCTATCCTATAACATTGAGCTAGGGCTCAAGGAGATGATCTCTCTTGTTCTCCTCCCTTGGTGTTTGTGAAGGAAATCTGCTGTTCCTAAAATAGTGAAGCTGTCCTGACAGGAATTTCCTTTCACACTTTCCCCTTGTCTGTTGCTCTTGGGGGGCCCTGTGTTGGTGGCCTGTGGGTATATATCTCTGACACGGCCCTCTATTTGGCTTCACAGCATTTCAGGTGTGAGGAAGAGCGGACAAAGCTGTGTTTTGTTGCAGAAGGGTGGTGATGGGACAGAAGTACGTGGCAGGGTCGCATCTGAGCTGAGACAATATGTTGGGGAAACTTTGCTTCTCCTCTGGGGCAGAGTTAAGGATCTTTGATAAAGTAGGGAAGGAATAGCCTGCCGGGAGCCCAGCTGGGAGTGATTCATGGACTGCCACAACTTCCCATTTTAGCCCATTAACATGATTGATTTCTGTCAGCATGGCAATGTCAGCGGTCACAGTTCACATTCATATAGTGTTATTTTGTGGGTTTTATGTGGTTTTAAATTATTTTGCATTTAATATCCGAGCGAAGACAGAAACAGATGTTGAACTGTGATCCCCAGCAAAGATGAACAAGAATATTTGAAATGTGAGCTATTTTATTAGTATAAAAGAAAGTAAGAGGGTCAACACCAGCAGTTATGAAGCACTATAGTATGAAGCACAAATAGTTCAAGATTTGTAAATACAAAGAATACACTTGTGTAGATACCTACCGCCAGCAGTTGGTTAAACGAGTACTCCTCTGATTTAGCAATGCTCTGTCAGATATACAATGGATAGTTTAAAAATAATTATCAAAATTGATGCAGCAGAGATATAATTTTTTTCCACTCACTCTTCTTCCTTGTCAAAACCTGGTGCCTTCATTACCCATAGTGCCGACAGTTTGGTCAGAGATTTGGACATGTTATGAGATTTGGGTGTGTTATGCTAGTAGCGGCTAATGTAGCCTCGAGCCGCTAGCCTCAAGCAGAGATGAAGAGGGTTCTACAGAGGTCTGGTAAACTCACTTCTTTTTAACTCCACAACCCCAGATTTATTTTCATTTTCAACCTCGTAGTCTTCAGCCCCAGCTGACGCTGACTTACATGACATCACTTGAGGCAATTTATCTGACTTTGCACAGCTCACTCTGGAGGCACTAAAGGCATTATAAACTTTTTTCACATATGCAGCTATAGCCAAACTTGCCAGCATGTTATATTTCGTTTGTCTGAGCCGCACAAAAAAAGGAATGTGGAATTTTGTTGTCACTGTGAGGTTTTAAGACAAATGTCTGAAAGGTCCTGGTAAACATCTTCTTTAAATTTCTTGTATAGCTTTTCTTAATTTTATGAATTATTTCTCATTCATTGAAGCTGTTACTGAAAAATGCAATGCAGCAGAACTTGGTCTTGAGTATTGTCTGTGTAAAACATGGTTGGCTTCTCATTTTTTTATTGAAAGCAAAGCAATGTTTATTATTTTGCTCTGAGGAGTGTTTAGATTAATTCTGGGAAAAGTTGCAAATACAGAATTTAACTGAAGTAGAAATACACTAGACAGGTTGAAGGGAATAGGTGAAATAAAACAGGAGTTTTCAATCTTGCAGTGTAAGATTTTCTAATTACTATGCATACTTGCATTAAATGCAAGACTGTCCACTCAAGGTGAAGGGTATCTTTCAGTTTCTGTCTGTTTACAGTATTGGAAGGAATCCAGACTGATCAGTCTCCTTCCATTGGGATCAGCCTTTACTGTAAACACGAATAACTAAATATTTAGATAAGAATAACTGTGCTCTATTGTGCTCCCTGGGCTGCAGGATGTGTTAGAGGAATGAGGATTGTGTACAAGAATTGCAGCTGTCCAGAGCTCTGGGTTTTGATTGGCAGTAGGTCATGACTGACTGTTCATGAATTAGTTCTTGTTGCTATTCCGCTGCCGGTGCTGAAGTCTGTTGTCTCGCCTGTTCTCTGTATTACACATACTCGAAGCTGTAGGCTTTCAGGTGTTCCAGTTGCTGCTCTACTTGTCCTTGAATAGTTTGCCCTTCTTTGTTCGCTCTGCTGTAAAAGTGCCAACATATAGTGGATGAAATACAGCACACACGTCACAACCATTTTCAAACAAACACTCGGGTCTGATAAGAAAAATGGCCATCATTTGCTTTCATGAATGCAAAGAAAGACACCTTCATATACCTTCTCAGTCTCTGCTATCGCTCAAAGTGTGTTTTCATCCCTAATCATACCCAGGTGGTACATAAGTCATTTTGACACTTTTATATACGATAGACTGTATGTGTGGAGTCTGACTAAGCACTAATAGCACCCTGAAGGGACTCTGGGATGGTAATGACATTCTAGACTGGCCATATTAACCAAGCACAAGTGAATCCATTTGTAATGAATCATTGGAAAATGGTCTTTGTGGCAATTTCAGAGGAGGAAGCAGGGAGCTCCTGGCAGCATTGCCTCATGAGTGGGCCACGATTTCTCTGTCTAGGTGTTTCAGGGGCCGAGTCGAGTGCTTTACCGACAGATTGCCGTACAGCTTGTAAAGGTAATGAACAATGTGCTGTCTGAGTTGAGGAGATTCGACAGCCTTCAAGCAGCTCTTGTCAAAACCACTAGGTCCTGACCGACCTGTGTAACATGAATCTAATGCAGTTGCTGTGTTTCGCTCCCTTAGGTCTGGTGATTGGCTTTTCTATGACTCCACCCATCCTTGACAGCTCCAAAGACGACCTAGTGATTCCTGTCCACCAAACACTCACAATTACATGCAGGTATGTGGTTGTTCTTTGGTTTGAGTGTGCATGGACTTGTGCATCAATTTCTGTTTGTTATTGCAGTAAGCCAAAAAATCTATATCGGTAGAAAGCAAAAACTAAAATCAGGCGCCCTATTTTGTAATAATGACCCGATGATACTGGCAGGAGTTTGCATGAGCAATACAAAACATCTTTGGCGATGGAATTAATGACTCTTTTACCACAATCTATTTAGGCAATATCCCAATTAATTTACCAGTAACAGAAAAATACCTGCTGAATATGTTATTAGCTGCCAGCAAGAAAGCTCGAAAACCAATCTTCTAACAAAGACAGACTGTTTTTATGTTGTAAATGTTATCCAAGGGATGGAGACAATAACCTTTATGTTATTAGAGACACTGGGAAAAATGGGTTGTGTATCTTTACAAGGTTATTGCTGTTCTTTTACTGGATGAACTGACAAATACGTCCATTAGTATAGTATTTATATAACGGTATGGGTGACCAGTTGTTTTGTTTTGTTCTTCTGTATGTTGTGATAAAAATGCAAAAACTAAAAATAATAATAATAATGACCCAATGATGCCAAAAGTCAGGGGTTGGCAATTAAGTCTGCCATCGGTCTAACTATTTTTTTTGAGTCATTACATAGTGGGCCAGAACATAGTCAATTTATCATTTATAATCCATCATTTACTGTGTGCCTGTTACACTCAGTCAGTAGTGCACAGGACTCCTGTTCAAAGGGTTGTGTGTTCAACTCCCACTTGCTGCAAATATTCTCTTTCTTCCTTTTCAACAAATTCATTATGAAGAGATGGTTTTACACATTCACAATTAAGCATGTGCAGGAGTGTGTGCGTCCCAGCGATTGGTCCACATCAACCTATGGATGCTTATTTTTATTTGCCCAGTATCTCCAGGCATAGGAAATTCCTGCTTTTCTCAATAGCTTTTTCAGACTCTTTTGAATTTCCTCCATAACTTTTCAAAGTAAAAACTCTCAGTTAACGCGCACATAAAGTACTGCTGCAAAGACATTCTCGCGCTTTTATTTTATTGGCACAATCACTTAAGAAGAAGTGATTATGTGGGTAACTTTTGCTGTCATGCTAAGATCTGTTTCAGAACCAGTCGCTATATGTTTGTTTGTTTTTTGCCGCTATGATAATAATAATAATAATAATCTTTATTTGTAGAGCACTTTAGTTACAAAAACAAGTTACAAAGTGCTTTAACAAGTGTAAAGAATAATACCCAAAAGACAATAATACAAAAACAATACAAGATAAAAGCATGAAAACATTGAAAAGACTAAAATACACGTTTAAGATGAATAAAAAATTAGTAAAATAGAATAAAATAAAAGGGATAAAATAAAGTCAAATAAGATCGGGAAAGGCTCTGCTATAAAAGTATGTTTTAAGAAGGGACTTAAAAGAGTTCACTGACTCAGCCGACCTGATTTCCTCGGGCAGGCTGTTCCAGAGCCTCAGGGCCCTGACAGCAAACGCTCTGTCCCCTTTAGTTTTCAGTCGAGACTCTGGAACAGACAACAGACCTCTGCCCGAGGATCTCAAGGTACGTGCTGGTGTGTATGGGACTAAAAGTTCAGAAATATAACAAGGCGAGAGGCCATGAAGAGCTTTAAAAGTGATCAAAAGAATTTTAAAGTAAATTCTAAAACATACTGGGAGCCAGTGTAATGAAGCTAAAATAGGAGTAATGTGGTCATATTTCTTTGTTCTGGTTAAAAGCCTGGCAGCTGAGTTCTGGACAGTCTGGAGTCGATCAATAGATTTTTGGGTTAAACAGGTGAAAAGGCTGTTGCAATAATCCAGGCGTGATGAGATGAAGGCGTGTAAAATGGTCTTGGTGTCCTTAAAAGTTAACATAGATCGAATTTTTGCTATATTTCTAAGTTGATAAAAACATGATTGAACAAGCTTTGTGGTATGCTGCTCGAAATTTAAATTACTATCTTTGCCACAGGCTTAATGTGATTTACTAGGGAATCTGCTGGGACCCAATGACTAGGATTTCTGTTTTGTCTGTTGAAATTATTTGACATCCATTTTTTAACTTCACAAAGGCAGTTGTTAAGTGAACTCAGCATTCCAGGGTCTGTGGATCTGACGGGCAAGTATATTTGTGTGTCATCAGCATAAATATGAAAAGAAATGCCATGTTTATGGATAATATGTCCAAGGGGAAACAGATACAAGGAAAACAAAATGGGTCCTAAGACCGACCCCTGAGGCACACCATATTTAACTGGACAGAACGAAGAGACATAGTTGTTTACAGACACGCAAAACTTCCTATTTGACAGGTAGGATGAAAACCATTCTAGGGCCGTACCAGAGATCCCCACCCAGTGCCTCAGTCTGTCTAACATGATGTTGTGATCAATGGTGTCAAAAGCAGCGCTAACGTCCAGGAGTACCAGGACTGAGCACATACCTTCATCAGCAGACATTAAAAGGTCATTGGTGACTTTAAGCAGGGCAGTCTCAGTGCTGTGGTACTTCCTGAAACCAGATTGAAACTTTTCAAATATTTTGTTATTTTCCAGTACAGTAAGCAGCTGTTTGGACACAATTCTTTCTAGAATCTTTGCAATAAAATGCAGTTTTGAAATTGGTCTAAAATTATGTGGGAGGGAGGGATCTAAACCAGGTTTCTTTAAAAGTGGGTTTATGCAAGCCGTTTTAAAATAATCAGGGACACAACCAGTAGACAGGGAGCTGTTGAAAACAGAGATCAAATGAGGCCCAACAGAATCCATTACTTTCAGTAAAAACTTTGTAGGTATTACATCAAGTGGGCTGGAGGACACTCTCATTTGTGATACTGCGATACTTAAAACTCTCTTGTTGCTGTTGAGGAACCTCTGAGTAAGAGGCCGCGGGGGTAATAGAGGCTCTGATTGACACCACCTTATTGGTAAAATAAGATAAAAACAATTCACAGTCATCATTACTTCCAGCTGAGGCACAAGGAGGGGTTTGGGTTTACAAGCTGATCCACAGTCTTAAACTGAAACCTGGGATTGTGTTTACGTGTAGTAATGAGTTCAGAAAAATAGTGTATTCTCGCATCCTTAACCATGTTATTGTAGTTGATTAATGAATCCTTCACACTGAGGTAATGGACTTGGAGTCTGGATTTTTTCCATCTGCGCTCTGCTTTCCTGCATTCCCTTTTTTAGGCTGCAAATGCTGTCATTTATCCAGGGTTGCTTACTAGCTTTAGACATAGGCCTAACCTTTAGAGGAGCAGTAATATTTAGTGACGACAACCAGATATGATTGAAGTGATCGACCAGATTGTTGGTGTTGGAATCAGACAGGTGTTGGCTTTGGCTCTGAAAGAATGTGCAAAACTTTGAAAACTTTGTTCATTAAAGATGCAAGAACACACGGATCTTGGTGAGGAGGCATGAGTAACAGGCGAATCGCAGCTAAAAACAATACATCTGTGGTCAGATATGGTCATGTCCACTAATTCCACAGAGGAAATGCTGACACCCAGGGTAAAAACCAAGTCCAGTGTATGACCACGGTTATGGGTTTGCCCTTTGACATGTTGTTTGAAGTTAAAAGAAGTGGCCATATTTAAAAGTCAGTTGCATTAACATTGGTGGGGTCATCAACATGAATATTAAAATCGCCACAAAGAACAATTCTGTCATAATTTAAAACCAGAGTAGATAAAAAAATCAGGAAGTTCTGATAAAAATCCTCCAGGCAGTTTTGGGGGGCGATAAATTATAACAAATATGATAGGTTGCAGCCCTCCAACTTTAAGAGTGAGAACTTCAAAGGAGTTAAATTCATCACAGCGTACTTGATGACATTTTAAATTTTTCCTATACACGCTCACTAGCCCACCACCACGACCACTGACCCTCGGTTGACTAAAACAATCATATTGAGGCGGACACAGTTCAGCTAGCTGGCTATAGTCATTCATTTGCAACCAGGATTCAGTTAAAAACATAAAATCTAGATTTGCAGACAAGATAAAATCATTTAAGATAAAAGTCTTACTTGAAAGTGATCTCACATTGAAGAGAGCCATTTTAAATGAGTTTGTTCTGGGTGCTGGAGTTGGTACAGTTGTCCTAATCCATAAGAGATTACTATAATTTCTGTGTGGGATGTGCACATTTCGGTTTATTAAAGCCATAAGAGATTCTAAGTGTGCAGTATCACGGTGGTGGAATGTAACTACATTTACTCAAGTACTATGATTAAGTACAAATTTCAGAAACTTGTCCTTATCTTGACAAGTCACTTTATACTTATAATCCACTACAATTCAGAGAGGAATATACTTTTTACTGAAATAGGGTGCATTGTTATAGATAAAATTACCCAACGGTAAATTAAATTAGAGGTGTCATTTTTCATTCAAAAATACTGAACATTTCATGGATTCGGCTTCTCAGAAGGATTTGCTGCTTTTCCATGTCTTAAATTACAGTACAAAACAAAAATAAAGACGTATTCAAACGAGTAATCAGGGAATCGAGAAAATAATCATTAGCTGCAGAACTATATGAAACTGTTTAAAAATTTGCGCAACTACAACAGAAAATGCTGCTTCATTCAGAAATAACATCCCATGATCTAATATAAAAATATAAAGTTCACAAGGACCATTTTCTGCATTGAGTACTTTTGATAGGTAGAGTTTGCTAATAATACTTTGGTATTTTTACTTAAATAACATTTGTAATTCAGGACTTTTATTTGGATAATGGAGTGTTTTACAGGGTACTGTTGTTATTTTAGCTGTCTGAAGACTTTGTCCACCACAGTGTTTTTGATGCCTTATGTCCTTCTGATAGAAACTAGTCAAGTCAAATAAATTTCATTAAAAAAGCCCTAAATGTTTCTGTACAACAAGCGACTCCCATTTTGCATAAGGAAACCCTCCATAACAAACCCTTGTAACAGAATTTTTTTTTTAATCCATCTGCCTATCTAATATAAATCCCCACAAAAAATACCACATCCTATAAGACACATGGAGATTTCTTTCTATCCTAAAACACAGCCAGCACTGATTTAAGTGAGGTGAGATAGGAATTCACTTATAATAACCGTCCTTTATCCTTATGAAATCTCTGCTGCGCTGCCTGCTGCCAAGCTGTCACTCCATCACATGTTTTGTTTCTGCGGTTCAAAAAAATGCTGTCTTTGGAAAGCTGTGATACCTTTGGACTCTATCCAATGCAGGTCTTCTTTGCATGTACACCTCACATAGCCGGCACCACTTACAATCTCCTGGGAGAGGGAGTCGGTTTCATTTTAGTCAATTTAGTCTTCACAATGTACAATTTTCTAGAACCTAGATAGATAGGCGCTATTCACAAGGGTTGGAAAATAACCCACAGAGTCCTTTCATTGCCCTCTGTGATTTTTGCAGTTATTTCCAGTCATCACATTTTGGCACTGTCTGCAAATGTGGACATTTGTAGTTGGTGAAGGCAGGTGGCGAAAGCATAGCTATCAGTTTTCAGATAGCCATTATGATTGCACTCAATCTCGCTCATAATGCCTCAGGGTTAACATGTCCAACAATAACTCAAATTTATGTGACAGAGCACATAGCAAAAAGGGATGTGTGGATGCACAGAAGAATTCATGGCAAAACACACACAAACAAACATGTAGACAAACGCTTTTACAGTTAATAGGTGATGCTGACTGGTAGAATGTGAATAATAAAGATAACGAAAAGCATTTAATTACATTTTTAAAATAATTTAAAGGCTTCTGTTCGCATCTTTTACAACAATAATCAGGTGCTCATATGTATGTTGAAACAGTTTTGCTTGCTGTAATCTGCAGCTGACTATTTATATTTAAAGACAGAAAAATGTGAATTTATCCTTTTATTTCAATAATTTTTTACCTGAGGATGATGATTTATCATCATGAAGCTCATACTAACTAATGAAATCTGTCTCTCTGTGCTTGGACCTGACGTCTCCTCAGGGGACAGCGCACTCTGGCCTGGGCCTGGCCTGATAAGACTCTGGTGGGACGGGAGCTAACCGACCGTCAGGCCCAACCGCTGACCACCTGGGTCCCCGGGCAGAGGGTTGCCTTGGTCAGAGAGTGTCCGGGTCAGCCAGGGAGGCCGTACTGCAAGAGGCTGGTCCTGACTCGGGCGCAGGCCAAGGACACGGGCTACTATCGCTGCTATTATAAGGATGTCAAGGCCGTCATTGTCGGCACGACTGCCGTCAGCATTTATGTCTTCGTCAGAGGTGAGCCACACTCCCACATGCTCTCTCACACACACACACACACACACACACAAACACACACAGACTAAGTTGACACATGAAACTGACTTGAAAATGAAAATTGAAAATCTCTCAGTGATTTGTTCAGCTTTCTGTCTCAGCGTAAAATATTCATTATACAGTGTTGTTCCAATCTTTCTCTTATTTCAAGTAAATGTGTTTGTACATATCAACAGGTTTGACAAAACAGCTTATTTCCGGCCATGGGTTTTCTTCTATATTTAGAAATAAATTTTATATAGTAGTGAGTCTGCATTTTGTGGGGCCATTTTGCTGTTTGAATTTCTCTGTTTAAAGAGGGCATGTTTCATGTCCTGCCTGCATGACCTGGTCTGCAGCTCTTTAGCTTGGCTGTATGGACCCTTTCGTCTTCAGTTTCTCTTTTCCTTGGGAGGTTCACAAGAACATCCATAGACGTCTTACTGAAACAGATCTCCTGTTTGAATGTGACTTCAGTATCAAAGCAGCCCCTGCATTATTAGAACTGGAAGTTGTTGACTTTGCCTCAGCAACACCCTGGTAGCTGGCAGGATTAATGTTTGGGAAATTAGAGATACAAAATGTTTGATAAAGGTAGGAATGAGCATTCACTTTTCTAATTAGAGAGAGGACATTCAATCTTAATTCATCAATATTGAAATATAGCAGCAACTTTAATTCACCTTCTCACGAGACTTTTCATGTGTGATGGATAGGGAGAGTGGGACAGACAGATGATTGTCATGTTGGGGAATTCTGCTGACCAGTCCACTCATGTGAAACGCCTGTTTATCCCCTCTGACAAGGTGCCAAAACAGTTTCCACAGAACTAACCAGGGGGCTGATCAGAAGCAGATGAAAATTGCAGCCATAAATTAGAGCCAGCGTGTGGCGGGATGAGAAGGGACGCATGTGGATTGAGTTAGACAGGCAGATGTCTCCCCTTCGCCCCGTCTCTGCTGCGCACTATCATCTAAAAACACTCAAACACACATGATTGTACCGTATGACCTCTGACATGCACATTTTCATTGACATTCTCACACTCATGTGAGTTGTGTATTATTTCTGTTGCCTGCATTTAGACCACCGCAAGGATGAAATGCAGTTTAAACTTCTCGGTAGGACCTTTTGTTTGGCCTATCAGCAGCTTGAAGTCGTTGCTTTGAGTGCTGCATAAAAAAAGTATGAAAATAATAGAAGGCTTAATGTGGAAAAACAAAGACGTATGAAAAGAAGCGAACAGGTTGTAGTCACAACATCTTTGGCTGGCACACAAAAGTCGCAGGTATTGACATGAAAGCCTGGGAGATAAGCTTTTTTTTATAATAGTGTGCGCTCATGCTGTGGGAATATGAGGTTTTGTAGTGATAACAGCTGCAATGTAAATTGGTGGCACAATTGCAATGAGGTCTCCCAAAGCCCCAACCCCGCAACAGGAGAGTCTGTGAGTCACACACAATATAAAGTGAAACATCAAGGTGTTAAGGAAGAAATGCAGGAGAGATATTTTCCACTAAGAGACAGCTTGGGGTGAACTGTTTAGAGGAGGATTAAACCCCCCGGCTGCCTGTCTCTCAGCTGACATGTAATAGCAGTTCTTAATGCTATTTGCTGTGTGGGGACAGACCCAACTGTTGCACTACATGTAATTATGATAAACTCCATATATGGTGTGTCCTTGGGGGTCATTATCACGCTGTGAGATATCTGGCTGCCCGTTCATTAAATTACCTCAGTAATAGCCACCGTTATCACGTCTGGTATCAGGTTTACCCTTTAACAGCTCCCTGTTTCTATCCGGTATTTAGATCCAGAGCAGCCCTTCCTCAGGAGAGGCAGCTACAGCCCGGATGATTCAAATGGCATGGAGACCATTTTCGTCAGGCGCTCTTCAACGCATGTGATAGTACCATGTCTGGTCACGGTGCCTGATCTGAATGTCACTCTGCACGTGGTTTGTACTCACCACAGATTTCTCACTCTCCATTGTTTCTGTCAAGTGATTCTCTAATCGATGATTTGATGTTTTTTCATGTGTGTGTCATCTCAGTTGGCCACACCTCTGGAGAAGAGTGGGATGACATGGGACAACAAGCAAGGCTGGTCCATTCCCAGACAAATCCTAGACACTGTGTCGGGGATCTTCTTAGTTTCGTGTGGCGCCACACTGGGAGGCAAACAGTATCAATCACCCAGCTACCTGTTCCACCCTACAGGTAAAAAAAACACGATATCTCTGTATGACTTCAAAGGTTAGAAGTCTTCAATCACTTCTAGTGTTGCAGCCAAAAGGATCATACAAACCTTAACTTCAGCAGTTATAAAAACATAACCGACCCAAATGCTAATATTTAAATTAGATTTGAAGCTCTTGTTCAAAGGTGTGGTGCTAGAATGACTGCATTGTCACCATAATTCTGCATGCCAGTCAGGGAGCCAATTACGCCTTAATTTATTTTGAAGGATTTTATTTCATTATGTAATTTCCTCAAATGCAACTCCCTTTTTATGCGTGGACGTGTGCCATCATGCTTGCAGAATTAAAAGAAAAGGAGGAGAAGGAAAGCATAATTACATTTTAGGGAACCAAGATGAAGAGGCGAGATTTCATGTTGAGTTTCCCTCTCGTTGCGAGCGAACTCTGTGAGACCTAGAGGCTCTTTGCTATGCTGTGTGAGATTATTCACCTCTCACTTCAGAGGGCGAAAGGAAACTCATACCCACCGCTGCGGGCCAAAACTAACAGCAGCATCATTTAGAGGAGAAACTGAGAGCGAGTCTTCACTCCGAACACTAATGGAGCGTTTAAACAATCAGGCCATCACAGTGTGCTGCACAGACATCACCAGCATACGTGTCGCATGTCATTTCCAGCGACTGCGGAGAGAGGTGGCTTGAATATCAGAGATACTGGCCAGTGTCCAAAGCTTTCTTGTCTTTTCTCTCTTATCTTTAATTAAGGCTTCACTGTATTCCACTTTAATTTCCTTCACAGATAAATAGCTTGACACATGAATGGAAATAGTGCAAGCCTGTGACAGACAGCTTCTTTATAGTAGGATGGCTCCTCTGGTCCAAAGGGAAGTCATTTCCTCTGGTCCTGGAAGGAAGGAAAAACTGCTGACGATGTCACCGTGACCTCTCCCACTGTCTCCCTCCCCCTTTTTTTATTTTTTCCCGGACAGGAAGTCAGGTTTACGATGTCAAGCTGTTTCCTGAGGACCCAGTCGAGTTGTTAGTGGGGGAGGCCCTCACCCTGAACTGCACAGCGACGGTGGAGTTCGACACTGGAGTGGTCATTTCGTGGTCTTACCCTGGCGAAGAGGTACACAGCAGCAGCAGTTGGTCGCATGTTTAATGGCGCCAGTAAATAGAAAACTGAATTTTTCGACTATTTCTTCTCACCAGACGAACAGCTTGGTGGAAATGAAGTCTTATCGTGAAGCTCTGTCTCATGCCACAGAGGCTGTTAGCATCCTGACCATCCACAGTGTCAATGTCACAGACACTGGCACATACAGCTGCAACGTCACCAGCATGGACACAACACAAACCCAACAAACTCAGGTCATAGTTTATGGTAAGCACCAGCTCAGAACAGTGCACATGTACTACTTGGCCCCCCTCTTGTTCAATAGTCTGGTAAATAAAGTATCTGTACATAACAAACAGAGTAAGACTAAGAGTCTGTCCATGTTAGCAGCTCTGCAAGGCTGTACTTAAACCAACGTATTGGACAAATTTAAATGATGATAGCACTAGTGGAAAACACAGGGCATCCCCAAAGTTTGTAGGATTCATCTTGAGGGTCTGAACGAAATTGTGTGCCAATTTATCCAATAAATTTCTCTTAAAACTACATAGGTGAACCTCGTGGTGGAAAAGCAATGATTCCCAGAAGAAATGTCTGTGTTAAATTCTTGGTAATCCATCCAATAGTTGTTGAGATATTTCAGTCTGGACAAAACCGACAGACCAACATTGCCATCCTTATGCATGGCTAAAAACAAAGCAGGCCTACAACTTGCAATTACGGTATACTGGTCGGCTCAGTAATGTCTATTATGGAGCAATATAAATGTAGCTTTACTTTGCTACCATTACCTTACATAAGCCACCATCATATCGGTCATATCAGACCGAGTAAGGCTCTACTGGAAAAATCCTGAGGGTATTGGGTAGTGTTGTAGGCTTCACGGATGGTTCTGATTCCAATGGTGACCCAGAGTCACAGCAAGAACACACAGCAACTTCCCAAACCACTCGTTACGTATTTAGCAATGAGTTGGCACAACCTCTAGGTCACCATTTGAATCCACAGTATCTGACTTACAGCGGAAATTCTCTACAAAGGAGACATCTATAAACAAAGGTTTTTGGTGGAGATCTGTTTAAGCCATGAGACTCTCATAATTACTTCATATAAACGGGTAAATATCTCTTCTTCCAGAAGAGCCATTTATCAGCCTCAACTACAGTAATGGACCAGTGGTGGAGGTAACTGCTGGCCAGAAGTCGTTCAAATTACAAGTAAATGTGTCCGCCTTCCCCACACCTACAACACAGTGGTAAGATAAGATTCTCTGGTGTATTCATCAAATGCAATGTGCAATTTCTAAAAACATACCATTCGTACAGCTTAGATTTACAGATTCATTTAAGGCTCAGCTGGAGTATCCTGTACTTTAGAAACTGTGTTTTGTGTGTGTTGTGTCCAGGTATAAAGATGGAAAGCTTATAAACCAGCGTCTGGAGTTCAAGATGAAAAGGATGAGGATGCACCTTAATCACGCTTTGGAGATCAAAGATGTTTGTCACGAGGATTCTGGGCTGTACACAGTGCTGCTAAAGAACGGTGCTGCTGCGCTGGAGAGGAGGCTCAACATCACGCTTGTTGTCAACGGTAACTGGTCTGTTGGTCTGTGTACCCTCAGTGGGCATCACGCCAGATATTTTGTGTATAAAACAGTGGATGTGCAACAGTTAAAATTCCTGCTACGAACCTATAGAGATTTACAAATTTTCCACATAAGGAACATGGAGTGTATGAACATGAAGTGTTATGATGAGTGTTTTTATACAAAAGGGTGCAATAAGAGTCAACCGCTTATCCTGCATATAGGGTCGCGGGGAAATGCAAAGATGATTTTATTAATTTATTGGAAGAGATATTTTTGGGGTTAAGGTGTGACTATACTGTGTAATATTTACCAGAGGGAGTCAATGTAAACAATGCATTTTCTTGCAGATTTCTAGTCGTGTTTTAGTTTCCTAGTTTCTTAGTCTGAAGACATTCAAACCAGATTGCCAGGAGAATCTAAATTTCTCAAGGCTGTGTATGAGAAGTATTTGTGTTAGCCCTGTGACTGACTGGAAACTAGTCCAGGGTGTTTCCTTGTTCTGCCCAATGAACCTAGATAAATACATATTATTTATTGTCTCTCCTCCTCCACAGTTCCCCCACAGATCCATGAGAAAGAAGTAGCAGATCCTTCCAGTCCTTACCCCAGTGGCAGCAGCCAGACTCTAACATGCACCGCCTATGGTCTCCCTGCTCCCAACATCAGCTGGCAGTGGAGGGCCTGGGGCCCGTGTGTCCAAAACAGCACTAGGAGCAGACTGTAAGAACATCTCTTCCTGATACACACACTCACACACAGGGCTGATGTTTTTTGGAATCTCTGTGTAACCATTGTGGGAGCAGATAAGGTTTGATCGAACAGGACAGAAAAGAGGAGAGGAGTGGTATACAGTGCATGAAGCGCTATGTGAGGACCAAAAAGGAAGAAGAGGTCTGTGAAATTATCTAGCTCTGAGTGCAAAGAAAGGGAGGAGATGATGAAGAAAGGAACGTGGAGGTAGATAAAAACAGCAGAGATATAGAAGGGAGGTGGATAAGAAGTAAAAAGAGGAAGGAGAAGACAAAAGGAAAATGTATCTCACAACCTGCTTCCTCCCCCTTTGCATTAGTAATGAACCTGCGGCTGCGACATGGTTCAGCTCTCACACAGCAGTCTCACTTTCTATTATACAGAGGCAAACACTTAATGCGCACACAGACTCACACGCATGTTTGTGTGTCAGAAATGCACATATACCACCTAAGTGGGTT
Organism: Micropterus salmoides; assembly: GCF_014851395.1. Lineage (NCBI taxonomy): Eukaryota > Metazoa > Chordata > Actinopteri > Centrarchiformes > Centrarchidae > Micropterus > Micropterus salmoides. Next base: position 14,185,663 of record NW_024044237.1, read on the forward strand.
TGACCAGGGTGCAATATATCACACACACACACACACACACACACACACACACACAAACAAACACTTAAACACTGACATGGCCAGGCACCTACCACAACACAATATAATGGATTCTGTGGACAGCCATATAAAGCAGATTTCAGTTATTTCCTATCCCTTTAAGCCCCAGTGTTGGGATATCCTTAAATATTCACCTGCCTCCACCTTCCTTTAGGCAAAATTTTTGAAGTTATTGCTTTTCTCTTGACCTTTCCATGTGGGTATGCAACATGAGTGCAGACACAAGACGCCCAACCTGTTGTTATAGGCAGTAAACTCTGAAATACACAACAGTGGCATCCTCAGCTCCAGCTGTCTAGTTCATGTTCTCTGTACGTCTCATGTGACATTTCATGGGCACTGACTGAGAGGCATGGCTGTGTTGACCTTTTCTGGTATATAAGAATTGAATTTTGATCTGATGTTCAAACATAGAGTGTAGAACAAATAAATCTTTAAATCTGGAGACAAATCTTGAGTCACAGCATTCAAGCTGAACACCAACTGAATTAAACTGTTTTGGCCAAACGTCTCTGCAAAGCTTGAGAAATTATGTGGATAATCCACATGATGTGGACAGTGTGTGTATTAGTGACACTGCATGGACAAATATATAATATATATATCAAATTCTCCCCAACCACAAGGTGTTGCGACTGTTGAAATAAATAGTTTGATTCTCTTACTCACTTTCTTTACGAGAGGTGAGTAGGTTGATATCACTCTTGTATCTAAACACTAAATATGAAGCTTCTGCCAGGAGACATTTAGCTTAGCTTAACACGACTGGAAATAGGGGGAAAACTCACTGATGAACACATTGTATGTTTGTTTGTTTAATGTGTACAAAAAACAAAGGTTGTGGTTATGTGCTGGACAATTTCCTGGCTGGGAGTGGTGACTTCCTTGTTGTCACTGTGAGGTTGCGAGGCCAGTCTCCAGATAACAAATTAAATACAACATGTTCATTACTTAGCTTTAGAGGTTCTGGAAGGCGGATATTTTTTACCTTTGGACAGAGCCAGGCTAGCTGTTTACCTGTTTTCAGTATTTTTGCCAAACTAAGCTATCCATAGTTTCATACATACAGATGAGAGTGGTATTTTATTATCTAATATGAAAGAAAGCAAATAAGTATATAAAATGATTAACTAGTTCTTTAAAATTAAGGTAATCATGTTAATTTTTACTTAACAGAAAGTGGGCCTCAATGTCATCAGCTTAACAGGCATCAGACAAATAAAATCTTTTACGTTATGGTGGTGCTGGATGAAATGTCAGCGGATCACCAAAGTCGTTAGGAGGAATCCTCCGGGGACATGTTGTGGCAATCCATGCAATAGTTTGCTGAGATATTTCCAATGTACATTGTTAAGAGAGTGAAATTAAACTGACCCTGATTACCTTCTGCTAATGTAGAATACTTGAGTGGTGCCTGTAGGAGAAAATGCAAAACAAAATTCCATGTTTCATTAGTTCTGCTACAATGTTCGCTCTTTGGATCATAATAGAAATTGATCCCATAGTTTTTCCATTAGTTGCCAGGACACAGCATAATTGCCTCAGCTTTGGGATGCGAGCTGATGTTTGAATTTGAAATGCAATCCAGTGTGTGGGGAAAGAATCTCATAAAACCTCAGGATGTCTGGTTTGATGTGCTTCTGGATTCTCCCCCACTGCCCACTCTCTGCTATGCATGTCAATGAGTCACGAATGTGTCTGTGTTTTTCTCCAGGGTCCGACGAGACAGGAAGGGCCGGAGTGACAGGATCGCAGACTGTCAGAACTGGCAGGACATTAACTGGGGAAACGGCATGAATGAAATTGAGGCTATTGAAACGTCCCTTGAAGTGGTGGATGGCCGACAAAAGGTTAATCACGGCTGTTTGAACGTGGCTGCCATTCTATGTGCAAGCCCACCTTTTCATGAATTGAAAAATGAATACAGTTATATGATTATGAAATTTCTGTAAAAGAATGACTAGAGAGTATGATTAGGATGTAAACCAGAAAAGAGGACATTTATGTAAGTGTAATTATCCATGAACTGTGATGTTTTTACGTAAGTGTCCCAAATTCTGAGCTCCATAACACAGTAGAAATATTTAGAAAAGTCTTCCTCTGCAGACTTCCTGTAAGATGGTTATAAACACGTCAAGACAAACATGCAGGGGTGGTGGGAGAGAGAAATACATGCCTGTACATTTATAAACCACAATTATCACAACATGAGCACAAACAGAAACGTGTGCAACGTCTCAATGTTTTTCCAGTCACACCTGAGTGAGTTTGCTTCTTGTTTTCCCTGTCAGCACAAAATCTGCTTTGTGTCAGCTCACAGAGAATTACATGACAGCAGGCTGCACTTCCTTTTTAAAATGTGCACGTTTCCCCCAAATGAATTAAAGTCTCATCCACCTTTCCTCACCTCACAGACAGTCAGCAGGCTTCAGATTCGCAACGCCAGTGTTTCCGTCATGTACAAGTGTTCTGCTGAAAACAAAGTCGGCAAAGATGAGCGGCTGATCTACTTCTATGTAACCAGTAAGTATGTCGGGTTAGATTCCGACCTGAGTTTGACAATAAGGAACACAGAATGATTACATGGTCTGTTCCCCCCCAAATCCCCTGTAGTGTTATGTAGCCATGCAGACAATTGTCGATTTATTTATCAGGGTTTTAGAGATATCCCTCTCTGAGGTTTCTGCCTTCACCCCATTACAATGGAGGTGAATAGAATTTGTGGTGATCACAGCATTGGAAAAGTACATAAAAAAAAACCAGCAGCAACATTACTTTTACTGAAGAACACAGATGGATTATTGAACAGGGCTCCTGGGCACAAGCCCAACAGGTTAGCAGACCTTAAACAGAAACCTCTGCTTGAAGTGACTGCTATAAACAACTTTCATTGAAAAGTCACAGGGCTCAGTTAGAGTTAGCTAAGTCCTGATCATGTTTTTTAATCCTTATTTGTTCATACTGAGTATGATATCATGTCTGATCTGATGTTGATTTTCTGTTTGTATTTATTCATTTCTCTACAATAACGCAATACAATAATTTGAGTGAACCAACCCTTCAAGGAATAATTTTCATTAATGTCCAGTGCACACACTTAACCACCCCGCCTGTCCTTCTGTGTGTCTTAAAAGCCATCCCCGAGGGGTTCAGTGTGGACGTTCAGCCCTCTGAGAATCCCCTGGAGCAGGAGAAAGTGTCCCTGTGCTGCAGCGCAGACAATTATACGTACGAGCAGCTGCAGTGGTACCGCCTCGACCCCCAGGCTCTGCAGGACGAGCAGGGAAAGCCCCAGGAGCTGGACTGCAGGAGCGTGCACCTCTACGCAGCCACTCTTGATGGCCAGCTCTTCTTCCAGGAGCCATCCAACAGCTGGGTCCTGGACTTCACCATCCCCTCCGTACAGCTTCAGGATGAGGGTCATTATGTGTGTGAGGCTCAGAGCAGGCGGAGTGGGGACAAACAGTGCCTGTTCAGATACATCTCTGTCAAAGGTAAGAGATGAAAAAGATGAAAGCTCCAGACACAGACACACACACTTCGCCCGGAGTAGAAAGTAGTCACTCTAAACACCGCTAATTATAGAGGAAAGCTCAATCCTTGGCAGCAGAAACACACACGGGTCACAGTGGAGACACCCCTGAGATGCTTGAAGCTTAATAATACACACACTCGCAAATGCCCACGCAGCCCGAACACTCACATCCACACATAATACCTGGTGGGTATTATGGAGTACCTGGTGTTTGCACAGCATCGATATATAGTGACAGAAAAAAAAGAGCTGAGAGGCTGCTTGGCTGAAACAAACAAGTCCATGCTTCATTCATGTTGTGTGCTGTAACCTCGCATCAATGCCTGGAGAACAGATGTATGTTTTAATGAGATATTTTGACTTCTGACCTTTTTTCAATCCTACGAGACCCTTCTGTAAATATGTATATTGACAGTCCTTGGGTTTATATTGCACTGTTCACATCAGAGCAGACAAGTCATAGTGTTTATTTCCCTTCCCTCCTCTTGCTCTCTTTCTTTCTCTCTCCCTCTCTCCACAGCCCCGGAGGTGCCGCGGTACAAGCGCAGCCTCACCAACCAGACAGTGAATGTGACTGAGTCTCTGCGGTTGGAGTGCGTCGTGGAGGGCAGGCCTCTGCCCCGCCTCTCCTGGTTCAAAGACAACCAGCCTCTCCACCAAATGTCAGGTGAATGAATACACCTACACAGGTGATACATACGTTTACACAACAGCACAGCCGCCCACCCTCCAAACTCAGTGGCCACGCATACTAGACACTATTACTCTTACTATTACTCACCAGACTCTCGTATCTTCCCATGAGGTTATTTTGTTCAGGTGAGTTTCCATCAGGATCTGTTACATCCTGGCTTCACATTAGATAAAAGAGCAAAAAACATTAATTGTTAATATTTACTTTGGGTAAATGCTACCATTTTTTGTTGTGCTCTGTATCAAAAAAAATGGCAAGCTGGCAGCTGTTAAAAGCCAACACAGACACACTCACAGATACACAACCACCCACCAGCCATCCCACACACCTATACTGTTGAACAAATGTGTCAAACAGAACCAATGACAAGAATACACACACACACACACACACACACACACACAAACAAACACACCCAAAACCCTGCGGGCCGATAGACATGGCTCATTAGCTTTCTCAGCGTGCATCTCTTCTTAACATTTGAAGGAGATGGGGGGTGAGGTGGGACGGTCAATATGGTTCTGAGAGACTGACAGCTGATGCTCTGGGTTCACTCAGAGGGGCTGCTGGGGGCATGGGCGAAGAATTCCAGAAATGTGGTTGAACATGTTGCTGAATTTATGATGTGAGGTAAAGGAGTGCTAAAGCATGGCGTGTGCGTGTATGCCACTAATCATCCCGTGCCTCCTCTCAGGTATCCAGCTGCAGGATTCAAACCGCACGCTGAGTATCCAGCGGGTCAGAGAGGAGGACGCCGGCCTTTACACCTGCACCGCCTGCAACCAGCGTGGTTGTGTCCACTCCTCAGCCGCCGTCCGTGTCATCGGTGAGACAGCCACACACGCAGACACACACACACACACACACACACACACTCAGAAGCAGGCATACAATCACAGAGACACTTGATTCTGCTCGCACACTCTCACTGCTGCATGCTTTTTTTTCGAGAGCACTCACGCCTGAAATCACAGTTCACAGAGCTCACATCTTCACACACAAACACAAACAGATCTGTGTTTTAGTCGCTCAGCTCTCAATCTTTTCACTGCAGCTGTAGTTTTTGTGCTTGTTGTTACGCACAGCTCTCCAAAATACAGTAAGAGTCAGAGACATTTTACATTCTGAATAAATAATTTGATGGGTTTGCTGGAAGTGGTCTCATGATGAATAGCTGATCTGATTTAACCGTTTCGCACATTGACATAACCTAAAGATTTCAATGTTAAGGGGCTTGCGAGAAAGCCAGGATCAATAGTCTGTACTACAGCACCCCCTACAGTAGGTAAAGAGGAATGTCATCAAAGAGAGAGCTTAAATAAAGATGTGTGAGATGATAGGGTGGTGGCTGATATGTCAAAACATCTAAACGTGACTTTCTTTCTTTCTTTCTGTCAAGGTTCAAGTGACAAGGCCAATGTGGAGATTGTAATCCTCATCGGGACTGGAGTCCTTGCTGTTTTCTTCTGGGCTTTGCTCATCCTCATCTTCTGCAATGTGAAGCGGGTCAGAGGGCGCCACTTTTTGCTGCTTGTCTGTGTTTGTGCTGCCATGTTTGTGGGAGAAACTGACGGACTGTGACAGAGACACTTTAACACCTGACTCACATCGTGTCACGGCGTTTGAGCACAACCTGTTTGATCTTTGCAAAAGTCTGTAATTTACTCTTTCAGAGAATCACTGATATCTTCTTGGTCCAAATAATCTTTTATTGCTAATAGCCCTAACAACAAGCCTGCCTATAATGAGGCTTAAATTGCTTTTAATTTTTCCTCACTTGGTCACATATTAGGTTGCTTCACACTGTTGCTCAGCAGCAATTCACAGTGCAGTGCTGTCATTAACAAATCAATTTAGAGATGGCTATTTTTCTCTCTTCCGGCTTAAAGCATCTGTCTTTTTGTCTCTTGCCCCCATGTACACTTGTGCCCTAGGTGAGATCTTAAAATGTGCCCCTGCCAAAAAAAAAAGACAGATAAAAAATTTAACATATTGAGATCTTTGGTGACCTCACCTAGCAGCCTAATCAGCCAGTCACGACACACCAGCTCCTCTCATTAACATGAAGTCTTTAAAAGCAGCAGACAGTTTAATGAGCTGAGAGGAGAGTCTAAGCTGATGTTTTCTTAGAGGCAAAAATAGTATCCAAAGATGAATATACAGGAAGTAGCCTACTATGTATTAGCCGTATCTATTATATTAATAGAAATATACTGAACATCACCTACAGCATCGCTTTTGATGGTATACAGTGTTGGATTTATGTTGTAAACAACAGGAGAGAAACTCCTGTCATTGTGGTCATGATTACATCTAAAGATGCCCTAAACATTTCCTTTGTTACTGTTTGTTTTTTAATTACTGACATTTTAAAGGTTGCATTAGTCATACGAGGGTATGACATGTACAAGTGGCAGACACTTAAACTACTCCATATAATAATCCAGCAGAGGTGACAGATTTTGAAAATCAAGAGGAAGTTTGCTTTAAATAAAAATAATGACGTTTTATAAATAATCTCATTGAATAAAACTAAGATAGATGTGAATCTGTTTTTAACTGTGCAGAAAAGACACGTATCTGACGATTTACTTAGTTAATGAAGGTACCTGTATGTGTTATGCGCATTTTCCTGCTGCTGATGGCTACAGGTGTTTAACTTGAAGATAACTTAATCAGTCTTACATTCTCATTCTAGGCTTATAAAAATAATGGAGAGTGTGCACCTCAGCCTCTCTCTCTCTCACTATCTAATATATATATATCGTGCACCCTGCACTACCCTGCAACCCCTAGCGTTTGCCTCTACTGCAGCAACTGGCCCTGAAAGCCGTCACTGTTTCTGTAATATGAAATTAATAGTCAGCGGATGAAAATGATATGATAAAACAAACTTGCTTCCACCTTGATCACAATACATTTCTGACTCTTCTAATGCAATAAAACAGGTTTTATCAATCTTAAGTATGGTTGTAACCATTTCCTCTTTCTCTGCTCAAGATCTTTGCGACCTCTTTTTGTCCTGTGTTTCCAGCACCTCATTTGCCTCGTTCACCCCTATTCAGCCCAACACCTCCTCACCTTACATTAGCTCTTTCTCTCTCTGAACCTCAGGTTAACCCGGCAGACATGAAGACAGGCTATCTGTCGATCATTATGGACCCGGGGGAGGTGCCTCTGGACAAGCAGTGCGAATACCTGCCCTACGACTCCTTGCAGTGGGAGATCTCCAGAGACAGACTCCGATTGGGTGAGCGACCGGGAAGGGTGGGAGCAAAAGATGGATGGATGGTGGGATAAACGAGTGAATGGAAGGGGGGGGTGTCTGAGGAAATATACAGAGCAAATTGATGGATGAAACTGAATTAGTTTTCCATTTCCAGAATCCTTAATGGCATGAGTTTGGATCACGGCCATCCGGGCAAAGTGTTGCCAAGTAAAGTGCTAATGTTAAATATGTGCTCATTCCCAGCACAGCTTTCTAAAAACACCCTGAGGAAAAGCATCTGTTTCACGACAGCAACTTATGGGAACATGTTGTTTTCCAAATGCTGCAATTGAGATTCAAATTTCACCCCCACTGTCTATATGGATGCCAGATGCATGTACATTTTGTGTCTGCTCCCAACCACAACTGTTTGTGTATTCCAGTGAGAGTAAAACCAAGCCTGCGTAGATCAATGAGAATGAATATTCTGCTGTTTTTTCTCTTCTGTCTCCTGACATAGGGAAGGTTTTAGGCCACGGCGCCTTTGGTAAAGTAATTGAAGCATCAATCTTCGGCATCAGTAAGAGCAACAGTTTGGACACAGTGGCTGTCAAGATGCTGAAAGGTGAGATTTGTCTCTGTGTGTGTCCTGCTCATGTAAACAGCACATGAGTATTGTAGGAAGCTTTCTAAGAAGTCACTGACGTACAAATGTGTTTGTGTTAACATGACTTGGCAGATGTGCATATATAATATACATATGCAAAAACAAACAATAAGATGTGTTTTATGCATAATGCTGTGTTTCAGATGGAGCCACAGCCAGTGAGCATAAGGCCTTGATGTCAGAGTTAAAGATACTGATTCACATTGGTAACCATCTGAATGTTGTGAACCTGGTAGGCGCCTGCACCAAACCAAATGGTGAGTACAGATTTACATGTATTATTACATTTCATGTGTGTGTGCGTGTAGGGTGGCTAGAGGTAAACACAGATATGATATATAGAGTAAATGGTAACACCACAACTGTATTGTTTATGTTGATCGTGTCCAAGTTGGTTAGGTAGTTAACGTCTGATTGTTTTTTTCTTTGTCACTTTTTTCTGTTTTGAAAGATGTTGATGGAGACTGTTTCCTTTGGCATATTTAAGCAGAATACTACTGTTTTGTTTTAGAAATTTTGTGTACAGTTTGTGTACAAATTACATCTATTCAGCTTTGTTTGTCCTGTTGAGTGAAATTCCTTTTCAATTAGGTGTTTACATTATTTTGTCTACCCCTCTGCAGCCTCCACACAACATTTTAAAGAGCAAACAAACTGAGGAGGTCAAACAGCTGCCTCTCTTTTTCTTTGACACTCCTAATTTATGTATGTCCATACATCATTTTGACCTATGGGGCACATATTTGAGGGGGTTACATCTGAAAATGTTCACCCTGTGTACCATAAACAAAAGCAGCAATTTAGCCTGGGAGCTGATTTAAGGGCAGGAAATGCTTGAGGGATGCCAGGTCTCACTTTTTTGAATATAAAATGAGCACCTAAACAAGAGGCAGAGATAATTTTAATGAGACAAAACACTGTAAAGTGTGCTGAAGCACTTGTTGCCTACTTCATACAGTACTGTAGAGAAAACAGCTGACAATTAAACTGTCTTTATCACCAGGTCCACTGATGGTGATAGTGGAATACTGCAAGTATGGGAACCTGTCCAACTTTCTACGAGCCAAGAGAGAGTTCTTCCTCCCATACAGGGTATCCAAAACACGAAGCAGTTTCTGCCCTTTTATATTTGTTTGTTCTGCTGCGATACTGTGACTGCAGCTGAATCCGCTAAAAGAATCTGCTTTGCTTTAGTATAGTTTCATTGAACAGTATTTTCTTCTCACAAATTAAAAACCTATGACGCGTGTATTTTGTACTGGTTTTTTTTTATATTGATTTTGGGGGCGACGCATTGAACTGTTTCACCCACATAGGATCGATCTCCTAAAACTCAGAGCCAGGTGAGACGCATGATCGAGGCAGGTCAAATGGATCAAAGAGCTCGCCACCCACCTTCTCCATCCTCCTCCTCGCTCAGCAGTCCTCAGAGTCCACCATCAAACGTGCCCGTTCAGAATCCTGCTGTGGAGAAAAGTGAGTCTGTATTAATTAGTAAATGGTTTAACTCATTGTCTATTAACTGTTGTTGTTTAATTTCTAATTCGTTTGCTTCCCACCACTGCCCTTTACCCTTCGCCTTCTCTCTCCAGTGGAAGACTTGTGGAAAACTCCTCTGACGATAGAAGATCTAATTTGCTACAGTTTCCAGGTGGCTCGTGGGATGGAGTTTCTGGCCTCCAGAAAGGTTAATTGTCACCATTACAAAGAATTTATGTATAAGCTGTAGTGTCACCAGAGGTCGATCTCAGGGGCAGTGGGTTGTAGCCCCAGGATCATTCAGCTCTTCAGGCCTTTGTGCTTCTCAATTAACCAGAGCTGTGCTCTGCGTTTACACATAATATAAATAAAATATATAGTAGTGCAAAAATAAACAATACTTCTAGATTTGATTTGATTAGATTAAATTCGATTATATATATTTTTTTTAATCTACATTTTATTATATTGAAAATGTTATACAATTATATAAAAAAGTAAATCATAAATTGAAGCAAATAAAAATGTAATTGAATCCAATAAAAACCATTCATTATACATTTTTGATTAATTAAATTAAATATTGAATTAAATCTAAATTCAAGATTACATTAAGTTAAATTTCAAATTAAATTACACACAAAAATAATAACAATTTTAAATGTTTAAACATACTCTGTTGGCGATCATTTTATTTGATTTAATGTACTGATGTAATGTGTATGTCATGAAATGTAGTGCAAATCTTGATGTGCGCTTTTTTGCTTTGAGGAATAATTCTCACAAACAGCTGAGATTTTTTAAGTCATCAGCACTGCAAAACAAACACACACTGTGTCCAAGTAGTGAGGAGTTATCTGTCATCTCTGCTGTATTGGATTGTTTTAATTTGTTGCTGAGCTGATTTGATCTCAGCTGCCATCAAAACATGCTTTTAAAAGTTCATTGTTGTCTTTTTTAAAACACTAACCTACAGCCACAGTATCTCCCATATGAATCCACTGTTAATCGTATGAATAATGAAATTAAAATGGTGACAACAAAAAGCAGCTATAACTAATAATAAATATCAACGATGTGACAGGACTCCAAGCAGACCATCTGGCTTTAAATGACTCATCTAAACCAGTCGTTACCCTGTCGGCACGTTTACAGGACAGCTTTGTAAGTGATGTAGGATCTCCTGCAGTGATTCCACAGAGCCCAGCCTGGCCAAGACATAGTCCAGTCCCAATTACATACTGGCACAAAGACACTGAAACACACACGCAAGTCTGTTCCTCTATCCCCGTGGGGACATCTCATTGACAAAATACATTCCCTAGCCCCTAATCCTAACCCCTTAACCATCACAACTACATGCCTAACCTTAACCCTGACTGTAACCTAATTGTAACCTGAACCCTAAAACCAAGTCTTAACTCTCAAAAAGCAGTCCCCACGGTGACACGAGACCCTATCGGTCCCCTTGCTATTTACTTAATCCAAATCATATAATTCACTCATCGGAGACGACAAGGAGGAAACAATGTACACGTGCAAACTCTCCCACAAACATACAGGGACACACAAACACGCACACACACCTGCCGCAGGGCTATGATGTATGTGTGGTTGTGTGTGTATCCGCAGTGTATCCACAGAGACCTGGCAGCCCGGAACATTCTCCTGTCAGAGAACAACATTGTGAAGATCTGTGACTTTGGCCTGGCCAGAGACATATACAAAGACCCCGACTACGTCAGGAAAGGCAATGTACGGCACCCTCAGCCTTTACTAAGCATTAAACTCTTTTTTAAATTTTAGCACCCACATAATGATTAAATTTAAAGGCAGGTGTCCTTTCTGTTTATGTGACCGTGCTGTAATGGTTGCCTGGTGTTTGAATGTTCTCTCAGGCTCGTCTGCCCCTGAAGTGGATGGCTCCAGAGAGTATCTTTGACAAAGTGTACACCAGCCAGAGCGACGTGTGGTCTTTTGGAGTTCTCCTCTGGGAAATCTTTTCACTGGGTAAAGACAAAATCATAGCATGCTCATTTAATCTTTTATGAAGACACATTTGTGTAGATATCAAGGAAAGTGTGGAGTAGCTGTTTTTTAAAGCGCCTGTCAACCTCTCAAAAGCAATTGGGAATTAATTCTTTTAGAAGCAGATCTTCCTCACTGTTCCTCACCCAAACACACAATAACCTAACCTGACATGTTAATTTATGTCTCGTCCTCCTTTTGCACACCCTCAGGCGCGTCTCCGTACCCGGAGTACAGATTGACGAAGACTTTTGCAAACGACTGAAAGATGGCGTCAGGATGAGGTCACCAGAGACTGCCTCCCCTGAAATGTAAGTGCATGCTTTTATTAGCTTTTTCTCACTCATCGACCTCTTGAAGAAAAGTATAATTTGCTTTCAAATAAGATGTGTATCTCTAAATGTTGCTATTTGAACGAGCCAATCCCAAGAGCAAATGCTACTCTGCTCATAAATATCATAGCTGTAACCAAATTTTAAATTTAAAAGAGGATATAGGAGCAAATTTGTGGTCGAGTCCGGGAAGTTGACTACCACTGTGTCTGCTTTGTTGTGATGGTGCTGCCCTCTGCTGGTAGATATGGCATCATGCTGGCCTGCTGGCAGGGTGAGCCCAAAGAGAGGCCGACGTTCCCTGCCCTGGTGCAGATCCTGGGAGACCTGCTCCAGGACAACGGCCTACCTGTAAGTCCACTGCTGCAGAGACATTTACTATAGCAAGGGATGTTTTTAGTTATTAATGATGAGTTTACAGGGCTTGACTTAATCTTTACTCAAAAAGTACTCCCTCCAGGACGGGAAGGACCACGTCCCCCTGAACCACTCGCAGAGCTCAGAGGATGATGGTTTCTCACAGGCCTCATCGCGGCCTCCATCTGAAGAGGAGCTGAGACTGGCCTGCAACACTCTGCCCACAAGGTAGTAATGCATGTCGTCCTTCAAGAAACCATGAAATTAAATGACCTGGAAAACTGTCACATTACACATTATAGTATATTAGCCAATACTTGATTAATGTGCAATATTCTAATTTATTCTGTCCAAGTACAGCAGTTTTTTTTTGCAAGGATTTAAATTCATTAATACTATTCATTAAATATTACTACTATTTATTACACCTCTGTCACAAACTGTAGAATACTATGCGCATTTCATTTCACAATTTTTAATTTTATATCTTTATATTTTCAATTTTCTATATGTATTTTTTTTATTATTTCTATTTCTTTAAAGCCTTGTTTAACAACGTGAGCAACTAATGAAAAAAAATTCCCCTTGGGGATCAATAAAGTATTTCTGATTCTGACATCAGAAGAAACAACCCTTAAAGCATTTTATCTGGTGCGATTATTCTTATTGACAACAATCCAGTGAAGAGTCCACAACCCACAATGAACTGAACGAGTATTGTCTGTGTAGCCAAAGGCTGATATATCTTATCTTCCTCCATACTATCAAAACACATCACTAAGCCACACTTTTGCCCTGGCTGACACGTTCCTTAACGTCCCGATCTCACAGACACCACCCTTCCTAAATACTCACTAGTGCACCAAATCCACAGCTGAAAATGCATATGTAATGCACTATTTAGGCCCTTTTGAGTTAAGTTTGCTTAAAATCTCAGCTGTTTTAGGACTGTTTTTACTTTTTTGCCTGCTTTAGAAAGGAACGTATAGCATACAGATTAGATACACATTTAGTACGAAACAATGGTCTTGTGGCTGAAAGCCACAGACAGGCAAGAAAAGTTGCAAAGTATTGAGAGATGGACTAACGTATTTAAGGTTTAGGTCTTTTCATGGGATTCATTGGCAATAACAAAACATAGAAGATCACCAGCATTTTCCTTTATTGGTGACCTCAACCTGCACATACAGGGACAAACAAGAAGAATATTCCTAAAAGCCATTTAACTGTACGAGTTGTCATGCCACGATATGCCAGTAAAATCACAAAATCTAAAACACCTCAGTAAATTTGCAAGCCATAATAATGATGATCATGATGTGGTGAACAGAATATTAAATTTGCATTAAGTTATATTTATTTGAGTGGATTCCAGTATCTTCCGGTATTCATCCTTTTATCAACAGACTCATACTGAGGCATTATCATTCTTAAGTCTGAATTCTATGACAGATTCTGGACCACCTGTTAAGTTTATTCTCAAATTCTGCTGGTGAATACGACAAATTCTCTTAAATCACTCATATGTGTCACTTAAGAGTGAATCTGTTTGTATGAGAGGTTCTTGCATGATGTCCATTATTTCCCATCCTGTTGGTATTACTTTACGCAAAAGCGCTCTCCAGTCTATCAATCAGTAATTTGTAGTTATCAAGGGACTGCCCTTAAAGTTATTAAACTAGGGTTCACAGACCTTCAGAGAGTCTCAAGATCACTTTGGTCATGATGTTTTATGGGATGGGGAAAACATTTTTATTACCCGGATGTATTATCATGTCTGTATTTTCGGATGTTGCTTTGAAGTTTACCTTATTTTGAGTACTGAATACTTTCAGCCTCTAGGCCCTTACTGAAAATTAACAAAATAAAAAAAGAAAATCATTGTGCTGATAAATGATCCCCCACCGGGGAACATCTCCTTTTATCATCACCTTCAAAACACTGAAACCTGAAATGTTCTCGATTCATTACAAACTTCATTTTAAAATTATAATATTAATAACAATTTTTTCCGCTTATTGCAAATTATTTAGCTCGTATTCCCGCCTGCTCTACTACTATTTTTACTGATTTTTATCTATCCCTGGTATTTTCATGTCACCAGGAGGCCCATGGTCAATCATGTATTAATCTGATCAAATTTCCTACACTTCTTGACCAGGTATTATAACTGCGTGCCCTTTGCCGGCTGTGTCTTTGTGGGACCCTCCAAAATGTGCAAGCCCAGAGTGAAGACATTTGAAGAGTTGCCCCTGGAGATGCACCCACAGAAATCTCCTCAAGTGAGCTCTTTATCTTCTCATCAGTTGTTGAAAATGTGAACTGATTGGTGACATTTTGCAAATGCCCTTCGACATTGGGAATTTTCTCCTCGGATAATTGACAAAAATAGTTGCTGCAGCGGGGTGAACCCAAGGCATTTAATTCACATGATGTCCAACTGTGTCTCCTCCCAGGACAACCAGACAGACAGCGGGATGGTTCTGGCCTCCGAAGAATTTGAGAGAATTGAACACAAGCACAGGGGTGCCGTCTCAAAAAGGTTAGCAACACAAAAGCTATGATCCATATTATTGTTTAAAAGTAATACACACAAGATGTGCAGACGGTTATTCAATGTCAGTGTTTGATATTTGGACTGATTATTATTCACTGTGAAACAACACAATGCCGGTCAGGTTAGAGTGAGGCCTTTCAGATGTATTAGTAAAGGCTACTTTTATAGATGCGTTTCAGAGTTGGTATCAGAAAACTGTTATTGTCTCTTTGCTTGGAAGCGTGTAGAATACAGTCACTCGCAGCCTTATGTGTAGTGAAACTACAGCAGATTTCCAAAAGAAGCATCAGCAGTCTCAATTCATGCATAGGTAGGTAAGAGTAAGCAATATGATCTGAGTAATTTGAACCCAGGGTCCATATTTCTAAACGTTTGGAGAATCACACTTCAAAAGCTCTGAAAAGCCAACTAGGCAAAAAAAAGGTCATTGGTAAAAGCAAAGAACAAGACGAAATTATCAAGCAACTCACTCCTACTCACAGCAAAGTGTAGGAGAATATCGAAGAGCAGCTCCCAATTAATTACATGAATTATCACTATGCTCTAAGCATAGCCAGAGACAAACCTACCTCTGTATCATTTAAAAAACATTTTTTGAATTCATTAAATTATGTGAACAACTTCCCATCCCAAGTAACCAATAGCCATATAAAGACAGATGTTATTACAGAAAAACTAGCTGGAATTGAAACAAAACCAAAAATGTATAGAATATGGAAAATCTAGAACCTCATGGACAAGTGAGACAAAAATATTATGCAAGGAGAAAAATATACATTTCCTAGAGTTCGCTGTGGTCTTTGGTGTGTATGTTGGGGACTATTTTCAGCTGTGGATTTGAGGATTTACAGCAGCAGGACAGTGTATGTGGAATGGACTACAGAGCCAACAAAGAAACATGTCAGCAGTACAACAGTGTTTTTAATAGTTTTTGGACAACAACAGAGCTCAGGCTTTGGCTATACAGACCCTAGTTAGTACAATCAATTCATTGTTGGTTTAGCAGTTGAATATGCGTCCAGATGAACATGAAGTAGTTTGGTTCTCCACAAGTTTCTCTTATGAGAAAATTGAGAAACAATCATACCCACAGACATCTCTGTATGTCCTAACTTAGCATACCATCTCTTTTGCTAGTGTGCCTTAGTTGTCACTACTTGACAGTAATGCTGAGAGCTGTTCTGTCCCCAGTCGTATAAGCAGCAGCAGCAGCACAGAGCCTCTGACAGCTTCCCATGGTTCCTTGGGTCGAAGCAGTGGCGCTGGAAGCTCCAGGCACCGTCCCAACTTCTTCAGCCAGCTTTCAGGACAGACCTTCTACAACAACGAGTACGGACACCTGTCCGAGGAAGGCTTCTGCGACTTCTTCTCCTCGCCCGACACCCCCTGCCTGGCCTCCTCTAATGTGTAAACTTACCAAAGATGCAGCCTGAGAGGATGAAAGGGTTAAAAAAAAAAAAAAAAAAAAAGTGGGCAGCTCAGGTCAAGGAGGTGTGTAGGCTTTAGTAACATCCCAGTATTGACATGTAGCTAGTCATTTATTAATGAAGATAAGGTTATGGATCCTTATGACTGGAGCTGACCTCTACTCATCTCAAACTCCCTCCTCTCAGGCTGCTGCCTCAACAAAACAGACTGAGCTACATGTGCCTGAAGTTCCTCTAATAAGCCACTGGGTGGCAGCATTATGACAAACAAACCCTAAGTATTGTCTATTCACACATTTATATTTTTATCTTTTATATACAGAGTACAAATTATGACTCATATAGGAAGAAATAAAGAAATTTATCTTCTTCTTGCTCTCCTCTCTCTGATTATTATGAAGTTGGAGCTGTCATTACACCAGCGAGGTACATGTTTCAAGTGCAAATTTGCATTTGTCATGCCGTGTTAAGTTACAGTCCACAGCAAACTAGAGCCACAAGCTCTGTGATGATCCCCATTAACGGACCAATCAACGAAGCCAGCAGATATTTGTGGATCTGTGTTGTTTAGTGGAGGTGGAGACGCTTGGATAAACGACACCATGAACAAGGAGTAAGTGACGGAGGTAAACAGAAGGATGTAGGATGAATAAAGGAGTGACTCACACTAAGCACCTCTTATCAGAGCTGGACGTAAGCATGATGACAGCTGTGACAGCTTAATACCCTCTTACATGCTCACATCACAGATGACAACCTGCGGGGTGTCTGGCTGCCAGCTGAGGGAAATGAGCAGCAACTGGGTGCAAAGTCCACTTCATACATGCATACAATTATAGCCCTAGAGCTTAGTGTTACAATATCGGCAGTGCAAAGGTTCCATTTTCAGTTTCTTTGGATAATTGTTGATAACGGTACCTGGACAAATACAGGTAAAAAGAGGAGTTCATGCTGACACCATAACACCTATTTCTTACTTCCTTTGCAACCTGGACTCCAAAACCTGACTAGTTAGGTTTAATTATGAAATTGACTGATTTCTTTCACTTATTTGAGGCCAGAATATAAAATCCTTTATGTGAAACCTCAGTTTAGTAGGAAAGTACTCCCTTAGAAACTTGTACAACCAAATCTATCCTAAACAGAATGGATTCAAAATGAGGAAGTAAAATCAAAAATAAGGTTAGTACAACAGTGGTTTCTATGGCACCTTTACTTGAGGAACACATAGCATTACAGAGTAATTTGAGACAGAAAAGAAAATAAACCAGAAAGACCAGTTCCGAGGGACTGTGGTCATCACCGTCCTTGATCAGAGGTCTTTTATACTACAGTATAAAAGGGAAAAATATTACCAAAGAGGAAAGACATCCTGGCCTACAAGTTCTCTCCTTACAAAACCAAATCTTCCTGACAATTTACAACTTCATGGAAACACAAGAAGTAAACAAATTCATGTACCGTGTTTAAAAAAACCAAACCTAACCAATCTGTTGGGAAAAATTAGACATTCATTTTATTTTATGCAATAATTGAAAGGCAAAGGAAAAGGTCAGAGCTAGGACCTTTAACAGCACTGATGAAATATTTGGTATAAATGGACTGAAAGGTAAACAATGATCACTGTATTGGGAAAAAAAGTCTCTAAAAAGTAAATCTACCGTAACATGCATGAAAGAAACTTCAGGAAATTCAGGTTTCAGTGGCAGCCACTGAAAGAGAAAGACAAGACGCCTGAGAGCTGATGGTAAACCTAAAAAGGCAGACAGTTTCTGGAGAATACTGGAGATAAAATGATGGCTGAAGAAAAGAATAGTGTCACATGATATAAAATGTACCTTTATGGACAGTATGAACTACTGAAATACTATTAGAATCCAGTTCGCGCCCCACTACACAAACCTGAAAACATTTCTTTTGGCAGTATTGGAGAAACAAACCCAGCACAGTTGGACAGATATACAGGTTGAACAATAGACCTGTCTGATCCCTTTTTGAATTAATTTAAACACTGACTTATGTCTTTTTGTCTGTATACCACTCTAAATTGAAATTGTCCCTATATGGAGATTTTTCACACATGGTTTTAGCGCCAGATTAAAAAAAACCAAAAAACTGAATATCAGCACAAATATTAGATTCTTTTTTACTTAATTAAAAAAAAAACAGGTTTAGCCTTCAAATATCCATACTGGTTGAACCCTGACACATTTAGACATAATCCCCACAGTAATAAAAGAGCTCTCCTCTCTTGACACTGAAAACGGAGGAAGCGGACATGTGATAGTCAGCGTCCACACGTCACCAGAGCAAAAGGAGAGGACCTTAAGTAACTGAGACGCAGCCGTGTAGCCTGCTAGTTAGATCGAGTGCCGGAGCACTTCGCTGGTTCACGATGATACAGTCTCCAAAAGGAAGTTGGTTTGAGCAGGATTGGATTTAGCTAACAGGATAGCAACTTTGCACTTATAAATAAGGTGTGAGGAGGGGAGGGGAACAGTCCTCATGACATTTTTCCTATCTGGATCTTCTTCCAGGCCTCTGAAGCGGTGAATATACAGGAGTCGATGATTCCTGCGACTGTGAATGTCCCGCCAACGATGGCACAGATCTACAGAAAACAAGTCACTCTGTCAGTTTCACCAATTAAAAAGATTTTCTCTCCTGGTTATAAATGGCTCACACACATCAGCTGCTTTGAATCAACCATAATAATACATTGCACTGACACCTCAGAATGTGCTGGAATCCACTAAAGAGCCCTGCTGCAGCTTGACTCACAATCTTAAGCCATGACTCACAATGACACTATAAGCACAGTCATATCCTACCCATGTCTTAAGTCATGATAAACCTAAACAACACAAAAGACAAGTAACGGTTTAGCTCATCAGCCAGGCAGCCAATTAAATGCTGACCTGCATTATCAGTCAGCAGAAAACTTTGCTAATGAGGTGTTACAGGCAGCGCCAAAATTCCTCCACTGAGAAGATCAGGTAGTAGGCAGAGAAAAATAGAGGGAATTCAGGAAGTAAAAGGAATTGGTTTTTTATACAGATTAAACTTTGTTTTCTTTGGACAGAGCCAAGCATTCAGGTATCGATATTCTCATCTAAAATAAGCGTATTTGCCTAAAAGCTCTTTAGGTCTGAGACTTCAAAAGACCTTTTATGAGACCAATAAAGATAAAGGAAAAAAAACAACAAGTTATATAAGTTGTTGTGGTGAACGTGTTAGCTAACAGTTGCCTTTTTACACATCCAGCAGACACATCACAGCATTAGAATTTACTTGGAGTCCTGTTTCCGGCCACCCGATAAGCCCAGTATTCTCTCCCTTTAGCTTTGTTTTTGGCCTCCACTCACACCTGAGGGAAATATCAGTCTTTTAGCTGCTAAATGCTACACTATGTTCTCCAGCTAGTCGCTAATTTTGTCTGTTTGGTGAGCTTTTTCACAAGCTGCCTCTGCTGGTGAAAACAGAGTTGATAAGAGTGCCAAGAGTGAACCAAAACAGTAAAGATGCAGTAAAACCTTAATGATTAGCTGAAAGATGCTAGAAAGCTTGAGAGAGCTGAGAGGAACTAACTGCACAGTTGGCTTCATCACTAAAAGCAACGGCTTTTGTGTTACACTGTTTCCCATTGATAACAGTCAAGTCAAGATAATTTTTATTTATATAGCCCAATATTATAAATCACAAATTTGCGTCAAGGGTCTTTACCATCAGTACAGAATACAACACCCTCTGTCCTACAAAAATATGATTTTGTGCAGCTTTAAGGCAGGAGTTGGTAGAGACCAAACCACAGCTAAAAGAGAGTGAATATTGGACTTACATGCACCAGATGAGACACCAAAATTCGAAATGGACACTAATGTTCCTCTGTTCTGCTGGATTGCAAAAAGGCAGCTGTTTGCCCATAAGTTAGCCAAATCAACTTAAATGGTAAAAAATAATGTGTTTTGTTTCCGCTGCCACTATGTGGCTAAAACAAATCTGTTATTTCCACTTTAAGTTGACGTTTAAAACCTAAAATCACAATTTTCACCATATTTAAGACCTTTAAAAGACCTTGAATTGTAATAAAATGATTTTTTTTAAGAAGAAGTAGATTTTTTCTGGCAAAGCCCTGAGAAGAATTCACTCACTGTTGTGATAAAGCGGTAGAAGGGCTGTCTCCTCTCGGTGTACTTGACTGTGATCGGACTGAGGTCGTATCGGAACCAGATAGCCGGTATGATCCTGCCCGTGTGGCTGTAAGCAACATATTCCTGTGTGAGATGGAAAAAGAGAGTGTTACAAATTTGAATGGGTTATGGAGCTGCGCCTGGCGAGAGAAATTAATTTAATCAACACTAAGACAGTTAATCCCATTACCTTTAGAAATCAATTTAGAGCAATCTCAATTTTATTCATATCTCTAGTGGCAGAAATGGTGTTTGCGAGTCATTACAGAATTGGTTTCGGATAAAGTCACTCGAGTCATAAATGATTCATTAAAAATGAATACTGGCTGAATAAAACAGATGAAGTAAGAGGGAGGAGGCTACTGCTTTGTGAGTTATTGTTATGTTATGACATGGATATCAGTGAGTTTATATAAATCACATTTCTGCAAAATATTAATATAATAAATGAAAAAAAGATTGTTGCTGCACTCCAGGCACTGATGCCTGCCTTAGCTGGACCTTTATTTGTGCTCTGGGCAATGAGATTTCAGAATATTTATTTTACAGGCGCTCATCCTCCTCGGTTCGCAGTTAACCGGCGCTGTTATTACTCCAAAACCCAGCTGTTAGTCAATACAGTTCTAGGAAGTATGTTTATGGTTTGTTGACATCTAGGGAGCGTTTCCAGTCACTAGGGGTGCGCTTTCACTTCCAGGTGAGTGCACAAGTTATCGCGGCGATACGTGCTCTGGCCATATGCTGGGACGGTCACGCTGCTTCCATGACAGGTGCAAAAACAACACGAGGTATGATCGAACGGGAAAGAAGGGAAAGAAAAGAGGGATATTAGCAGGAATACAGCACCTTGTTGGCTACCGTGTACTGGTAGGAGAACCTCTGTCTGCCTGATAGGTCTTCATACACTGTTGGAACGATCTTCAGTATGTAGTCATGTGAGGCCAGCGCTGCAAGAGAAATAAAGTTATTTAAAAAATTTTTTAGTGTGTCTTTAGTGTCCAAATATACATGCAGTTTTATTAATGACGCAACTGCCTGTAACCTTTCCACCAGAGACACAGTGCCAGCTGCGTGAATCAAGTTTCCACTCAGTTTGGATTCGATAGACGTCCACTAGGGGTCTCATTTCATTGCATCACTCTACGTCAGCAAGGAGCCTTATAAAAATGTGGGGAATGATCAAAAATGTGGTTATGTTGAGTGCATACGTACGATTAGATGACAGCCTGTCAGCCCCTCCTAACGCGTTGAAGGCTCCTTGTACTTTTTGTACCTGTGTGACAAAAGAGAGAAAAGAGATCTTTGTTTAGCCTTGACACTGTAGATCACTTCTGTAGCCAATTTTTGTCCACCCAGGGTGTGTTTTAGTGTGTGCCAGGACCTGGAGCTTTTCTCCAAAGGCCAGCTTGTGGATGGTGTGGGTCATGTCAGGGTTTTGGGGCTGCGCTGTAGCGCTGTGTGTCGACACGTGGAAGTTTCCTGGTACCTGAAACCCCCCACACACACACACACACACACACACACACACACACACGCAGGGCTAGGTAAGGTTGTGTCAGGTACACCACAAGCACCAGCAACACGTTGCGTTAATTAATGACCAAGTCTGAGTACACGCACGCACACACACAATGGGCTGGAAACAAAATGGTCCTTGCCTCCTGAAGAAAAATCTACCCACTTTAACACGTTCCAAATATTTCCAAATACTCCACAAGCCAGACTGTTAAACATGCAACTGCTGGGTTAATCATTTTAAATGCACTGGAAAGTGTGACGCACAAGATGGTGGTAGGACAAACAGGGCCCAGACTACACTGTCAGATGTAACTCAAGCCGATCCCAGCGCTCTTCCTTTCACATAACTCAATTTAGAATGGAGGAGGAAGCAGGTCGGCCGTAATCGACTCGGGCTCACCCTCTATGTTTAACTCAAGTCCCAGACAAATAAACAACTTAAAACCCAATAGCTTGTGTCGTACAAAATATTAGGCCTCTTCTCCAGTCCATCATAATGTGATTACTGGGCACACAAAAAACAAACAAAAGAAAACCAGATGGGGGTCAGCAAGTAATTCAAACAGTGCGGGTTTTACTTCTTCCCCATGTGATGAGGTCTTACTTTGTTGATGGTGAACTCTCCCTCAAAGCGACAGCCATCACCGTGGTTGAGAGAAACCTTCATTGAGTTGTCTATGTGACCGACCTCGTGGCGGCCCATCTCATCCTGGATGTCCAAACCCACCACTGAAACAACAAAGAGACACATGAGAGAATTTATATACATACTGAACAAGAAAGAATAAGAAACAAGATATTACACAGCTTCCTCTGCTGCTTCCAAACCTTTAACAGTTCATGATTGATGCATCTCTTCTGTGATATGTTGAGCAAAAATAACAAACTAGGGCTGCAATCAACATTTATGTCATTGTCGATTATCAATTTTAGGGGAGATTAGTTAATCAGTTTTAGTGAGCAGTTCAGTCTAAAAATCTTTTATCCTATTAACAATTCAAAATCCAAACATGTTTACAATGACAAAACACACAGAAAAGCAACAAATCCCCACATTTGAGAAGCAGGAACCAGAGAATGTTTTAAATAATAATTTTAATAAATCAATTGGTCAAACACCCAAATAACTGATTCAGCTCTGTTCTTTCTCTGTTTTAAATTATAATCTTTGTTTTGGTTTTTGAGTTCAAGAAAACACTCAACAAAATCTTAAGACCGGGGGAAATATTGCAAGTACTCGCATTTCGCGCTGGTGGATCATAACCAGGTTGTAAGTACTGCTTCAAAATGCCAAAAGAAGAAACCGGAGCAAGAGACAAAAAATAGAGTAGGCAATTTATTCAAAACTGCATTTAAACTCAAACAGGCTGTTCATCAGCTGATCTTTTCTGCCCTGCTGCTGTCATGGTAACGTAAAGTCACACCGTGTGTCATCCAACGTTCGGCCATTTCATATTTTCTGTTTTAATTTAACGGCTACGTATGAGCGAGAAAACAGCTGAATCTGGAAATTGGATTCATTTTAAGATATGCTACTATTGTCATTATTCTAATTTGCTTCATCAGGATGAATGAATAAAATATTGATCTATTGATTAGACATGTTTTTGATATTTATTTTGGATAAATTGGTACGTTAATCGAGTAATATCAACATTTTTTTCTTTAGAACACACAAAATTAGTTGTTAGATTAATCGACTTGAAAAATAATCGATGTGTACAGCCCTTGTCACAACCTTGTGAAAGGCATTTTTCCAGATTTTACTCTTCACAGACTAAACAATTACTTGGGAAATCAAAGAAATGATAAATGACAATAATCATGATCTGCAGCTCTATTTAGTTTTACAGTCAAACAAGCACTTTTTATATTAACACCGGAGGAGAGAAATATGGAGAGAAAATCTGAATATCACTGCAGAGACTGAACCACAGAGTAAACACACGGTCCAAACAGACCACCTATCCTTCCCTCTTTCTGTGTTTTTCCATCTAGACTTTGCTGACGCCCCTCCTGCAGGCCGCAATGTGTTGGCACACTGGCAGTGGCCTATTTTCAGAGCCTGCCTGTGTGCTGTGTATTAGCCAGCACTAGGTAGAGGGACGTCTATTGGATCTGTGCTAAAACCTCCACATGCCGTCTGTCTGACCTTTGACATTCAAGACAAGTCCCCCACCCCACGGTCTATCCACATCTCAAAATACAGTGCACAAATATAAGATATGTGTGCCTGAGCTGGTTGCTTCTCCTTTTTAAGACATTTAGAACTGGAAGTGTGTTCATGTGAAGTGGATCCTGGGCAGGGGGTTACAGTTATTACACGCAGTTCTGCTTTTCCATTAAGTCACAAATCAAGACCTGGCCACCCGTAAAGGTCAGTGAATGGAGACAGTGTTCAACTGTGGAACGGCTCAGCAGAGCAGATAAATAATAAAAAAGAGATGGAAATGCCAGCTTTTCCCATAATGAAACGATTTCTCCCTCCAGGTAAATCTGTAATGGATGACAACTTATTTGGAGGCCCGGAAAATAAACTGAAGCACAATACTAACATGCTGGGAGAACTGCTGGGGAACATTTCTGCTCATTGCATGCAGCTGCAGTGTGGTTAGACAGACGTGTTTGAGCTGGTATTTAAGAGGGCCACCACATTTCTGCAAAAAAATAAAAAATAAAATAAAAAATCTAATTCTACATATAAACAAAACCACCATGCACACAATCATCAAGAGCTTTAATTGGAAACGGCAGGAGAGGGCCTTTGTTTAGGTATGCCATGAGTGAGCTCGTCACACATGGCCAACAGCTGTGCGTCTGCAAAGCCAAAGCCTCTCTCGCAGAAATCTGGACTTCATTTTTCACACAAGCATTTATTAGCTTTGCCATTTTTGGATATCGCTTGAATCCAATGGATGTGTGTTTTTTGTGCTGCCCCCATACCTCGCTAATGTGTGTGTGCATGTGTGTCATTGGGCATAGTTTCTGATGGGAGTCATGAAGAGGAAATAACCAGTGACTGCTCTCCGTCTTGGCAAGCTCCAGCCGGCCTTGCCCACTTCTCTGACATCGAAGTAGAGGCAGACGATGCCAATGGAGGCAACGTTATGTCAAACTCGTTTCACGGCTGCGTGGCAGCACAAGATCAAACGGAGGCAACACAGGCCTGAGGCTGGGTGAAAATCAGCTGTTATCTAGGAGCATGCCTCAACACAGCCGGGTAAACAAACCATTATGTAGTTTGGAGTCTACTTGTTTATCTAGGTCATCATTTATGTTTTGCCAATATGCCATGTTAACTGACGGGCTATGTATGATTATGTCTGATAAGGGGAAAAACACACCGTAAAAAGGAGACCATAAACAATGTGAAACATAAAAACACACAGACAGGAAGTGAAATGCAAAGAAATTGAGATTTGTATATATGTGTATATTATGTATATACTCACAATCACAGTGTAAGTTTGGCAAACTGATGTTTAAACTCACTTCTATCTTCCCACCACTGTCTTTATCAGGATCATCCACATACAGTTCATTTACACTGTGATGGGACATACAAGAGAAACATGGTTAGAAACCAAAACCAAACTATAAATGAGAGGAAGAAGGGAAAAAAAGACAATTTTCTCTTCCATCAACATGTTCTTTTAAACAGACGAGGATTCATCTTCAGCCAAATTGCAAGGAAAGAGCATTTGTGTAGCTCTGTCAGTGTAATTTCCTTCCAGTCACATCTTCCCTGAAGCCATCCGTTATTACATATCGCCAAGAGGCTGACGCATCCACAAAGCCAATTTCCTGTGAGAAAACCGACTCCATTCATTGATTACAACATGGGCACAGCAGAATACATCATAACGGGGGCAATGTCATTCATGATTAAGTCCCTGACTGTCCCTGTTGACATTACAAGATACACAGTTATAGATTTGATGCAGCGATACCTACATTTCAGTGGCTATGAATCCCGTCAGCTCAGACAGGAACAGGAACAGTATGAAGACACAGCAGAGAATGGAAACTGTGGGCAGAGAGGAAGAACATTAGAACGACAGCCTTGTTTAAACTGCAGTCACTGTTGATCTTAAGTATGTCTTTCACATTAACTTAAAATCACCCCAGCATTTCAAGGGATGATGAAAACCAAATGAGCTGTGCTTTTCCAGGCTTTAGGAATGGCTGACCTAAGATATTGACATTAATGAAATCACAGAGGCCATAAAAAATTTCCCTAAATAGCTGTTTTACTGACAGTGTGAAGTCTGCCATTACGCAGGTTTTTAAAAGACCCTCTTCCACTAATTACACATTAAATACCAGCACAACAGGTAGCCATTACAGCATATTTGCTTTGAGAGAGGTGAGCTCATGCTACGTCAGTTCTACAAACAGCTCATTTTAGGCTTCCTCAGACAAACTGACACACTGACAATCGGCCCAAAAATGGCTCCCACAAAGAAGCTTCAGGATTAAACTAAAAGCCAGACAGAAACCAAATTAGATATATTGACTTTAAATAATAAGTATTTTTGTTCCATCTGAGACTAAATAAAGTTGGAGCTTAAAAGCAGAAGGCAGTTTGTTTGATTTCATGTGTCAAACTAATCAGCCAAAGGATCATATCAAACTCTGTCATGTGTTGACTAAAGATAAAAATGGAAGGAACTGATCTGTGTCTGCGTAACTGTGGGCCATCTGGAGTGGCGAGAGCCTCGCTCAGAAAGCTCTCACTCAGCAGGTGAGGTTTGTTTATGTGGCAACTGTCTCCTAGGATCATACAGTCACATGACCTTGTGGTTGGCAGGGCATCACAGCCAAGCCTGCGGCTGGCAGAGGCTTTACATAAGGTAATGTTTAACCAACAAACAATAGGGAGTGTCGCTATGACACATAGGTCACCTACAGAGGTTCATCTGAAGACTTGTACAGTAATTCTTCCCGGCCTTCAAAGGGCGCAATGCCGAGTTAAACTTTGAACAGCTCCGTAATGGAAAAACTGACGAGCCGAGTGAATTACAAAGACTTCACGAGTGGTTTGTATTTAAACCTGAACTCATCCTTCCCATAGCTCACACATGGGATAAAATGGCCTCTAAAGTTGCTTCGTTCTAACATAGAGGAAACTTTTTTCCTCAGAGTTCTGACACCATAAATCAGTCGGCGACATCTGAAACTGGCCCTGCATTTCCGTATTCAAATGTGCCATTTATTTTATTTTTGTTTCGCCCCCGGGGCTGATTTACGCCACACAGCACGGACAAATGAGAATTTTCTATCAGTACAAGCAAATATTATGTCAAAAAATCAGTCAAACCGCAGATTGATACCATTATGTCCAAA
This sequence comes from Micropterus salmoides, assembly GCF_014851395.1. Lineage (NCBI taxonomy): Eukaryota > Metazoa > Chordata > Actinopteri > Centrarchiformes > Centrarchidae > Micropterus > Micropterus salmoides. The sequence goes on from NW_024044237.1 coordinate 14,213,061, forward strand.
GCTAGAACAGCTCCGAAAACCCCTGTGGCCAAAACAGAGTTACTGCTCCCAGTAAACACCGTAAAAATTTTACTCAAAAGGAATGTGACCCTGAAACAGAATAACAAAAGCAGACAGGGTCAAACATTTGGCCTTTTGTGAAAAGGGGGGTGGGGGGGGGGGTCTGTTTTTGGTTGCCTCTGAATCGCATAAGCCAAAATGTGAGCTGACCTGCCGAGAGTGAAGTGATAGAGGTTGCCTAATCTCCAAATAAACCCACTGCCCTCACCCCTAGACAGTGGATGGAGACAGGAAGGGTGTTTGCTGTGCACAGGATGAACGTCCATCCATTTCCTCATGGGTGGAAACTGTGCGTTGAGCAAATCCATTCTCTTCCCTGTCATCTAGGAAGGTGTTTATAATCAGTTTTAAACTGTTCACTATTCACTGCTCATCATTTTGGTATGGAGTTTGACATTTTGTTCTACCCTGCGCTGTCATCAGCTGACCAATGAATAACCAATACGAGAAAAGGACAGAGAAGCCAAAAATGTGTCATCAGGTCTTACGTGTTCTTTCATGCAGTGAATAATCAATACAATCCCTGATTACACAATGACTTATGGATGACAAGCATGAAAACACATGACCTGACATGAAAAGCATTCAATTTTCAACTGATGACTTCTCAACATGATTGTTAACATTCTTTGTGAATTAGTTGTGCTCAAACAGGTACTGCCCCATGCTGACTGACTCTCACACGACGTCTCACGTAAGTACTTAAATTACAGCTGAAAACTCCTTCCTCGTTCCTAAATTATTTTTCAATACATCAGAATACACCATATTTACCTTATGAAAGGTATGCCTGTAAAACTAATGCTGAATATTACCTCTTAAGTTCTGCTAAGTTATTACTTATTGCCATTTAAGAGATGACAGTATATACACAGCTAAACATGTGATAGCAGACAAACCTATCAGTATGTCACACAACAACAACAATATTGAGACATTAAAACCAACTGTTTTTATTACTACACTTTAAAGCTAAACCAGCTAGTGAAATTGCTGAAAGGTTCGTTATGAATCAGGTTAAGAGAAACATTTAAAGTAATAGTTTGACATTTTCGGTACACACAGATTGATACAGTTCGGCTGAGTCAGTGAACTCATATTTCCCTTCTTAAAACATACTTTTATAGTTGAGCCTTTCCTGATTTTAGTCCATTTTATTTATTCTATTTTATATAATTTCACTTTTAACATGTATTGTAGTTTCTTAAGTGTTTTCTTGCTTTCATCGGGTATTTGTTTTTATCTGTTTTGTTTTTGCACTTGTTGAAAAGGCCTCTATAAATAAAGATTATTATTATTATTATTATTCCACTCTCATGTTCATTATGCTATACATGAAGCTACGGCTAGCGACACTTTGCATATTTTAGCATAAAGACTGGAAACAGGGGGACACAACTAGCCTTGCTCTATCTATAACAAAATCAGTTTCCCAGCACTGTTTAAAACTCACAAATTAACATCATAACATATCTTGTTTAATCTGCACAAAAACAAAAGTCTAAAAAGGATAGGCTGTGGTTTTTAATATGAAGCTAGAGCCAATAGCCAGTTAGCTGAGCTTCACATAAACATTGAATACAGCTAGATTGCCTCAAACACAATCCCACCACCAGTGCCTCTAATGCTCACTTATTAATATATAACAGCTTGTTTGTTCAAACTTTACAAAAACCAAAGTGTAAAAACAACAATAAACCATAATTTGTCATTTCTGCACTTTCATTTTGGGTTAATTTTTGATTTTTGTTTACTGAGGTGCTGATGGTTATTATATTTGGTTACCTTCGGACAGAACCAGGCAGCTGTTTCCCCCCCATTTTCAGTTTTTATGTAAAGCTAAGCTAACCACCTATTGGCATATTGTATAGACATACCTGAGAGCGGTAAATTTTTCACCCAGAAAGTGTAAGTTTGTGACTGAATGGGAAATTTTGCATATTTACTCCTAAACATTCATTATAAAGAAGAAACAAACAATGATACCAGATACACATGTGGACTACTAAAATATATGATAAAATGATTTTGTCCTGTTGCGTGTGAAGGACTACTCACTGAAAGCCCCTGTGTATGTAGGCTGGGTGAGATCCTTTGGCACTTTCCTGTAGATATCGAATCTGAGGAGGGAAGGGTAGAAAGGGAAACAAAACAAAAGTGAGAAAAAAAATAGAACATGTAAACACTTCGTGCTGAGAAAAGAAGTACATTCTGTACCCATAAGGCTGTGCGATATTACAGAAGAGCGGTGGAATGTTAGCTCTGGACCACCGCCATTACACAATACAGGTCCAGACAGCCAGCCATACACACACACAACATACACACACTCTTTTTTACAGGGTTACACCTCATCCTTTGAATGTGCGCTCTGTAATCCTGACCTGACCCCAACAAAGGTCTCTGACACTCAACATACACACAGGAACACAAAGCCAACATAAATACATGCGCAAATGAAAAGACACACACTGGAATATAAACACAACTACAGGAACTTCAAAATATAATTATACGGTTTGATCTTCTTTGCAGTAAGTGGAAGTTACAGAACAATTACATACAGTAATACCAGCAGCGAAGGATCAAGACTGTAGATTTATTCTCCTCTAAATTTAAAAAGACCCCTGAATATCAACGTGGATATTTTCAGAAAATACGGACTGTGCGTAAATCAGTGAATCAGAAGCGGAGGAGGATCATCATCCCACCCGACACAATTAGTTCTCCTCTTGTGAAACACTGTTGTTGCCTATTTGGGGAGTTGAAAACGGGGGGGGAATAAATCTGCTCCTCAACACCAAAACTATTTAAGTTCACAAGTTCTTGCTCATGTCCTTTTTGGGGAGTGAAACATTTTCGACCCCAAACTGCATCGCCTCCTGTGCAAACCCCGCCTACTCTCTCGTCTCCCCTCTCGCTCTCCTTCCTCATCCCCTTCCAGAACACTCACATCGGTTCACATTTCTTCCACTGAGAGCTGCCAGTGAAATTATCACAGCTGATGCAATGCAGGGTGGGAGAGGAAGTGGGAGGGAGGGCTTCCTGTCCAGCCCCGACCCTGCTGCTTCTCCTGTTTTGCCTCAGCTCCTGCCTGCTTTCACTGCTTTGTTTTCATCCACCGCACAAGGACCCCTGGACCCTAAACACCTCAGCCAGCTTCCCTCCGTCTCTTATCCACATCCATCTATAACTTCCTGCACCCATCTCCCATTAGTATTAGATCACTGTGAGGTAATAGCTGGCCTGGCAGGATATATAGGGCAGACAGAATAGAGAGAGGCAGGGCGGGGAACTCAGGGAGGGGCCATTCTGGATCAGGATCAGAATAACTTCTAGAGTAACACTCTTCCTGAATGTTAAGCTTTTACGTGCAAAAGTTCTCTTTCCTCACTCCCTCTCCACCCAGCCACAGACCTGGCCACCAGGCAGGTGCTACATAGTGACACAATTGTCATGTGAAAAGCTTGAAAGCATCCTGCTCAGTTCAGTTCAGAGATTACATGTTCTCCCTGTGGGGAAAATTCAGGAGACGCGTTGTACTTGTTGTATAAACTCCAAATCAAAGTGGTCCGAACAGAAATGAGAACTTTTGTTATTGAAAAGTTGGCATGTTTGGGAGATGTGTGCACTGAACGGCAAATCTATGTGAACTCTTGGGAAACTACTTTTGTTTTTTTAAACAAATTTATGATGTCATGTATTTTTAAAATACTGTCCCCTCCAAAAGTATTAGAACGGTAAGGCAAATTCCTTTGGTTTTGTTGTTCACTGAAGAAATTTGGGTTTAAGATCAAAAGATGAGTATGAGACAAGAGTTCAGAATTTCAGCTCTCATTTCGTGGTATTCACATCTAGATGTGTTAAACAACTCAGGACATACCACCCTTTGTTTGAACCCACCCATATTTCAAGTGAGCAAAACTACTGGAACATGTGACTGACAGATGTTTCTTGTTGTCCAGGTGTTGCCTTTAGGTTGATTGTTCAAACATTAAATAGCTCTGCATGACTAGTCTAAGTTTTCATCCAAATCTATAAAGACTGCATTTCCTGTTAAAGAGGATAAACCAACATGAAGACCAGAGAGCTGTCTATGGGAGAAAAGCAAGCTGAGCATTGTCAAGCTGAGAAAAGATGGAAAATCGAGCAGAGCCATTGGACAAACATTGGGCACAGCAATTTGGACTGTCCTGAAAAACAAAGAAACTGCTGGTGTGCTGAGCAACAGACGTCGGCCAAGGATGACAGAAATATCGTGAGAGCTGTGAAGAAACCTGCCAAAACATCAGTAAGTGACATCACCAACGACCTCCATGGTGCAGGAGTGAAGGTATCACAATCCACTGTTCAGAGCAGAAATATAGAGGCCACACCACAAGATGCAAACCACTCATCAGCAGGAAGAATCAGAAGGCCAGATTGAAATTTGCAAAGAAAAACAGAGATGAGCTGCAAAAGTTCTGGAACAAAATCTTATGGACTGATGAGACCAAAATTAATATCTACTAAAGTGATGGAAAGGCCAAAGTGTGGAGGACGAAAGGAACTGCTTATGATCCGAAGCATACAAGCTCATCTGTGAAGCATGGTGGAGGTAATGTCATGGCTTGGGCGTGCAAGGCTGCTTCTGGAACAGGTTCATTAATATTTACTGATGATGTAACTGATTATGGTAGCAGCAGAATGAATTCAGAAGTGGACAGAAACATTTTGTCTGCCAATTTACAGAGAAATGCATTGAAACTAATCAGAAGGAAGTTCATCATGCAGCAGGACAATGAGCCAAAGCACACTGCCAACAAAACAAAGGACTTCATCGGCGGAAGGTTTTAGACTGGCCAAGTCAATTCATCATCAATGCATTTCACCTCCTTAAGAGGAGACTGAAGGGAGAAACACCCCAAAACAAACACGGACTGAAAGAAGCTGCGGTAAAAGCCTGAAATAGCATCACAAATGAAGAATGCAACAGTTTGGTGATGTTGATGGTTCGCAGGCTTGAGGCAGTTACTCCACGCAAGGGTTATGTCACCAAATTATAAATGTTATTTACTCTAAGATTATTTGTTCCATTACTTTTGTTCACCTGTGGTCTAATACAAACGGTCATATGTCCTAAGTTGTTTAACACATCTAGACGTGAATACCAGGAAATAAAAGCTGAAATTCTGAACCCTTCTCATTCTCATCTTTTGATCTTAAACACAAATGTCTTTGTCAGTGAACAACAAAAACAAAGGAATTTGCCTTCCAATATTTTTGGAGGGGACTATACATTTAATACATGATTTATTTATTTAGAAAATGTAATACATCTAAATTTAACAACATCTGAAGGTAAATTATATTGAGATAATTCTGATGTATATAAACAACTTTTAATACATTTCAAATATTCTGCTGAGATTATAATGAACTAATAGATAGTTAGATTAGAGGTTAAATAAATAGATTTTCATCATGTGTGAATATTACTTAGCAATTGATAGCCACAGATCTTAGTTATATTCCCTCACATAAAAATAAGCCATCTTAATATACTTATTCATACGTTTAAAATTATCCCATTAACATTTTTACATACTTAAGCATGCTCTAAAATGCTCGAGCTACGTCACAAGTGCAGTTGATTTGCCTTTGAAACACAGTTTTGAAGTTTTTATCATGGACCAGGTTATAAATAGTTACAGAAATCCTCACTACTTGGATCACAGATGCATATTTTTAGCAGTCAGTTTCCAACTACTAAATTCGAATATGAGCGAGGAAACAAAATCTCAGTGAACTGGTCACTGGAGACGCGAGGCGGAATCTGATGCTGCATGTGAGCTGTAAATAGCCTCAGATGGATGCACAGCAGACAGTCTGGATTATATCTGGACACAAGACATGATGTCTGAATTCGACTTGAAGGGATAGAGACGCAAACATAATTAATATTATGGCATCACAGCACTATCTTGATTTTGATTTGATACAATATTTACTCGATTCATATTCACATGGTAAAGTGGCCATGTAACCACATCATTTGCTGGTTCACAGACTGATTATTCTGCTATGATACGACTGACACTGACTAAGCTGTTTTTGCATTATAAAGAAAGTGCGGGTGATCATTCTCGTCCTACTGGCAGAATGGAATTAAACCACTGGCTCACCAGCACTATCTTGCAGTTTAAAGATGACCGACCAGGTGCACTAGCACTAGTTGCACACCCTGTCAACTAGTGGTCAATCGATACGGGGTTTATCGATGGCCGATGCCGATATTTAAAGGGCAGGGCTGCTGAAAGCTGATATATAATGCTGATATCAAAACAAAGTAAAGTCGGGTATAATATCAATATTCTATGCAGAGAGCAATATACTATACCAATAACGTGTTTTTATACATCAAATTTTTGCTGTAGATTTCAGAATATGGTGTTTCAGGGAGAAAAAAGAAGTTCATTCAACTGTATTATTCTCTACAGTATAACAACACAGTATTTAACGCTAGCCAGTAATGGTTTTAGATTAGATCTGCTGTCATTTAGGACGATACATCAGCCTCGTGAGTGCAGGAATCGACTGATGTCTATTATCTCAAAATACCAGGTATCCTATTAAACAGTCTTTCATTTCTGTCAACAGTGAGTTACAACTCACAAATGACAAAAAAAAAGAAAGATCAATGAATACATAAATTCACCTATTACAAAATGATTGTAGGTTTAATTCAATAAATATGAAAATCCTAATAATACAGAGAGGCCAGCGCAGACCTAATTTGGTCTTTGTATTATGAGCAACCACATTTGTTAAAGTGAATTACAGCCTGATTGTGGCTTACCATCAAAGGACCGTGAGAGACACCTGAATAATTCAGATTAAAGTAGACTGAAGTATGATATATGATGATAATTCTGACATATGTTATGTTTGTTGCATTGCAAATATCTAAACAGTTATTGTTAAATAAATTAAACTTCAGCATATGTCACTTTTGTTTAAAAATGTCTAAATCCTTAGACTTGTATGTGGATTTAACATGCATTTCAGTCACAATGAATAAACTAATATATGACTTAATTTCAAAAAGTACAGTGAAGCACAACTCATACTGCACTAATTAAAAATATGAATATATGACCAATAGGCTGACATCCATATACTTTTGTTAAATTGGACTTGTATATGGTGCAGCACCATTAAGTATTGTTTAAAATACACCAGTTTACTTTAGTAAAACGTTAAATCTTCTTTGTATTTCTTTAAAGTAGACATTTTTATATATTTTTTAATAAACTTATACAAATACAATATAACATAATGTAGTTAAATACTTCAGCGACACCTTTGATGCATTCAGGTTGAGTGAGAACTCAGTTTCACTTAATTTTCTTCACCCAGAACACTTTGTATTCATGAATATTACTGCTGACTCATGAGAGTGCGCTTCTCGGTCCATCGTTGATGTTTGTAATTTCCTGAATTGCAGTCAACACATCTCCCTCCGTCACTTCCCTCTGCTCAGTCTTCTGTAAAAGGACTGAGATGTTTTGAGATAAGTGAGGACATGGTGTACCGTCTCTCTGTTGACACCACAGGGCCGCTTTTCAAGGAAGGGCCCTTACTAAATAAATCATATCTTACAAATGAGTCATAGCGAGACAGTAGTTCATTCCTTTCGTATATTGCTGAGTGAACCCACATAACGGATGGTTAGTGTTTTTCTTCTCACATATGATCATCTCACATCAAAAGCTGAAGGTAACACATGTGCTTGCGTCTTTCTTCACACAGGTTTCTATTCGGCCATCTGGCTGAAGCGTGCGTCAAGTATCAGGTAACAGCCAACAGTCACCCATCGCTGTCAAGATAAACATGGCATGTATTGACACTGAGCATCCTTACTGAAGCTCTAAAGCCACCGTGATCTAATTGTCACAGGAGCAAACACACTACATCATCAGGTTAGCTCACGTGTGTCAATAAATGACATAGTCTCAAGGTCAATTAACTTTGAGGACAAAAGCCTTTCAGTTATTCAGTAGTTCATTCTGAAGAGCGGCTGTTTAGTCATTCTGAACGAGGTTATTCTAATTATTAGGCTGACCTTTGTTCTGCACAATCTGTTCACAGCATTAACGCCGTTGCAAGTTGTGTATCAATTTTAAAAAAGGCATTTATATACACACACACACACACACACACACACACACACACACACACACACACACCCCAATGAGCTCGTGGGTGAATGCCACAGACAGGTATCCAAGAGTTATGAGAGATTTACTAACTCAATGTTGGTTTTAGGGTTTTAACAGGATTTCCACAGCCCTGATCCTTTAACATTCAATAAATTGACCTTTTCCCTAGCACATGCTGTAACCTACGGTAATCTATGCTGTTACACACTCTTCACACTGTTGACTAACCACTCAGGATCCCTGAGTGGGCGAAACCTTCGTAACAACTAGTAAGGCCTAGTTGATCAATCAAGCTATTTCCAGCTGTTGCAACACAGGTTTCGTATGATTAGGGCACCAAGTGAAGAGTCTGAGCAGGACGTGATCACTTCATAACCCCAAAACACACCCGCTCTCACACAACCCTCAAACAACTACTGTTGCAGTGCACACAAGTGTTGCCCCACATTCTCTATGTTGGTTAATTCTGTCATTACAACGCAGCTGTGGTCTGTAGGAATGACGGGGATCAACTGTTTGACAGACAGGTCATAAGTTATCTAGGGCTGCAACTAACGATCATTTTCATCATCAGTCACCAAGGTAAATGTAAATGTAAATGCTCCGTACTTGTATAGCGCCTTTCTAGTCTTTTCGACCACTCAAAGCGCTTTTACACTACATGCATACATTCACCAGTCATACACATTCATACACTGAGCCTAAGTGCTCAAACGGAAACTAGCTTCTATCTATCTATCTATCTTGCCCAAGGACACTTCGACACGCAACCAGGGGGAGCCAGGGATTGAACCGCCGACCTTCCGATTAACGGCCAATCCGCTCTACCTCCTGAGCCACAGCCGCCCCGCATCGCTTGTTTGGTCCAAACAACAGACCAACATTTTAAATTTACAATTATATGAGTCAGAGAAAAGCAGCAAATCCTCACACTGGAGAAACTGGAAGGAGAGCGTGTTGGGAATTCTTGCTCTATAAATGACTGAAATGATAAACAGATTATAAGAATTACCTTTCTGTAAATCAATCAATCAACTATTTTTTCAGCACTGCTGTGATCAGGTCTCATAAATTCAATATTGTGACCAGATTATTATTACCAAGGATGGAAATCCTGTGCTGTTCCCTAATGAAAAAATTGTATTTACACCGATTTACACATGTATCTCCTTGTTTTCACCTTCATCTTAACTTTGTGTAGGATATATCTATAAAGTTAACACGATTTGTCAATCAACAGAAAAATACAGTAAATGGTCTGTACTTGTATGGTGCCTTGCTTGTCTTCCAACCACTCAAGGGCTTTTACACTGCATCACATTCGCCCATTCACACAAAGAAAGGATAGAAAGGCACTTTATTGTCACATGTTGCAAAATTCATTCTCTGCATTTAACCCATCCCCCATCTCCGGGGACCAACTCCAGATCTATATCAGTGTCTCGTCAATGGCACTGACTGAAGAACCTAACATGTTTTTGATGGTCAGGGGAATCCGAGTACCCGGAGGAAACCCACACAGACACGGGGAGAATATGCAAACTCCACTTGACCACCGTGCCGCCATTCATACACTGATGGCACAATTTGGGGTTCAGTATCTTGCCCAAAGATACAAAGACATGCAGACTGGGGAGCTGGGGATCAAACTACCGACCTTCTGATTAGTGGACGACCGCTCTACTCCCTGACACAGCAGCTATTTTGATAAATGATTCATCATTAGTATTTTTTGTTCAAAAATCAAGAATACCAAACACTGTCTTGTTTGAGTCTTTGAAATAAGAGGATTTATTGCACTTCTTTGTCACATCATATATGTATATATAGTCAAACAGAACAAGACATTCACTACTTTTTGCCACACAGACTAAATGATTGAATAAAAATAATGTGCGGATTAACTGATCATGAAAAGAATCGTTAGCTGCAGGCAGCCCCGATAGTTTAGATCTTTTGATTTTATCAAAATGAATACTTTCCACTCAGTTAAGGATTGAATCACAAGAATTTGTGATCACCTATGTGATCACTATGGTGAGCGCAAACATCCTGTCTTTGATTAGGGTGTGCTCTATTGACAGTTTCAACAGCCCTGTAGGTGTGACTATTAGCTCTGTGACTGTTGCCCAGGTATTAGATTAGCTGAATTTCTGCAATGCCTGTGATAAGATTTATTTCTGACAATTCGTTGCCTATTTTTGAACGTGTATAGGTGGCTAATGAGTCTGAATGTTTTTACCCAGTTTTGTGTATTGGGAGAATGAGCTTTGATATGTAAATCAAACTAAATCAGGCCATCACGTTTAGTAAACCATTTCACACACCGCAATGCCATACCGTGTTCACTGTAAACTGTTACTATGCCCTGAGGTTACTGTAACCAGCTTCACGTCTTGCAAATATAAGGATGGATGAGGAAATCTGCACATGCGCAGGCAGGAACCCACACAAACTCCTGAGCATACCTGAGCATCACTCCGCCGACTAAACATAAACTCTACACCCCCTGCGACAATGTGGCCCATTCATGCCTAATGTGAAACACTACTGTTACAACTTAAGACTCGCTCATTAGTAGGCGAAGCTTTGCCAACCGTTAATTCATGCAGAGCTCGCAAACTGCAAAACACCGCCGCCGTCCCTTCACGTCTCACACAAAAACCAAAGAAAGCCCCGTACTCACCTCCTGACATCGAAAGGCATGATGTCTGCACGTTTGACAGAGGGGCTAGCGGACAAAAGCTACAAACGACGGGCAACCATACGGCTCGCTTCAACGCTACCGGTTGTTCATCGGTACCGGGCTGACGTCAGCTTAGGACGCTTTGCACAAGCCGATTGGCTGAGAGCTACTTCCTGTTCACTCTGATTCTTCTTCCGCCGATTTTTACATTTATCATATCGTTGGAAATTGTCGGGGAGAAACCAATAATTTGTTCATTTTTAGTAATTCCAATAAAAGTCCGAAAATTTTGTATCGTTTTATTGACAAAAATTATATTTGTTTTCACAAATACAAAGAGTGACAAATCTTGAGCACGTTTTATTACATTAATTTGTCCATGTAGGCTACAAAAAACATAATGTCATACAAAGAGAGGCAATGCTTTGTACCAGATTTAGTTACTTTCCTTCAGCAGTCCCTGGAAAATGAATACATTTATGGTTAGGCTCTATATAAGGACAGCCTGTAAAACTGTAAAGAGTAGCCGTGCAAAAAGATAACCAGGAAAGAACTTCTAGTACTTGTATAGTTGCGAATAAGATCAGGTAGGTAGGCCCCTAAGTTCATTTTCACGCTCTGTGCAGCCTGTTAAGTTCATCGAGCTTAATGTTCATAAATAAAAGGAATTTTTACTGATCATCACACACACCAGAAACAGAGAGCTATACGTCATGCTTTGATGTGGTTGAAAAATGTATCATCATATAAGAAAATCCACAAACTCCATTAGTTAAGGTTTTTCCCATGGCAACAAATGTATTTTTTGGTTTTGTTTCACCACATGAAACCAAATGTTTTTGGCTGAAATAAGTGTCTGTTTTTCAGACACTAGAAGTCAGGATAGGCCCTGTGTTTTCCCACTGATGGCTCAGCTGTTGCTCGTAGTGACAGTAACAGTAAATAGGCAGGGATGACAGCAAGTGACAGCAAGTTCAGACCACAGGAAATGCCTCTCTGTCAACCTCTGTTTCACTTCCCTTTCTGGATGAGAACTACTGTTGGTTACAGCCCATAAGTATGGGAATCCAAAACAGAGCGACAACTCATTCTCTATTTTCAGACCTCAACTCTGTATTTTTTTTGTTGTTGCACGTTTTGGTTTCACACTATTGCTGGTTATCACAACAAAACAGCTACATAGAAAATATCATACATGGATTTCGCCAGTTGAACTTTTTGTAATATTTTGCAGAACATTTTGGAAAAGCACCAATTTCATAGTTAACAGTGGCAGGTGTTGTGAATAAATCAAAATAGGGGTCACTTTTGGGGGGAGAGGGGTGGTGGAGGGAACATTTTCTACTTCAGGGAAATATACAATCTCCTCACCTTGCCTCCTCTGTACTAGCTGTCATTGTTCACTCCTTCATCAGGTGTTCAATTTCACCTGATGACTTTCACTTCATGACTGGACAGAAGACACATTTACAGTAAGGACAAAGTGTTTGGGTACGGACTGTTTTCGAAGCCCCTTGTCTAGTGTGTAACATTCCTGCTCTGTGGCATGTGCTTCACAGTTGACTCATCTCACAGGTGTGTGAGGTTAAACCAGCTGGAGAGTTTTTGCACACTGTTGTGATTGGTGAAATTTCTCTCCCTTACGCTCCCCTCCCCCACCCCTCTTCCTCAGCCACATAATCTATCTTCCTCTTGCATGAAGTAAAACACAAGGTTCAAAACAGCATGGATGTGGATTCACCAGGTTGAAAGTCCTTGCTGGTGCAGATTACAATAAGTTCAGAATGACGTCAAGGCCTACAGAGTGTATGTCATGTCAGCTTGATCTTTTGAAGCAATGTAAAACTCTTAGCACATGCAGCATAACATTTTAGTTATAAAGGCTTTATTACAATTAATTAAGATGTTTAGGGCAACAGTATTGTCTTCAAAATGTGACTGAGTTGCACAGTTGAGCTGAAGGTCAAATGGGTTTTTGAATGGAGGATGTGTCACAACACTGGGCCCTACCTGGTTTTAAGTTTGCTATGTAAATATCTCTTTCACAACAAAACAAGCCCGGCGTGTCTCTCTCTGCTGTGCAGTTTCAACACACCCTCTTGTCGATGTAGACGCCTGCTGTCCTTCAATCAAGATCCACCTCTTCCCTTTACTATGAGACAGACGTGTTGTTCTGAGTCAGCAAACCAACAAACAAAAAGGGTTTCCCAGAGTGACTGTAATCGTGTTTGCTTTTTAAAATATAGGCTATTCTAATTTTGCGGGAGGAAAAACAGCTCATCCATCTGTTTCAATTAGGCCACAAATGAAACAACACTCACAAATCAAGGGATCTCCATGTTGTCTTCCTGGTAGACCAGTGTTTTGTTGCTCAGCATGTGGAAATTTACTGGACATCAGATTTCTATACAGTGATTAACTTTTATGGTTTGCCTTTGCTCTCGGGGCATTGCACACTATGTACCTCTGACTAATAAAAACAAAGAATAAACGTTTATGGCCCCCCCTGGCAGATATTTACTTATTATCTTGTTATTTGTCAACTCTCAGATGAAGAGACAAAATAGAAATCTAATTGAAAAGTAACATCATGGAAAATTTAGGCAGATTCCTTATTTGTTGACGTTGAAATGAGGAAACATCAGATTCATTATCGACGTATGATAGAAAGCCTAACAGCAGGAGCGGACCCCTGTCTAAAAGTTATTGACACCGCGTGCCCGCGTACGTGCGGTACGCCTGTACAGAAATGTCCAGCTTGTGCGCGAGCCCCGTAGCTGCGCTGGGTAGGGAGGGGGAGGGGAGTGACGTCTGCAGTGCTGGCAGGAAGCCAAGAGGGGCGGTCTCCTTACGTCACTGTCCTCATTCACAAGAAGGCCCATATATAAGTGTGTTTTACAGCAGCGACAGACAGAAGACGTACTCGTTGTGAACTTAACGATATTAAACTTTTATAGCAGAACTACAGCTACTGGATACAACCGAGAAGAGGAATAGCAGCTTTGAAACTAAAGTATTGAAACTTTTTTCTTGTTTGTGTGCGTGCGTTTTAATTTTTTTTTTTCTATAATCAAGCTAACCGGAACAAAGGACTCGCCGCTTCAAAGATTACATTGAAAAAGCCTTTTTTTTTTTAACCACACAACTAACCTTCTGTTTTCCTGCCGTAACGTTACAAGATTTATGTATTTGGATTTAGTTTTTCAATCCCGCCGTCCTACTATGGTCATAATGGAGGTTCCCACCATCGACTGTGCGTCCCTCCGTGGTTTGTTGGAGGGCGACGTCCCGGGCTGCCTGCTGCTGGACTGCCGGTCCTTCCTGTCCTTCAACTCGTCCCACATATCGGGCTCCACCAACGTGCGCTTCAGCACCATAGTGCGCAGGAGAGCCAGAGGCGGTCTCGGTCTTGAGCACATCGTCCCCAACGAGGACACCAGGAACCGGCTTCTGTCAGGGGAGTACGAGTCCGTGGTGCTGCTTGACGACCGCAGTTTGGACTTAAGCCAGGCGAAGAAGGACGGGACACTGATGCTTGCTGTTACGGCCCTGTGTCGCGACCCCTGCGGAGCCAGAGTTTTTGTTCTCAGAGGTAAGAAAACGGGGGGGGGGGAATGGTTTTACTTTTTAGAAGAGCCTCGCACAATTGTTTCACTGTATCCTAACAACCGGGCAACAAATGCGGATTACAGCTGTCACCATACCAGCTGGTACTGGAGTAAACAGAGCTCCAAAATAGCTCCATGAGCAGCTGTCACCTTTTTTTTTGAGACCCTTGTTTAATCGTGGATGCTTCTCTGTGCTGTGATCTGACCTAGCTGTCTTTTCCTATTTTTTACAGGCGGTTTTGAAACGTTTTCAACAGAGTATCCAGGGATGTGTACCAAACCCTCCCCTCCACAAGGGCTGAGTTTGCCTCTCAGCTCCAGCTGTCCTGGGAGCGCAGACCCAAGCTGTAGTCCCTGCAATACTCCTCTCTATGATCAGGTGTGTATCTTTTTATTTTGTGCGTAATCACATTAAGTACACATTTGTTTCTCACTTCCTGTTTTACTGTCTTGTTGTATATGTATGACTAATTTGTTTTGTTTATTTTCTTCTGTTCAGGGGGGTCCTGTGGAGATCTTGCCTTTCCTGTACCTTGGCAGTGCTTACCACGCTTCAAGAAAAGACATGCTGGACATGCTGGGGATCACCGCTCTCATCAACGTATCTGCCAACTGCCCCAACCACTTTGAGGACTCTTTCCTCTACAAGAGCATCCCAGTCGAGGACAACCATAAAGCTGATATCAGCTCCTGGTTCAACGAGGCAATCGAGTTTATTGGTGAGTATGTCTGCCATTTTTACTCCCTTCACACCCCCTCAACTGCTAAATGTGAGCGCCTATCACAGCTGTTACCCCCTGAGCCCGTTGATGGCAAGCAACACAAACACCCAACCCCCTTCTTCCTCCACTTCACTGTTTGACTCCCGGATTTAAATTTTAAAAAGTTCCCTCCAAAACCGACCAGCTGGCTCAGCACAGGCTCCCCACTCCAACACAATGGTGGTGACATCATCACCACCTCTCAGGCGTAGAAAAAGGGATGCCCCCTTTTAATGAATTGTTAGGCAGTGGTCCCAAACTAGCTCTGTAGTGGGTAGGCTGACTGGGATTGAATAGATCCCTCCAAGCCACTCTTTGTTCCGGCTGAACAAAAGCAATTTCTCCTCACTCACTGTCTGCCTTCCTCCCAGATCAATACCCCAGCAGGGGTCTGTTCCCCTCTTTTGTCTATTCAGACTGCCTCCTTTGGGAATAACCCCCACCAGCTCACACCCTGCACCCCTATTAACTGTGTTCCTGTGTCTTAATGAGCCCGTTGAATTTAAATAGCAACTGAAAGTGTTGCAATGACTTTTGTGGTTTTGCCTTCCTGAGAAAGTTTTAACCTCAATTCTTTGTAATGCAAGGTTTAAAGTGAACTAATGTTGCCTTTTTCTTCTCTTCTCCCCCAGACTCTGTGAGGAATAAAGGAGGCCGTGTGTTTGTGCACTGTCAAGCAGGCATCTCCCGCTCCGCCACCATATGCCTTGCCTACCTCATGCGGACCAACCGCGTGAAGCTGGACGAGGCCTTTGAGTTTGTCAAGCAGCGCCGCAGCATCATCTCCCCCAACTTCAGCTTCATGGGTCAGCTCCTCCAGTTTGAGTCCCAGGTCCTGGCCTCGTCTACCTGCTCCTCGGAGGCGGCCAGCCCGGCCCTCGGCAACAGCAGCACCGTCTTCAATTTCCCGGTCTCCATCCCTGTACACACCTCAGCTGGTCAGCTTTCATTCCTCCACAGTCCCATCACCACCTCTCCCAGTTGCTGAGGAAGTTGTGGGGAGCACAGACTTTGTTTGGACTTAAACTGCAAGTGACTCTCTCAAAACATTGTCCTGGTTATGAATCATTTCATGGTGATACTGGTATCACTGGACAGAATGAGAACTATTGTTTGGGGGTCAGTTCATTTTTGTTCTGCTGGCCAAACCTCTTGTCAGTTGGCCTTGGAAACTACCATGATGTTTGACCTCCTAAATGTGAAACTCATCCATGCTTTCAATCCTAGATAACTTGCAGAAATGGCTGTTAAGTTAGTTGAGATTATACCTGTAGCGGAAGTTAAGTATCTGAATATTCTTTTGTTTTTTTCATGAAAGCAACTGCTTTTGATAATCATGATCATGTTTAAGTAAGCAAACAAAAGTGAGAGGGCTAAGAGTTGTCTCAGGAATGTTAACTTATCTTCTCAAATGTCCATTTTGCTTTCTGTACTGGTAAAAGAAAGCAATATAAACCTATGCCCCAACATGGCATGGAAGTTACTCCTTTATTTGACGAACAATGAATGTATCCCTTTTTTTTCAGTTGTAGATGTGGCAGAAATCTTCATTTTCAGTATGTAAGTTGAATGGGTTGCCAATTCAAATGCAAAAATACCTGCCTTTCAAGACACCATGAAACCTCGACGATCCTGACGCATTGGGGAAATGAACCATTAAATACCTCATGTTTCTGTACTGTGTACTGCAGCTCTGAGACAGACAGCATCCCAAAACTCAAATGGGGTCGCGTAGTCCTCAGTGACTGCATTCGCCTATTTATTGAACTAAAGTAATATATTTCTTTATCATATCTATTTTTACATATGTATGTTTAAATGTTTTTATACCGTTCAATAAATCTCAATTGAATTTTGTAGTCCGTTGGACATTTTGCTCTTTTCTTTCATCTTATGTGTGACACAAGACTGATTTATTCACTGGTGGCTAATAATGCACAATGACTTGAAGCGAATCATGATTTTTAGACTACACTGATTTTAGTTTTGCATTAAATGTCACATCTTACGTTAATTACCAATAATGCCCAGTAACTTGAGATAAGTAATACAGATTTATCTTTCTATTTAAAGAAACATCTTTAGGTTGTAAACATTATACAAAGCAAATTCATGAGCTCATTGTCTCCCAAATTTGAATTACAATTCTGTCCTATTAGATAAAATGTGTGTTTGTGTATGTAGCCAGCAATACAAAATGGGATTAACTTACCATTGTTTTTATAATCCATTTGTGGACTATTTTCTTGATTAATCATTTGGTCCATAAGATGTCAGAAGTTAGTAAAAGAAAAAATGGCCATGACAGTTTTCCAAAGCCCAGTGGACATTCACATTTCTTGTTTTCTCCGAACAACATTCCAAAACTAAGACATTTCACTGAATATTATAGACTACAAACAAAACCAGCAAATATTCACATTTTCAAAAGTGAAATCTTGAGCCATTTTGCTTTAAATTACTATTTCATTTCACCTCTGAAAAATGTATGTTTACATATTTAATAAACGTTCATTTTGATGCTTCAGATGACAAAAAGGAGCAGCACAAGAACAACAAAGCTGAACTAAAACTGATTTACTGGCATGTCAGAAATACCTTTGTGCACGTCCTTCCCTGTTTTGTTCCATGCAAAGGAATCCTGTCATATATCTGCATAAAGATTTTGCCTACATTAGAGGCATGATATCATGGCGTTGGCCATTGTTCGGGCCACACTCCCTCTCTATGAACCCATCTGAGACCAAGGCAACAGCAGGAGGCCTAAAGAATCAGCCAAGGAGCCCTCCCTCAGCGGCCACAATAGGAGCAGCTGCAAGGCGTTTGGGAAAAGTGTGACAACTAAAGAGCATTCAGGGATCGGTCAACCACCGGCCTTGTGTCCCCTGCCTCCCACACCAATGGGGAGGTGGAGGCGCAGACGGCCGTGAAAGGGAAAGGAATATGTTTGGGTTGCAAATTAGCCTAAACATTGGCTGTATGACCCATGGCGGGGTGTGAGAAAAAGGAGATAAAACTTCCTCCAGAGGCGATGATGATGATGCTACCCCAAGGCCTTCAATACAAAGCAACTATTTGCATTTAATGAAGCTAAGGTTTAGGGGGAGAAAACCTAAAACACTGAAAACACTTTCACTTTAAATACATGGATACTGACAGGTGACAAAATGTATTCTTTGAACGGACATCTGTTTCTTATCTGACAGCAATGCAAATGTTTGTCTCTAAAAAGAAAACATCACCAGTGATGATGCCTCTGTGGTGAAAGGCTCATTCATGACCTCACCAGCTCCCTCAGACAAGCTGTGGTTTTGGTGACATATGTTATGTAACACCCCCCACCCACCCCAGCCAATAGCCCGCTCGCTTTTGTGTCTTCAGATTTCCTGTTGTCAGGAGTGTGTGTTGGTGTTGTCTCTATGTGTGTGAAACTTGTTCTGCATCTTTTATTATCTGATGTGGGTGCTTTGGAGGGAAACAAGCCATCACTCAATTGAGGGACATTAAAGGGACATTGTGATTTTAAGTGGGCGTGTGAGACAGTCTGAATGTGGTGCAAGACAATGTCAAGGTGCTATACAACATGAGGCTGGAACGCGAAAACAAGACTGTTCATTTTGACTGGTTCATGTAAAAAAAGTAAAGTACAAAGTTGCTTAAGTTTGCGCCTTCTTATTTCTTACCATATCCTCAAATTTTAATTCGACAGAGTTGACAGTAATGTCATTCACTGTGTTGTCAATTGATTGGTCCATTTAGCAACTGAGTGCTGACTCAACTTCAAAGTCATTTTAATTAACACATTCCTAAGAAAACAAAGGTTACATAATGTGTCAGACACAGAACAGGAAGAGACTCCCTTTTTACATAATCCAGTCTGGATCAAATATGTTGGATAGTGATAGTGTTCTGTAAGTTTCATGACTCCTTTACATATAGATACAGATATGTGACACATACCTGCTTCTTTAAAGATTGAGAATAGCAGTGTCACAACACTTTTGAAATACCGGTGTGTCCGTGTGTCCAGTATCAGGGAATGTTTTACATTCATTTTCACACATTTCATTTTACTTTGTCCCATTCTCTTTGTGATTGTTCATATCTGTGGCCAGAAGGTTTACAGGTTCAACGACTGATGGTGTGACTGTGCTTGTTCACAAAACCACACATTGGTCTCACATTGCTGAAAAGGAAACCACTTCTTGTTTCAATATCATCAAACAAAAATGTGCAATAGAAACATAAGATAAAAAGAATAGCTCGGGCAGACCAATAACAGGTCCTGTGGTTTCCTTTTAGCCCTCTTACGTATCTGGGGAATGCATGCAAAACATTAGGTGCTACACTCAGTGACGTATTTTGAAGTTGACGCTCTAAGCTCCACATTACTGTTTTGTCTGTGGACTTTTTCAAGGGAGATTTGAAACAAACATCAGATTATCTTCTCTTCAAAGTAATTAGCCCTGACATGTAGCTGCAGTGTTGAGAAGGTGATGCCACGCATGGCGGGACACACTGCAAAGGTATAGCGGACTCCATTGGGATGCCTATGTTGTTTTTTTCTGGTGATGTGTTTGGTATCATAACATGTTAGCCACTAAAACCCAGTAAGTTGATACACTACAGTACAAGACTCATTGCAGAGTAGATAGCTTCTGCATTAAATTCACAATAAAAATATAATCTTTCACATGTCTGAGAAGGGAAGGTGTTTTTGTAATCGATTACACAGTTCATGACTGCACCACTCCAGCTGACTGTTCCAGTCAAGAAACTTTGACAAAAATAAAACCAAGCACCAAATCAGATTTTTTTTAACCTTTATTTATTCAGGGAAGCTTCAGTGAGAGGAAGCCTCTCTTTCGCTGGTAAATGAGGGAGGGTAAGCACTGCATGTTCACTTACCACACCCAGATTTATCTTGCCGGTCTGGGGACTGAACCAGCGGCCTCCAGGTCACAAGCTTGCTTCTCTGCCTGTGGTGGCCTAAAGGTTCTCATTGCCTCTCAGAATTGTCTCTGCTGAATGACTCTCGTGGGAACATGACACACAGACACTGATGAGAAGTGTTACAGTATACAAGACTAAGACCACAACCCCACCCATTACATTTAACCTGACTTCCTGTGTGAGACGGGCTTAAGTGCGAATGTGATTGCCAGTCAGATTACTGGATGCTGTTTAATTATACTTCTCACACTTCATCGTACCTTGAAACTGGATTAAGTCTCTCTCACACACACATGTCAATTCTCGCAAACACACACAACATCCTGAGTGAGAAGATTTAGTCCACACATTGATGTCATGGCACAATACTCACCTGCAGTAAATCTGTAAGAGGATTATGACGGGGAGGCCTCTGTAACATCCTGTGGCTAAAGCATTGTAGTGGCTTGTTCTGACCTTTACATCAACACAGAGTGCAGACACACAGTCTGTGGTGTGGGCATTGTTTAAAACAGAGTCAACATGGACCTGTCCTATAAAAGAGGCAAATGTGTCAAAGCCAAAACCAGCTGCAAAAACTTTAAATGGATAAATAAATGCAGCAATGTTGTGGTTACTGTGTATAAAAAGGAATAAAAAGAGAGAGAATGACCGAGATGGTGAATTGCATTCCCCCCCCCCCGCTTCTACCAAACTCTCTGTATTTATGACATTCAAGAGCACAGCTCTACCAGAAACCCTGCAAAAGGAGCCAGAAAAGCTGCAGTTGCGTGACAGGAGCCGAGATAAGGCCAGATCTGTGATATGATAACCAAAGAGTTGTATAGCTCAAGGAATGTCAGGACATTACGTATGGCCACAGTAAAGTGGCTTTTTCCTTGCCAGCAGGGCTCCCCTTCCTTTAACAGCCCCGTCTGGAATGTCAGACGATGGTGGAAGAGAAACTATGGCGACTCTTACGATGCACACTTTTGTTCATCATTCAGGGCATCTCAACAGAAGTTGTATGATATTAATCTCCCATTGTGTTTGCAGTTGTTCCTCCTGTCCAGATAAGAGACCTCTGCAATGCCTTAGGATAAAAAGGTTGGACATAAAATCTCCAACAATATGCTATAAAGTAAAAAATAATAATAATAAAAAAGCCGATATGCAGAAGTAACAACTTTTAATTATTCATAATTGTAAATATGCGTCAGATATTTGAATGATAGCCAGAAGTACAGCACACCTATCAATCCCCCTCCTCCTCCACACTGAGAACAGAGCCAGTATTTTTCCACTCACTGGAGGTACGGGGTTGTGTTCACACGCAGAAGTGAGATCCTGTGTGGAGTATTCAAGGAATGTCTGACATCCTATCTTCTACACTGACCGCACTCTGGGCAGATGATGTCACACCCAAAGAGCGTACACATGGGCAGACATAAATCACACAAGGCCGGGGCAGCTAAAACGATTAAACTGTGTAGTAATATTTTGGTTCTGCGTCAGCATTTTTTAATCAAAGATAATATGGATATGGTTACAGTCGTGACATCTTTGCAGATCCATCTAATTAGCCACCGCTGGCACACAAGCAAGGCCAGTTAGTTGTAATTTTGTCAGTGACCTGTGACCATGAAGGCACCGTGGACTGCTATTGCAAAACCAAGCAGCCATCAGAGATTGTTGACAGTGATGACATAAAACAAGCTGAAGAAAGCATCAATAGTCTTCTCCTTTTTCCATGCTAAAATAATGCAGTAATTATTAGAAGCAAAGATCCTGCTTCAGAGATTTGAGGGCCCTGGTCAAAAGCAAGCATGGGACATCCTGAATCTAGACCCTGACCCTTTTCAGTCCACATGGATACAAAGGCTTTCTTACAAGCTGCGGCAGATCCCACATGACTGAGAAATGGTTAGCACTCATATGGTCTTACTGGTGGAGCTTGCAACATTATTCTGATGAATAACAGCTGCCAAAACGCTTGTTATTAATTAGATTTATTTACTTTTGATCTGGCTTTTTTTTGTGGAGCATTGGACAAAAAAGTTAAAATATTTGAGTCAAGTGAAGATACTGCATTAAAGGTCAACTGCAATATTCACTAAAATAGTGAAGGGGACTTACATGATGAGGAAGGATTTTTGTTGATAAGCTGCTGAGCAAAATGCGCCCATCACGTGTGGTTTAGCCCATAAACTGATTGTTTGCATTGTAATTTTTTCTCTTTATATCTTTAATTTTTAAAAAAGTTTTAAATCACCCTTGTAAGTGTCATGTTTTGTAATCACACTGTATCATATACTCTTTTTTTTTTACTTCCAACCTTTTACACATGTTCTTGTGTAAAAATGTATACTATTATTTTTCCTTTCAGTTTTTACCTTTGTATACTATTAAAATGCAATGTGTTCTGTTTGTATTATGATAATTTATTTGGAATACGTATGATTCATTAAATGTAATTCTAGGTACTGAGCTGAATATGCTATGATTCTGTAATTTAGCAGTGATGGGCAGGGAACTACATTTGATTCACCTATGACAATAATCTCAGATGAATGGATCAAATGTTGAACACAGTTCAGTAGAGCACATCACACAAATAGATAGTCCCCAAAGAGGATACCTGATTCTGAGCAGTCTTCCAAATGCATTGGGTGTGAGTGCCATCTTATGGAAGATATTGTGCATTACCAATGATTAAAATACATTCTGTAATGGGAATGTAAAGCCTGCAAACAAAATTGATTCCTTTAGCCTTTATACGCATTTAGGTTAGGCTACACTATCAGTTCTTCATATTGACTTTATCACCCCACTTGTTCAGAAAGTTGAGGTAGTCTCAAAGTCTCTGTTGACATTGAAGAGGTTGTGAAATGATCAGTGTGGGTGTAGAAAAGTCAACAGCCTGCAGTCAAACACTGGAATGCTTTTCATGAGTGCGACATGGGGATGTTAGATTAACCTCATGCTCCCTCTGCTAATACTGTGTTTTCACATCAGCTATTCAAATTTAAACTCAAGTCCAACAAGTAACCCGAGTCCAAAAGATGAACTGGACTGCTATTGGTCAAACTCGAGTGATTCTGATTCTGTTGACTTTTGACCAGCATTGTAACACTGCTGACGTAGGGGCTGCATCTGGCGTTTTGAAGGGAAATGTGACCACTTGAGGAATCTATATTCATCGACATATGGAAAATTAAGTTAATGTTCAACTTTGTTTAACTGCAATTTCGATAGGCCTATATTAAAGTTGAAACAAGAGCAAATAAGTAGACAATAATTAATATTCAAATACTGATAACATCAAACTTAATATGTGTAGAGTAAGTTGTAGTGTAACGAGCAATAGTCCATTTTCACTGTAGACACCTTGACAAGTTAGAGCAGAAAAAGATATTTCCACTCTACTACCACAGGGGGAAATATGTACTACACTGCATTTATCTGAAAGCTATAGTTAACAGTTACTTTGACATGCATACAAAACACATGATCCCTATGAAATATGATGCATTATTACTTATTAAACTACCAAACACTTCAATAAGTAGTTATTGTAAAACATTTAAATGTTGCTTATAACAAATCAATAGTAGTGGTGATTCTTCACAATGAGTAGCCTATATTTACTTTTGATACTTTAAATAGCTTTTGCTGATAATATCTTGTGTGCTAATCTTTTGAATGCACAACACTGTGGTATTGCTACTTTTACCCACATAAGGTGTCTGAATACTTCAATCGTTGATGAACAGTAACAGGACTCTGAAGCAGTTAAATGGAATCCAGCCATTATTCATTTTATTAGCTACCTGTGCTTTTCCTACTGTGATAATGGCCTCTGTAAAAATACTTGTTAATAATAATATATCACAGTTAGTTGACAAAAGAAACATAATAGGGTGCAGATTAACTTGAGTATGTCAATAGAAAGACATTTAGAACAATATAAAACTATTTCCTTTACCTTTATTTTACTATTTTTGTCAGAACTGAAAATTAATATCAAAAAATATGTTCGTGCTCACCTCTCTAATACAGGAATAGTACCATGCACGCCCACTTCACCTCTTTAGAAACTGTGGTGTGGGCTGTAACCATAAACTGTATAAAAAAAAGGTTCACAGTCACCAGTCTTCTCTTCCAATGTAATTTAACGGTCCGCGGTGTAGATAAACCGCGCGCACGCACGCGCACACACACCTCCTCACGTGCCAACGTCCTTCCCCTCTCAGATTGGATTTTATTGGACAGAATAAAGAGATACCAATAGCCACGTGCTCGTGTTTACATGTTTTCAAATTTCAGGCGGGATTTGCCAACAAAACAACACAATATCAGATAACCTGACTCACATTAAGAAGAGAAAAGTTGAGTAAACTTGCTTTTAGTAAACGTTATCGAGTTATAGCCTACGGGAAACAGCATGGGGAATATCCAGTCGTCCAACATGAGCATTCCCTTTGGTTTGTGCAGTTTGCCTCTTTCCAACAAAGAAAAGAAACTCAAGAGCAGCACAGAGGGTAAGACTCTTTGTTTAATGAACACATTTCCTTTAAGACTTGACTTTATATTATCCACAACTCAGTAAATAAATGACATTGTAATCATTTCCTGATATTACAATGCAAACTAATAGGCTAGCACTTTAACAGATGGTCCACATTTAACCTATAACCTATAGGCTGATCTTTATTGAGGGATCTGGTAGTGATAGTTATCTGTCTGTAAAAAAAAAAAAAAAAAAAGCAAGACAATAATTTGTTTACATTCGATATGTTATGTATCCCTGCTGCTACTATCAGTTAACAGGATAGGCACAGTTGTTGAAGCCCATTTTATTGCCCCAATATCTGACCCTGAACCAGTGTCTGAGCTGTCTTACCACATCTCATATTAATTAAACTTGGTTATTTGTTGTTTTAGACAGACAGGAAATGCCTGTCGCTCAGTCATTGCTGTATTGAGCCATGTGTGGCTGAGAGAGGTTCATAGAGGCCTCTGGTGATGTCATAGCTTTCCCAGACCCCTGCGGGATGATGGGATAAAGACTAAATGGTTGTGAGAATAGAGAAGGAAGTGACTGGACATGAACCAATGTAATCTAGAAGAAAGGAAAACAAACTATTTCAGTATGTTTTTAAACCTTTGGACGGTCCCTTTCGTTCTGTTTTTTCCTTTACGCTGTATTTATTTATGCCTCTGTTCATCCACATTGTTGTCCTAGTTCATAAATAGGTCATGCTGTTGTTTTTCTAACATTATTAGCTCAATCCAATGTAGTGTGGCAAGAAAAGAAAGCCATTTTCTAGTTTTCAGACAGTGCAAACTCATATTTATCTTAAATGCTGCCATTTTCTTACTGTAAGCCAACTATGATAACAGCAGTGTACTGTGTTCAACTCCAACACATTTAATGTGACACAGTACAGCTCCTCAAAAGAGAACCTCTTTTTTAAGACCTTGGATCTGGCGAGGATTCAGTGTGGCAGGGCACTTCAGCAAAGCATAATTAGTCTAACATAATCTCTATTTGCATTGGCAGATGTAGTGTTGTACAGTATTTTCTTTCACTCTCCCTACATGTTACAAATGTTTGAGAACATGTTCAAAGGCTTTCTTTTCATACATACCTATATGTACCACTATGTGGCGCCACTACATTATATTGATATCACAAAGTGGGGAAGGGCCATTAGAGAGCTCGGGACTTCATGACCTGACTTTGGCAAGCATAGGGATGAGTTCATTAGTTATTTGTAGCCAAGCATAGCTCAATCTTTCATCACCCCCCCATTATATCACTGCATAATACATAAACATTGTTTCTATTTAAACATCCATTGTCCAAATGTTATTAAGACATGTGCGTTGAGTTGGAAGTGGGTTGCTCATGTCTTGTTGCCTCAAGCAACAGATGTAGTAATGTCCGCAAAGATCTGGTCCTATGTTTGAAGCTACAGCAGGGCCTGTCTTTGAAGAGTGCGTTAGAGCCCTGTGTCAGCGTGGTTTGGCACTCTTTCAACCACGATGTCAGCAGAAGACCTGATACCATCAGACAGGATGAGCGTTTTGAAAGAGGATGAGAGTGGAGAAAGGAGTTGAGAACGCCGAGTATAGAATTTCAGGTCAGACTTGATCTGTTGCACAAAGATCCATCACCATGACTGCTTCATCTGTTGTTTTCCGATTCCTTCTAT
The DNA here is from genome assembly GCF_014851395.1 of Micropterus salmoides. NCBI lineage: Eukaryota > Metazoa > Chordata > Actinopteri > Centrarchiformes > Centrarchidae > Micropterus > Micropterus salmoides. The sequence continues at coordinate 14,239,527 of NW_024044237.1, forward strand.
ACTTAGTTTGTCTCAAGTTGCATGCCGCATAAATGATCTGTAATGCACATAAAGTAAAACTGTGTGTGTGCAGCCTTGGCCATTTCATGCGATGAAGCTCTTGGGTGGCATAAGGGGAGGCAGTTAAACATTCAGCACTGTCGTAATTATTCAAGACTGCTTGACTACATGCATGTGTTTTTTCTTGTGTTGTGCAGGAGAGAGGGAGAGATTAGAGAGACAAAAGAGAAGAAAAATGACAACACATCATGCTTTTATTAGTATTATTTACTGGATATATATATATATATATATATATATATATATATCACCTATTAATTATCTATGCTGATGGAGAGTCTGTCTGTAATAAAGCAGTTGCCATACATTTTTAATCTTAATTTAAATTTCATGAACAGCTCATGGCAGCCGTTTCTTCTTATTGTGGCTGAGGTCCTTAGTGATCTGGAGGTTAGTATCATTATTATGGTGATGTCTTTAAATAACTTTTCTTTATCCAACCAAAACCTGAGGTCCTTAGTGATCTGGAGATTAGTATCATTATTATGGTGATGTCTTTAAATAACTTTTCTTTATCCAACCAAAACCTCAAACCCAAAGAATTTGTGGTTACAATGATATAAAATTGAGAAAAGCATCAAATCCTCACTTTTTCAGAAGCTGGAATCAGCGAATGTTAAGTGTTAGTGTTGATTAATTTCCAACTAATGTTTTCAGCCCTTATTATTATTGGTCTCAGTTTAGTTTACCTCAAACCAGCCCTACATTCAGTATGGCTTACAATGCAGTGCAAGAAAATCACTCTCCATATTCCATTAACTGTGGAGACTAGAAGCTTTGATCCAACCTGATCTGTTTTCAGCTTAAAGGCTGGCAGCGGACCCAAGATTTCCTTTACTGCAATCGCAGTTTCCTCCTCTGATGTTCTAGTTCATTAAGGTTGCCTCCCCATTTTGCTTGTCTTGTCTCCCCACTTCCAAACAGGCGGAGAGAGTTTGGGCGTCCCTAGAACTATGAGCCGGATGCTCCCCATTAAACTTGGCATAACGTGTGGAAGCACCTGAAAATGCTATTAGAGACAGAAAAACAATTTCTGACGAAGGCAGCTTGTAAGTGAAAGCCATAGTCACAACTCTAACTTTCAGAAACAAACATCTACAGCTTTAACCTGTAGATGTTTGTTTCTGAAAGTTAGAGTTGGTAAAAAACATGGTAGCGGACCCTGGTCTGGAGCTCATTCTTATCATATACCATTGATTCAAACACAAAGAGAAGGAGTAGGAGAAGCTTTACTAAAAGTAATAACAAAAGCACTGCATTTTTGCCTCTGTATTGCTTGTTGTGGTTAATAATCCTCTGGAATATTAGATACACTTTAGGAGAGGAAGTTCTCATATTTACAAGTTCCTAAAATAGACCCATCACCCAGCACTCTCAGTATATCAGTGTCCTGTCCAAAGTGGGGGCCCCGCAGAAGTTTCCCACACGTGTCACAGGCCAATGTCATGACAAGAGAGAGAGGGAGAGAGGAAGAGGGTCAGGGAATGGGAAGGCGGCAAGATTAGCTTCAAGGTGGGGCAAAGAAAATAATGAGTAAGAAAAATAAAATCTTACCGACTCATGTTAGGAAGAGGTAAGGCGAGGGGACCTGGGGAACGGGAAAAGGGGCACAGATGGGCGGAAGCACTCAGCAGTGTAAAAGTGTTAAAAGGTGAACCGAGTGTCTGTTAAATTCACCGCGGTGTTTCCTCCCTGCAAATCAAATGCGAGGGTTATGTAATGGGGTGTTTATGGCGCCCACAGTCTTTCATGTCTGAAGAATTTCAGCGCTGAAAGCCCTACCTGTTGCTGGGCCTATAGTTGTTTACCTGTTTCAACATTTTAGCTACATACTGTACATTGTAACATTTTAAAGCGTTCTAGACTTGAGATCAGCTTACAGAGTTCCCGTTGGCCCATGCCCTTCCGTGACAGTTGTCTTTGATGTCTGGTATGCGGTTCGTCTATGGCGTGAGCCGCCAGATAGCGGCATGGCGTCTAGTGTCCAATCCAACACATTCCAAGTTTGCTAGGTTCTGACAGCACAGGAATTATCAGTTACATTTGATGTCACTTACTGGCAAACCCCTCATCAAAGACCTTAGATTAAAGATGCATATTTTTGAGTGGACGCAGGACTTAACATGGCACGATTCAGACCTGTGTGATTTGCTGCTCAAGTTCATCAACCTCATCAATCATCTGTCTCCTCTTTGTACAAAATTATATTTCCTGTCCTTTTACTTCTATTTGATAAAATATATAATTGTGTTTATTTTGTTGGACTCCAACTTAACTGAGTCAGCCAAAACAAGCCGATATGAATCAAAGGAAACCAGAGGGACCCTGGCCTTTTGCTGCTGATCTGCTTCCCATTGTACATCATTTATTTGTCTTATTCATAGTCTGGAGAATAAGACAGGAACCCAGCACATTTCCTCCCTCCGTCCCGTCATTTTCTGAAAATGTCATCAATTTGAGCATCAATCTTTACATTAGTGGAAGTAATAGTTGTCAGATAAATGAAGGGAAGCCATTTTTGTTTGACCTGAATCCTTCAGAAAAGAAGTACACACTGTCTTACATTTATTCATTTAGCTGACGCTTTTATCCAAAGCAACTTATAACTGTTATTTATATCAGAGGTTGCACGTCTTGCTCAGGGACATCACCATCACCACCCAATCTTGTTTTCCTTTGCAAAGGACTGAGATTTGATAGACTCATACAGATCTGTTATACTGCCCTTCTCACTCTCATTCGGCCTGCATTCGGGTCGTGGTCAGTGATCCTGACGTGATACCTCAGGTAGCGCAAAAGACAGAAGCCTCTGTGTGCTTAGTGATGGGCATCCGTCCAGAACAGGGTGGTACACACCTCAGCTTCAAGCTGCTCCATGGGAACCTGGGATGGATGGCAGCTGTTTCCCGGGAGATCTAGACTAACAGGACCTGCTCTCCAATTGACTACTTCCACCTGAGTCAGCAGCGAGCATGCTTCAGCTCAAGACCCTTAGCACAGAAACAGCTGTATGTCTTTGACTTGCAACTTTTTTCTAAAATAGTTGTGGAAGGAAGATGCGTAAAGGTGAAAGGACAGCGGCTAAGGACAAGAACTCTGGAAAGGAAATGACCCTGGCACTTGCGATACAATGCTGGCATGACTGTAGAGGTAAGCTGACAGGTAAATTGGAAAAATGCTTAAAAAAGAAGTGTTGAAATGACTCTTTTGCTGAAGACAGGTGCAAGACTTTATCTGAGTCCGTGCATGATAGATCTTTGGAAGAAAAACTAGCAAGTCCTGAACATGTGAGTGACATTATTTCAGCTTATTAAACCCCAGCATGACTTCAGTCAAAGGGCATGAGTTTTGGCGTGCTACATGAAGTGAGGCAACGCTGCTAGTCTTCATTAAAACATAAGCAAAAAGGGCTGTGGGCCTTGGAATCGCCCTTGACACAAAAAGCATGTTATTACCTAACCTGCGGTACACTGATGCCAGTGGCTTGAATGTCTTTTATGACAGCTGACTCATGCACCCAGAGCTCTCGAAGGAGAGGCCTGACTTATGTCCCCCACAGTGTCAATTATATGTCCTTCATGGTGATGCACAGTCCAGTGGAGAACAAAAACTGCTTTGTGTTACTGCTTGTAACTCACAAGTTCATTTGGTTTTGACATGGGGATCTGTTTTTTGGAGGTGAGCCGCGGTTGCAGTAGAGAGACTGTGACGATGTCATGAAAATAATAAGCATCAGTCAATAGCCATGACGGGAAACCTAAAGGAAACAATCAGTGGATGCTCAGACGCCAATGAATTCTGCATTGACAAGAGCAACAAAGTAACTTCTGTGACCTTTGACATGTGCAGACCAGTACTGTTTGTCTGATTTTTCTGCCTTTTATGGGAAATTTGTAGCTGGACAGCGTGTGTGTCACTCATAACCTCCAGGGAGGGGCAGAAAAGGGGCAACCAGCGGATAAGCATTTGACAGAAAAGCCCATGTAGCAGTAAGTTACCCTACATGCAGCCCAGGTCTGTCCTACTGTCTCTGGCTACCAACTGCAGAGGAATGGAAAGAGGTTTGGAAGGAAATATGCTATTAAGTAATATAGTACCTGGAGCTCTCTGCTATGCTTATACGCTTTCCTTTGGGACTGTGAGAAAAAATGAGCGAACGCTAATGGTCACTGTGTAGTATGTCAGCTGCTGGCTGTTGTTCCTGAACTTCTTTCACTTTGTGGAAACACTGGAATCTTTTTCGGAACCGAGAGTTTGTCCAGGCTTGTTGTTGAAAGTGGGCTTTGTCTTTTTCGCATTACTGAGTGACTGCACAGGGTAATAATAGCAAAAGTATTTTGTGTCATAACCCCAGGGCCTTTACTGGGTCACTGATCCCCTCACGGTCAAGGTCTACATCACCATGGACACTGGTTGTATGTGTTGAGGTCATTTGGTTACTGCTAGCAACATGTTAATCAGTTAATATTTGATTTTGGAAATGTCTTGTTTATATATTTTTTTCTTTTTATTGTGTGCGATAGTTATTCCATGATGCAATTTGAGGTTTACAGAGGAAATACCATGCAAAAAATGATGTTGTTCATTATGAGTGTTTACTGCTTCTTAATTGCTTCTGTGTGTCTAGCAGTGTGCACATTTTTAAAAAGCACTTTTCACCCTTACACAATAATATTGTACAGTAAAAGACTGCAAACTCAGTTCCACTTCTCAGGAACATTAACTTTAATAAACTGCAGCTCAGTGAGAAATTACATTATATAATCGACACATGAAAGGGGAGCAACATAAAGAAATTGATTAAAAAGTTAAAATGGTTGTAGCTGAAAAGCCCCGAACCGGTCTGCTTAGCAGTTCCCCCAAACCACTCGGGTTTCTTTAATGAGATCTTGGATTCTTTTCTCCTTAATATTTGAGAGTGAAGCAATTTAGAGGTTAGAATTTGGGAGCCTGAAGGCAAATTCTGACACGCCTTAAATTGCTTAGGAAGCGATTTCCTTTTTGAACTGTGTCATAAATTCTAATGATGTTAACAGGTTTAATTGGGATCTTCTTAAGACGTCTTAACTATAGGTTTGTTGTTTAATATATACCACAAGAATTCACTGCATTCCCCCCTGTACGCCTGGCAGAATTAATGTGAATTTGGCAAAACAGTTTTTACAACTGTGGTGTGGCAGTGAAATGCTGTGGGTCAAACAACATCCATCTCTTTTTATAATATCCCACAAAAACACACATTTATACTGTTATGCACACACCAACATAAAACGCCTTCCATATTTACACACAACGCTCTTTATTTAGCATAATATACCTCTCTCTTTACAGGGCTCACTTTTATTTTTTTCCGTTTAAAAATATATAGCTTTACCTTGTAAATCTGAATGCTCGACCAGAAGGTCTATTTCTGGAGTGTGCCTGACAGGCCGTCTTAAGCGAGCCTACTGCTGTTTATGTGGAGTCATGTTAAAGATGACAAAGACCTTGACATGTACACCCGTAAGACCTTCCTGCTCCTTATTAGTCCTCTGACAACTGTACAACTCAAGGAATTTTCCACTACATCAAGCATGCTACACTGTTGAAAAAGGTGAAAGGAAAAAGGAACAAATGAAGACTGAATTCTTGTGTGGAACAATGTTTGTCCTTTTGGATCACAGTGATGGAGACTGATTGCTCCATCTTGTAAAACAACAAAAAAGATTGAGAAATGACTGATTATGCAATAGTGACTACCTGAACCAAGATGTACTTGCATCTGAAGCCACCATGCAAAGGGCTAGAAGAAGTTGGCTGTGTTGTTCTGGGTCAAGAGTATTTCCTGCGTCTCCTTCGGTGGTGCATCCGCTCCTCATCTCAGAGAACACCAAGACAATAGAACAGATGGAGGAAGAACACTGTCCGTGCATCTGGTTAAATGCATTGAAAGGCCATTTTTAGCATGTCTCCCACTGACAGAGGCCTAAAACAACATTTTGGTGGAGCCGTGCCACTGTTTCATGTTCCACGACCACAAACTAAAAATTGTATTCTTTATAACAAAGTGCAATGTTGATTTATTGATAGTTTGGGATACTTTTAAATGCTCGAGAACAGCAGTAAAGCCATTCAACCAAACATTTCTTCAATGCAACCCTCTGACTGTTGTCGTTGTGTTAGAGTAGCAGGGGTCATTTAATGTCACATGTTACATGATGTCGTGATTTAGACTCCGTCAATGGAAAATGAACCAGGAAATTCCTCATATTAAACTCAGTATCTCTGTTCATTACAATTACCATCATTAACTTTACTATGGGCGTGTGGACTTGTCCACCTATCTGTCAACAGACAAATAAAACATGAAGGAAACTAATTAGACAGTTGCCTGACCTGGAAATAGAACCACATGCCTGGCTTTAGAGCAAGCAACGCTTTATTGTGTAATCTAACATTCTGTACAATAACTCATAAATCATGAGGCTGCTGCAGCCAGTCACGTATGGCTTTCAGATGAATCTTGACAGCCTGCCTACCAACAGGAATGGTAGAAAGTGATTTCTCTTTGTGCTAGAGGCGAGTCGTAAAACAAAATATGAATTGGGGATGTCACAACTTATTCTTGAAGTGCGTCGAGACCAGTCTATGGTCAGGAAACAGACTATTGTGATCTGTGATCTTCACTTGTGCTTAAGCTTTTTGGGTGTAAATATAATTAATTATATTAATGTATACTGTCTGCTACGTAGCAGAAGAGAATTACAAACTCAATTTTACTCAACAACCTGTTGTATTGTGACAAATATATCAAACAGAAAGTTCATTAATGACCTTGGAAACAATGTTTTGCTACAAAAAACTCAATTTCCACCTACTAGCTTTTTCCGGACCTTGAAACCGCATGCCACAGCCTTCCTCGATGGAGTTTGCTCAGTTGTCATGGAGAAACAGTAGCTCAGCTGCTCAGTACAACAGCCTCCGTTTACTGAGGAAGACCATAAAGTGCGGTTGAAAGATCAAGAAAAAGGTGATGGTGAGATGAGTTTTTTGTAAGAAAACAAAGTTGTTTCTTTCCTTATGTATAGTATTATAGCATGTTGTGAAATGCTAAACGGTTAAAATGTAGAAGAGGTATTGACATATACTGCAGTGGTGAATCATGTTCTCTCTGGGTTTTAACCCGACTAATGGCCACTGAAGGCTGTAAAAGTTAAAACGATTGACTATTGAAAGTATTTAAAAATGTCTTCTGAAAACAACCCAGTGCACTGAAAGAAATGATTATGGAGTGAACATGAGTAAAAGCTTATACACCAATTGTCAATTTACTGCATTACTGTGCAGTGTCCATACCAGAGGCAGGGCCTTTCCCCCCTACTTGCCAGTGATTCACTTCATAGTGTTGTTTTTAATTTACTGAAATCTGAAATTGCGGAAGTTAAACCAAGCATGCAGGCATTTTGTCTGCTCAAGACTGCCACAGCATTCAATCTCATGATCTAAGGATTTTGGAAATTAGAACAATCTGTGAGGGCACCAAGCACATGGTAAGAACTCCCAAAATGGCTCCAATTAAAGGCAAATGCTGCACTGTTGCTTTGATAAAAAAAAACAAAAAACATTTTCAACTCAGTATGTTTCATGGTGTACGTGAGGGACTTACGATACAATGGCTTTGGCAACAGTTGAAATACTGCATTTTTGAAAAGCAGGTGCTTGACTCCAATGGCCTGTTAAGAGTCGACCTAATGAAAAGACAGGAGCACGTATTGAAAGCAGATGTGAGTGTACTGTAGTAGAAAACAGCGCTCAAGCAAAAAGAGGTGACCAGAAAAACATTGTATGAATGTGGCTCATTGTGTTGGCCCATGTGTGTTTGATGGAGATGGTTGTGTTCGCGTTGAAGGTGGGTATGACTCACTTCATCCATTAGATCAGTGGCTGGGGTTTGGACAGCCGCCCTCCCCTGATACTGAGACCACCGCATACAAACCTTCCCAAACAGCCATCTGCTCAGCATTTCTACACTGCCTTTGAATCTTTAAAGAGAATTAAAATACTGCAAATGTAACACTTTGCTGTCCAAGGACCAGTCACTACGCTTCTCTGCATGGCAGCAGTCACACTGCTGTGAGCCAAGTTTCCTTGAGCAAACGAGGCATGTCTGCCCTCCTTCTGTAGAAATAACTTTATTCGCTGTAGCGGCCCTTGTGAGATTCGCTGCTTTATACAGATGCTTTATACCCAAAAGGGGGACAGTATGCATTATGATCCATATTAAGGCAAAGCAATCTCGTTTGCGGCCAATTAAAGCAAAATAAATGCAGCTCACTGTGGTACTGTATGTCCTTCACCTAGTTTTGTTTGTGTAAATCACAACTCTGGACCAATCATTTTCACACATCACACCAACTAATCACACTAAAATCTCAAAAGCTCGCCAGAATGTATGGCTCTCCACTGCAGTGGGAAGCTGTCGAGTCCAGATTTGAAATAAAGTTGAAGTTATGTCTTAATTCTGTTTGTACACGAGTGGTTGAACCAGGAATGGAGGCGCTTTCTCAGTTGGTCTCCACATCAACTTCCAGAGGCATCTTTGCGTCTGTCAGAGCAATTAGACTGACATATCTGTGTTAACAGTGTCCGGGGGTCAGGTGGCTTAGGGTTATGCCAGGTTGGAATTAAGGCTTTTGCTGAGTATGATGAAGACCACTGACACGCTCTCTAAACTAATGCGTTTTATTTGACATTCCACAGTCCGCAGACTGTCTGAATGTACTGAGTGAGTTCTCACTGCATATCAGAGTGGTATATACAGTGCATCGGTTATGATTTATGATTTGAGTTCAGACCCAGAAGCTGACTTGGACCAAGATGGTGAAATTACAATAAAGATAGTTTATTGTAACCAGGGTACGGGATGATGTGGAGGCAGGCAGGGTGAAATCCCGAGGCAGAAAGCAAAACAGGATTACTCAGAGATAACATGACAACAACAGGGAAATACAGAAGCAAGGTTAAACACTAGGTTTTGGCCTGTATCTTACCACAGTGGCTGACAGAACGATCTGGCAATGAATCACTGGAAATCTGGGGTTGAAATACAGCCAGGCAGATCAGCTGATGAGGAACAGGTGTGTGTCATTGGCTGGGATGATATCAAAGGTGCAGCTCGTCTTAAAGAACCCCTAAAACTTAATACTATTGGTCAATACTACTTGATAAACATATGAAGCTACAAGCACTTCAGAACCATCACCTCTAAAGCTCAATAGTTAATTAACATGTTATATCTTGTTGATTTAATCACTAGAGTCTGGCCATCACCATGTGATTCCCAGTTATCTGCGCCTTCCAAAACCGTTCAACGTTGAAAAATAAATCACTTTTATGATGTGACAACTCAGTGGTTAGGGTTTAGGCACAAAGACGGCCTGGTTGGGTTCAGGGAAACATTGTGGTTTGGGTGAAAATGACTTAGTTAAGGTTAGGGAAGCTTCATCATCATGGTGACAATAATAAACACATGGTCAAGGTTAGGGAACGATTGTGGTCATACTTTTCCCCGCGGTAACGTCTGATGTTTTGTTGACTTTGTCGCTCTATAATAACGCCACTTGACTTCCTCTTGTGCTCCAGTCATAATTGCTAGAGCCACTGGAGAGCTTTATCACTTAAACATAAACACATGTTGTTTTAGGGCACTTACTGAAACAACTGATGCTGTTGTTCTACTTCGGGGGGGAGAGTCTCAAATAAGCTTTTTTTCCCCAGATGACAAACTATTCCTTTAACATTTCTCTGCACTGTTGAATATTTCTGCAGACATCCAACAGTGTCTTAAACGAGTGTGCTAAAAATGATCCTGAAATGATCCTTTGGAATAAATTCAGCCCAGCAATCATTATGCTTTTATTAACACCCCCATAGTCTGCGTACAGGCAGTATAGCAAACATCAGGGGAAGCAGCACTTGTTACTGCAGCTCTGCTGTGTTTACAGGGAAAGCTTGATTTCAGACTTCATCGCAGCCTCATATTCACTTCCTTTGTTAATCCCCTTTTGCTGTAGCAGATCTTTCTTTCTAAGGGCGTGGGGGGAATTTCACTTCTGTGTCGTTTCACCCCAAACACCATTCACCCAAGGCTCATGTAAGGAGCCACCATATCCTGCTAAAACAAACAGCATTGAGGAGGTAGAAACAAATGCTTTTGTCTTTGAGTTATATTTAGTTCCAGCCTGCCTTCACCAAAACGCCATCTCTCACGAGGCTTGTTTGCCCTCAAGCTGAATGAGCTCATATATGACCATGGTGGCAGCTCAGAAGCCCTATTTCCTCTGTATGTGATATGGATCACATCAGTATAGTCAACCTGCGTACATGAAGCAGAAATGAAACCCCTAGTTATATGCACACATCTGCATTTTTTTTTTCTTTTCCGGCAGGCCTTATTTAGAATATTTGACACACAGCTGTTGTAGCGCCTCAGGCCCCTCTAATTCTCCACTATGGGAGATCCACTGTCCCGGCACTCCCTTCACTCATGCTCTCAGTCCTGCAAACCCTGCAGGCTGGGGCTCCTCAGAGAGCGCTGTGGTCCAGAAGACAGGAAACAGCTTGAGAGTAGCCCAGCAGTCAAGGCTGTGGGAGGGCAGAGGATAGGGTGGGGAAAAAGGGGATTTCCTCATATGGCGCTTGTACTTTTATCAAACGTGTGCAGTACTTATATGTTTGTCTGACATATGAATAAAGGTTGATGACCTCCCAAAGATGGCTCTGTGATTTAAAACTCCTACACCAAGGGTCAATAATCTTGCAAATCTCTTTTCTTTGTATTCAGATCAGTTTGAACTCTTCAGGATGACACTCAAAAGCAAAAGATGTTAGTACCAACCACAATCAGTGATCTTGTAATCACTGATCGCGGCTGTCAACGTTTGAACCCTGCTGTCTGCCTGACCCCTCTGTATGCAAATGCAGGAACAAACTGCCTTGCTTCCTTTAGATTACACATGATGTGTGTCTTATCAGGCTACAGGCTACACACTCATTATGCTTTATCCCAGGCTTTGAGTGAGTAATTAAATGAATTATTCAGAAGCTCTGTGATGCTCTTGGGGGGGGGGGATCTCTGCTTACTGTGTCTTTAAAGTCGTGCAGAGGGGAGCCTACACTAAAGAAAGGAGGGGGCTGCTGTGCGCCAGTTGGAGGTGTCTGCCTGTCGCAGCGGCTTGGGGTTGACATTAAGAAGAGCGTGTCCATGCTTCAGCTGGGAGATACGGCGCAATTTGGATGCACAGATACTGAGCTGGTTCCAGGCAGATCCGCATCAGACCGAGGACACATGGATGGACAGAGAAATATTGCATTCGGAATTAACTTGTCAGCCGGTGCGAGGAATCTCTCGATATAATGGGGAATACGACACCTAAACCTTTAATAGGTGAGACTTCTTATTAATTAATGTGTCATTCACGAGGCTTGCGGGGAGCGGTGTCTGTGTGGAACAGCTTGATAGCCAGAGATACACATGGCTAGTCGAATTCATCTAGTTGTGCTCGCCCTGCGTCCAGACGCGCTTCCCATCACGGGGGAACTGAGCGTGATTCCCAGGGAGCGAGTCCAAACAAGCGCTCCTGCTGCCGCGTTTCTCCCAAATGCACTTTTTTTACCCATCATTTGTAGAATATATTCAGTGATGTAGCCTTAAATGAAAAGCAACACAGTATGCACTGTAGACCAGCATCAACAAAAGGCATTAATATTATCAGAAAGGCTCCTTTGTCCTAATAAACACACCAGTTTGATGTTTTAGCAGTAAAGACTACTCTTGAATGTAGTAATACGTTAAGCAGGTTGACCACCATTGCGTCCCTAATTGTAACATACAAACAACCAATTTCTAAATGACTTGTGCATTTATTGGCTTCTCAGTGTCTGATTTTTGAGTGTCACCATTCGGTTGGTGCACAATCACAGTTTTTCTTGCTGCAGGTTTTGTGTCACTGTACTATATATTACAGTGTCTAAATCTGCCTTTTATTTCAGACAGAATTTTTTATTTCTTGCCTGTTTTTTTTTTTTTTGCCTCTGTACAATGTTGTTTCATACATAGATGGAGTACTTTATTAATCCCCAGTAGGAAGTGTTAAAGAGGCTAAGTCACACATGAATCACAAAACAAACAACATGAGGACACATAAAAGCTGATAAGAAAATGCAATAAGAAAAACATAAATAACTACAATCCTAACTAGAAATTGAACAAACACTAGCAGCACCATACGCTATCAAACATTGCTTGGTAATATTCTGTAGTTATCCCAAAGTAAAAGCAGTCTTATATATAAAGTACAATCTCAAACGTGTGAATTAGCCCCAGGTTTAAATCTGATGTTATGAGTTCTCAGATTATCACTTTGTGATGACACAAAGCATTTTACTTGATCATCAGTTCCCCATATCACTTTGATTTAATGTCTGCCACACTCCCACGCCCCCAACAGACCCACTCGGAGGCTAAACGATGCGGTTACTGCCACCAGAGCCAGCTGACGTAGGGTTTGGCCTGAGAACAGTTAGTCACAGAGGAGCAGGAGCGGCTTTGGTCCTATTGCTTGCACTGTATGGTTTCAATTAACATGTAAATTAACAGAATATCTGCATTTGCTGGGTTAATATTAGTTTTGGTGCACAATATATAAGAGAGCTGGTTTGTTTAGGTTTATTTCTCAATGTTTATTGTGCAATGAGTCATTGTGCAGGTCTACGTGTGATAGAGACATCAAAATACCAGCTGTGTTTTTACCAGCAAATGTATAGACTATATATGTAAGATGTAACAGACCGACACTGAAATCCCATTAAAATCCACAGAGGCTCAAGTCTTGCTCAGTGAAGGAGTTACAGTATGATGAACACATACAGCCTAGAGATATGTAAGAATAAAGAGCCTGATCATCTTGTGGCCAAAGATAACTCTGACGAATGCACATAATCAGTTTTACATTTCAAAAAGCTTCCCTTGGCACAGCAGTGTGTCTTGTGCAGTCTTATGATTGCATGTTATTTGTGCTTTTTCTTTCATTAGGATTAAGGTTAGGTGGACAACAGGGAGACACTATTCCGACTGTTTCTCTCTAAAAGTAACTGAACCACATGTGGTGGCAGAAATATACTGCAGGGCCTATATGAGACTTGTGGCTGAGCGTTGCATCGTAACGTTTCTGAACCGCTGCCTGAACTGGTCTCTTCCTCGTGCCCTCTCCCACTGTCATTTCCCTCTCATCAGTTTCCAGTCCATAATTCAAACATATATTTCTGGCTCTCTCCTATCTTCTGCTGTTGTCATGATTTTGGTGGTCCATCCACCTGCATCTTTCACTGACATTTGATGTTCAACACTGATGTTTAACACAAGGTCACTTTGTTAAAGCTTGGATAGGCAACGTTGGAGAAACTAGCAAGAGATAGATAGATTTTGAAAGTATCTAGCCGAAAAAATTCCACCTCCTCCCTCCATTTCATTCGGTCTGAAGGTCTGAGGGAACGAAGAATTGCTTATTACAGTGCTGCGACAGCCACAAATTTTTTTTTCTGTCAGAGAATTTGATTTATTGATTGCTGTCAGGATGTAAAGACAATTTTTTACACAAATATAACAAAAAAGCTTCTGAAATAATTTGCCTTCCCCAGCTTTAAGGTAGAGACTGTTAATAAACACATTTTAATAGTTTTCCAACACGAATTGTTTGATTTTTTTTTTTTAATTCATTTGTGCCACTTATGGAGTAAGAGTACATATGGAGTAGTACATTACACTGGAGTCAAGATAAGCATCCAATTGTGCGACATACATACACACAAACCGCCATTCTGAAGGTATTTGCAGAATCCTCAAAGATTTAACCATCTGGTATTCCTTCAGCTGCATCATAAAAAAGAAAGACTATATTTCCTATCTAGGAAGCTGGAGATGACATATGTCCTCGTTTGAAAATGATAGAAACAAACAAAAGTTATATTTACATTCAGTGTTATGTCACCAAAACTCATTGTTTGTATCCTTGAGGTCTAACACTGAAAGTATTTCCTTTCTCATAAAACATTTGCAGAGCTGATTTTTTTTTTAATTTTGCATTGTTTACATCCAGGATTTTCTTGCAGTCTTCTTCTTCACAGTCTTTGTTGGCGCACGATTGCCACCTGATGATCAGTGAAGTCATTGGCAGGGCTGTGTATCAAGTCGCCCACGTCCTCATGCACAAGGCAAACAAAACCTCATAACAAAAGTGCTCCACAGCACTACTAGAGGTCACAAACTCCACAAGTTATCTTTAAGTTTGGTTCACATTGCGCCAAATGAGCAAAGAAGTCTGGAAATACCTTCAGAACTGATGTAAGTATTGATAAAAGACACAGATTTTTCACAGATCGCAGGGTATTTCTTTTTCAGGAAATCTAATCCTTAGCTCTGTGACTCAAATGCAATGTTAATACATGAGAGGCACAAACTGGGGCTAACATTGACCATGAAGTGAGCTGTCCCTCACTGCATGCCCTGCTGTGCTATGCCTTTCATCTTATAACGGCTAATGTCTATATCAGTCTTCATTGTAAGTGCTTTAACCACAAAGTCATTGTATATCACTCTGTCAGCGAGGCAGTTGAGCCTATAGGTAGCCTAAGACCTAGGCTAACCCTCACATGTTTTTCCCTGTATACTTTGACCAAAGTATATATTACTCCCTCAAAAGCCAAATTTCCTGGAGTAGGAAGGAAAGGGGTACCCGCACATCATTTGAGATGTTACAGATGGTCTTGCTGCTGCTTCATAGTTTAGAATATAATCAGAGATAATGTCTAATTTAGGAAATGTACTGTGGAACATTTCGCTGAGTTATTGTCTTTACACCAGATCACAGTGAATTTTAAACAGAAATGTAATCACTCTGTAGCCCTGGAGGAGAGTAGAAACGCCCCCTCCCTTTGAATATTGGATTTCAGCCAGTCTATACCATAAACACTCCTCTACAGCTTTAATTTAATTTAATATTAAACCCAGACAATCCGAGTCTCATTTAAGCCAATGTTCACTTTGTCATGTTTGATTCCTGATCATCCTTCATTTGTTCTGTGATGCTCGTGTAGAAATTCTTTTCCCAAGTCGGACGTTGACTCCTGCGAAGACCAAGATCAAACATTAAGCCTTTTATTGGGGAATTTCTTTACTGACTAGCCAGCGTGTGATTCATTCTCCACTTCTGAAGATAACTGTGGAGGAATGAAAGGGGCTATTCAGGGTTTGTTTATGCTGCAGGCCAAGGGTGTGTGTAGCCCAGAAATAAGAGGAAGACTTACCACGTCTGTTGTCGACTTTTTTTGTTGTTATGTTTCCTCTCTGCTGTGATGCTACCAAATATTAGCGCTGCTTACATCTAGGTTGACTTTACATAAGCCAAATGTACTTTTTCCCAGTCATATATATACACATGGGTTTTGTCTAAATTTACCTTATTTTATTTCTGTGATATAAATATTCCATATGGATGTGGTAAGAAGACTGATTTGGGACAGTTTGCCTTTTTATACTGTAAATGTGGGCTACATGCTAAAAGAGACTGTTTAATGTACTTGTTGAGAGGAGCAGCTTCATGGTGTCAGTGTGGGAAAGGAAGTGTGTGAGACTGTGGGCTTTACAAAATTGGCCTCTGCCCTCCAAACCAACTGCCATGGGCCACTCGCACACGAGTTATTGTGTGCTGATATGTTTGCCTCTTTTTCCAACAGCTGGTGTCACTAACATTGATGTTTTGACCTTGTCTGAGTCACACAAAATCAGACCTGCTGTTCATATACCACGTTTCTTTCTAACGTGGTTAATCAGCTTGAATCATTGATGGCTTACTTTTCTCTTACTATTGCACTGATCTCTTTCTACCCACAGATGGGACCCTGCAACCACGCCCGGCGACCAGCAGGCAGTACTACACCATGCCTAACAATGGGGCAGGTGTGGAGAGAAGAACGTCTGCTCCTCCGGTCAGCCTCAATGTCGAGTCACCACGCTTTCACCCGCACGCCAAAGGCAAGAATATCAGGCTGGATGGGCAGCTTCGCCGTGCAACACGCAAGAACAGCTTTTGTAATGGCATCACTTTCAGCCACAGGCCTGTCCACCTCTATGAGAAGGTTTGTTTTTAACTTTTCATATACTCAATCTATGTTAAGCAGCTAGAGGTTTAAATTCACCTTTTTACAAATTATGACCCATTAATGCAGGTGCGTCTTCGTCTGAGTGGCGTCCACACTGGCTGGAGTGGAGCTCTACGCTTTGGTTTCACCAGTTTGGACCCCAGCGAATTGGTCACTACAGACATCCCCAAGTACGCTTGCCCAGACCTGGTGACACGGCCTGGGTACTGGGCCAAAGCTCTGCCTGAGAGACTGGCCTTGAGGGACAACGTGTTGTCGTTCTGGGCTGATCGTCATGGAAGGGTTTTCTACAACATCAATGAAGGAGAGCCCATCCTCTTTCACTGTGGGCTCAGCATCGGCTGTCCACTGTGGGCCATCATAGATATCTATGGCATTACTCAGGAGGTCACGCTGCTCGGTAAGCATTTTATTATGTTGTTCATTTACTCTGTGAAAACACAATAAAATAGTTGTTTTTTATTATGATAGAGGCAGGCAGACGCTGCCTCATAGAGAGGAACACATTTCACAATTGACTGGTCGTGAGTCTGTACACAATCCATCATTACAATTCATATATATCCAATAAGAGTAATGGATTTCTCTGGACGGGGATGGACTTTAAGGGCCAACTAGAAAGCCATGTATTTTGACCATGGCTTTAACAACCTTGAAACCTCAGAACTTATTTTTATAGTGTCAACACATTCACAGCTAATTTAAGCAGCTTCCTGAAAGTTCAGAGAGCAGCTGTGCAATGAAGCTCTTTAGCCAATATAGTAGGAGTAGGTAGTTGGGTCTGGGGCTGCTCAATGATCCACCAATGCGTGAATACTCGTTTGTCTAGAAAACCAGGACCGTGATATAGCTGAGATCAACCGGATCCGAACCGTGGGTCTCATCCTGAACCTCTCACTGTTAACCGCTCTCCCTGTTTCTCCTTTAACGCTCTCTTACTATCACTTTCCCGCGCTTTGTCACTTTCTCCCTCTTCCTTCATTTCCACCACCCTCTCCCCTGTGGTTCCCTCTCGTGCTCAGTGGGTGTGTTTATCTTCACTCTGACAGGAGCTATCGCCATGTTTGGTCAATGCGGCAGATCCCAGGAGCTTTGGTGAGGGGCCAGTGCACTCAACTGCTCCAGCATCACTAGAAATAGTAATAAAGGAATGTATCATAAGTCAAAGGGGGACTAGTACCAGACTTGTTTATATCAGCCCGTCATACACAGAGAAATTCAGCTGTACTTTGAACTTATGTGCATGAAGCATGGCAGTTTAGGGAGCTCATGCTAATGAAAAAAAAGAAATGAAATAGGGAAGTAAATTTACCGGTGACTGTCAAATAAACAGCCGGCCGACATAGCTTATTTGTACTCAAAAGTAAGGTTTGTTAAACGCCACAACAAACATTAAAACAAGTGCGGCATACGAGGGGCTCCTCATGTTGATGCTTGTTCTAGCTCTCTTACTGCTGTCCATCAACATCAACAGTAGCTTGCTGTGTGAAAGACTTGTCTAATCTTGTATTTCATGAGCTTGCTGTCAGTCACAGTGGGGAAAAAGCATTGTAATATTGGATATACAGCGACTGACAAATGTTTTAAAAATGTGCAGAAATGTTGTCATAATTATTATGAGCAAATGTCAACATTTATCTTATCTTCATGTAAAAACAATTGCCTCAATTGCTTGCACATCAAATGCAATCACAAAGTGACATAACACACATAGGAAGCTGCTTCCATTCATAAATGTAATAATTTATTTCATTTTGTTCTGCATATTAGTCAATTATTTCATTATATTTGGTTCACATTGTGCAATGGTGCATTATATATGCATTAATTAAATAGAAAGTGCCATATATTCCCTGGTTCCAGCTTCTTAAAACTGACTATTTGCTGGTGTTCTTAGTCTTCTTTGACAGGAAACTCAGTATCTTTGGATTTTGGATATTTGGTCAGATAAAACAAACAAACATTTAAAGACGTCACTTTAAGGACATTGTAATGGTAATTTTTCATATGTTTTATAGAAAAATTACAAATTTAAAATGCCAAAGAAGGACCCTAGAACAAATAGGGACCTAACTAAAGGGTCCTGATCTTACTTGGGGACAGATCATATGATACTATGTCCAAGTCACATACTTGTTTGTCCGTATTGTCTACCACAGAAAGCACGTTTGCTGAGAGTGTTGGATCCAGCTGCCTGAGTGCAGCCCGTTTGAGTGCTTATCTGCCCCAGAGTAGCCACGACTCAGCCAATTACAGCAACAATCAGCTGGAGAGCAACCAGGCTGTTGCTGCCAAGATGGCCAACCTCCAGCTCAATAACTACACTCAGCTCATCCCGTGCTGCTCCTCCACCTCTTCCTCCTCTACACCATCCTCATCTGCCACCACTGGACTCAATGTCCCGAGGGTGGTCCGAGGCCTTCCTTCCCCTCTGGACAATGACTTGCACTTTCACCCGATCCGTGGCTCTGATATAATACTCTCTGCAGACCGATCCGCCGCCTGCATACACTTTCTGGACAGCAGCCGAACTCTGGTGTTCAGTGACCGGCCGCTGCATATAGGTGAGACTATGTACGTGGAAGTCGGCCACCTGGGCCTTCCCTACTTTGGGGCGCTGTTGTTTGGTTTAACATCCTGTGACCCGGCTAGTCTACACGCAGGGGATTTACCGGCAGACCCCGAGGTTCTCCTGGATCGTAAAGAGTACTGGGTGGTGCACCGGGGTTTTCCCATGCCTTGCTCTGGAGACGTGCTCAGCTTCAGTCTTCTGCCCAGCGGAGAGGTTCACCACGGGGTGAACGGAGTGGGACGTGGCAGGCTGCTCTGTGTGGACTCTTCTCAGGTCCTGTGGGCCTTTTTCACCCTGCATGGGGCTGTCAACAGACTCAGGATACTAGGTAAGCTGAGTGTATTTACAGCAGCACACAGAGGTGATATCATGAACCAAAACACTTTTTGTGGAATTATTCTAATTATGAAATGAGACTGACCATCTTGTAAAACACAATATACCAATGACAGACTTTAAGCAAAACGTAGGCATTTCGGGAAATATTACTTTCTTGCTAAGAGTTAGATGAGGATATTCATATTTCTATGTTAAATATAATGCTACAGTCAGCAGCCAGTTAGCTTAGATTAGCACAAAGACTGGACACGGGGTTTTGTGCTGGACTGTTTCCATTGCCACACAACAAGCGGAGACTCCGGGAGGTTGTGGGTCACAGCCAAGAAATAGTCCGGCACAAAGCCATCAGTAAAACAGTGAACTGTTGTTTGATGTGTTAATTTATGAGCTTAAGAGGTGCTAGTAGGCAGATATTGTTCTCTATGGACAGAGCCAGGCTAGTTGTTTCCCCCTGTTTTCAGTCTTTGTGCTAAGCTAAGCTAACTGCCTGCTTGCTCCAGCTGCATATTTAATGGACACAAATGAGAGTGGTAATCAGTCTTCTCATTCAACTCTCCGCAAGAAAGCAAATAAGCATAGTTCCAAAACGGACATGCTCTTCATTTATCAGTCTATTTTTGAGTCTAGGCAGATCCTGCAATATTTTTCCCACACTAAAGGAATGCACTTGTCTGCATGTGTCTGTTTAGTTTAGGGCTGTGACCTGTCTGTCCTAGTCCCACTACTCCCACATAAACTCCCATCAGCTTCTGATCCAACAATATTTTTCTCAAACAGAAACAACTAAAACTTAAAGTAATATAACAAATATGCATATCTATTCTGACTGGTTAGGGCCGGTCAGCGTAAAGCCTTACACTCTACAGTTAGGGACACTGTATTGAAACAATACCAACTACAGTGAATTACACACTTTGTCTGAATGCCACCTTTAAAGGCTCTACATGAATATAATTATCTGGGGTTTCTTCATTTGTATTTATCTTTGTGACACAGGAACACTGCAGTCTAGTCCTCCCTCCACATCCCCCAGCACTTCTCAGAGCAGCAGCCCAGATGACAGTGACTCAGACCTGGCGTTCAGTGTCAACAGATCCTCCTCTGCGTCTGAATCCTCTCTGGGTAGGTTACCAAATGATGACATAATGCCTAATGTTACAATGTATGGAGAGGCCCTCACGTGGTCACAACAGGAAGGGTTTTATGGTGTAGAGAGGTGTGGCGATTCTGACGTCTGGTCTCATTTTCACATTGATGTGGTACATACTAGAGCTTCAATGATTAGTAGATTAATTGATAAGTCACCCGGCAGAAAATGAAATGCTAACTATTTTCATGAGCATGTCATTTGTATAAAAATACAAGCATTCTCTTAAGTTTCTCAAATGAACGTTTGCTGCTTTTCTTTGTCTTAATATAAGTGAATTGAATTTTTGGCAGATTTTAGACAATAGGTTAGACAAAACAAGGCATTAGATGACATCACCTTGAGCTCTAGGATTAGTTCAGTGTTTTCACATTGAACTAATCCTAGAGCTCATACTGTTTTTGTTACATTTTAATTGAGCAATGATTAGATTCTAACATGGAAATGTGTATTTAGTATGGCTTATAAATGAAAAATAAACACAGACAAAGAATAAAGAATAGAATATTTAGAATATTTATTCTGAACATCTGAAACTGGCTTTCAAGAAAAAGAGTTATCTGTGTACATGCATCCACGTTTGCATAATGCAAGACCCACATGTTTTCTTTCTTTCTCTCCCTCTAGTGACTGCTCCCAGCTCCCCTCTCAGTCCTCCGGTCTCTCCCACCTTCACTGTCTCAGAGCTGCCCCCTGCTGGAAAAAATGGAGAATGCACTATTTGCTTCGACCAGGAGGTGGACACTGTCATCTACACCTGTGGACACATGTGTCTGTGCAACGACTGTGGGCTGAAGCTGAAGAGACAGATCAATGCGTGCTGTCCAATATGCAGGAGGCCTATTAAAGATGTTATCAAAACATATCGGCCGTGATGGTCCAGATGTTTAAACAGGTGCTTCCGCTGCTGGATGCCACCTGTGTCCCCTTCTCAGGCTTTGTTTGGACATGGATCTTGGCCCCAACTGGACATTATCCACGCCAGGACATAATAGTCTGTGCCTATATTTTCATTTTATATGGAAATCATTTCTGGAGAAACAATGGGCTCCTCATGCATAGAACTGTGATAAAGCTCATCTTAATTCATAGACTACATATATGAGCTCATCATCAAGAAAGAAGAGATGAATCCTGTACTCCCATTTTGTATTTTCCATGTGATGCCACATTTATTTGCTGAGCAGAAAAGTCTGCTGTGAATATTTTGTCTTTACCCTCATTGTCCTAGATTTATGTGTGCTTCAGCAGAATATGCAGACCGTAGTCTATGACTTCTAGTGCCTTCTAGTTTTCGTCACATTGTGTGTCCAAGTAATTATGCTAACAATCCTAGCCATATTTTCAACGTACAGTACGGAAAGGTTGTGGTGAAAAAGGCACACAGATACAGAATGTATGCAACGAAAAGTGTAATTGTAAGTGAGAAGATGCAACTGTATGGTGAGTGTGTTCAATGACATGCTTTAAGAAAAGTATGTTTGGAAAAGAATCTGGTTTTGCACAGTGAGAGATTAATAAAAGTCGATTAAGTGTGATTAAAATGTGTGCAGTTTCAGTTTCAAGACTTTAAACTCTGGAGGTTCACTATAAAATTTAAAGAACAAGTTTTCTCCATCGCAATCATTTTTATTTAGCCCTAACAGATCCTTTAACCTGAGAGAAACACTGATCTTCTAAAAATGAGTAATCAGGCTTACAATGTGTACTTAAAAAATACACCATATAATTTTTTTGCTTTTATATCAGTAGTTAGATGAACAAGCTGATATCAATTTCATCTGTATCGCTGTTATCAATAAATAAAACATTTTAGGGACATTTTAAATATTGCTGATGTTGCTAGAAAATGAGAAAGCTATCATGCGATGTGATCAACCACTCCAGAACTGACCTTGAGGTGAGACTGTTTTGTCAGCTGCTGTTTCAAGATTGAATTTGAAACCTAACTTGAAGGTTTCTTGGCAACATGAATGAGTAAGATAAGATATACTTTAGTGTTCTAGTCAAGACCTCCCAAACCAAGACCAAATCAATACCAAGACCAGAGTTTATCGAGACCGAGACAAGACCAAAACTTTTAGGGGCAGAGACCAAGTCGAGACCAAGACCGAGGGAGGGCAAGACCGAGTCAAGACCAAGACCATTTCCCCACATTATATGACACAATAAAATGTGGAATGAGATCATAGGTACTTCTCAGATTGACCTGAAATATCCACATTCACATTAAAACACCCACATACAAACACTAAGAGCTGATCCTGTTACATGCTTACCATCATGGGGGGGGGTAACAACACATTTTAGGGGTATTGGTTGCATTACAAGCAGTACGTTTGACATCAAATCAAAGTTAGGATCTTAAAGAATAAATCAGACAATGCAAAAGCAATTTATTGATATTCCACAAGTTATGATCTTGAAATAAAATCCTGAGTCCTCAATGTCAGAGACCGAGACAAGACCGAGTACAAATGCGGTTGAGTCTGAGACGAGACCAAGACCATCAAGCAGTGGTCTTAAGACCAGTCTCCAGTACTACAACACTATGGATGAGAAGTCCGTAGAGTGCTCAAGAAAAAAATATCCATGAAGTCCATGAGAACTGGGCAAAAACCATCTGCTGATGAAGATCATGTGATATGATAGAAAGCCCAAGAACAGCCACGACAGCACACAAAATGAGGATATGTGCATTTCTTGCTATTACATGCCAAAATGTTGTGCTGCTGTGAAAAAGGTAGACTATATGGTAATGATGGAAGTGAGGAGACCGAGTGGAAGCTTGCCTTTCTTTTTGTTTTCAATTTCATTTGAAAATGAAAACAAGGTCATTGATGTGCTTCAGGATATGGTCATGTGTATTTGGATGATATCCTCATCTTCTCATCATCAACAGGAACATGTGTTACACTTGCGCCAGGTGCTCCAGAGGCTCCTGCAGAATCAGCTGTGATCAAGGCTGAGAAATGTAAATTCCACGTTCCAGAGGTGTCGTTCAGGATTTCATCATCAGGGAGTGTCCAGAAAGACATATTCGGCCAATACCTGGGCTGTCATAAATTGGTCCACTCCCTCGATCCACAAGGAGCTCCAGTGTTTCCTGAGGTTTGCCAACTTCTGTCAACGGATCATCAGGAGCTACAGCTGGTGGCAACTCCATCACCGTGTTCACCTTCTCAAGGCTTCCCTTTTCATTGGTCTTTGGTGAGTTAAAGGAACTTTTCACCTCTGCTTCCATTGTTAGCAGTGATTTTAGTTTTCTCGTTTTTTCGATTCATACCACAAAAGATGATAAACATCAATTATAAAACAACAAAAAATAAATAATTAAAAATGTTATAAAAATTCATTAAAATACCAGAGCCCTAACGATAAACCTTCTCACAAAATAAAGAAAAACCATCCCCAACTGAAAGCATTAGGCCTACTAAAAAGAAACGTTTTTAGCCTCTTAAATATGGAAATGTTGGTTGCTTCCCGAACCCAAACACGGGTCTGATTCCACAGCCAAGGTGCCTGATGGCTAAAGGCTCTGGCTCCCATTCTACGTCTAGGAACCCTAGGCACTACAAGTAGCCCTGCATTTTGGGAGTGCAGTGTTCTAGTGGGGCAGTATGGTGTAAGGAGTTCTTTTAAATAAGATGGTACCTGACCAATAAGGGCTTTGTATGTAAGAAGTATTTTAAAATCGATTCTTAATTTTACCGGGATGTTCAGCATCAAGTTGCACCTGGGAAAAAAAGTAGTAAAAAACTGGATGGACAGGCCAGGTGAGTTGGTCAATATTGTTATTAGTTTTTATTGTGAAGCGGGACTGTATTAGTTGTGGAGTTTGGCCGCAGTCCCACCCCTCTTTGATGCGCCCCCTTCGGATAAAGTTGCCTTGCCTTACCTAGCATCATTTTACCAACAGAACCAGATTTTTCAAATTTTTTAACAGATTTTGTAAATTTTAAAAATATAGGAAATCGTTAATAAATAGTCTTTGGTTGGGATGCTATGCAGCCCACTTGTGTATAGGTTGGTGGTTGAACAGTAATCATAAACCACTATAAACTGAACAAAATAGAATATAACATGAAAATATGTTATCTTTTTATATTATAATCAAAATGATTACATAACATTCACAAGTCAAAACACAGTGCACTGAGTTTAGCTGACCCTCACCATGTTAACCTCTCCACAGACTGACCTCAAACTGAAACAACCTGTCATCTATATGAGCTGTAATAATTAGTAGATTAATAAATGAGAAATAATAATAACTGATTCATTGTTTTGAATATTTTTTAAACAAAAGATTGTCCAAATTCTCGTGTCTTACCTTCTCACCTTCTTCTCTTCTAACAGTTTTCTGGTTTCCTCAGTCTTCTGTGATCGTAAACACTGTGCGTTTTGGGTACCTGTGGGAGAAATTTGCTGTTGGGCCCCATTGCCTTTGAGTACAACTCGCACAGCAGATTATAGATGACAGCTTAATTATATTTCGCCCAGAATCAAGCAGAACTCCTTTACTGGAGTATGACCTGTCCCAGGTCAGTCAGTTAATTTGATGAAACATAACCTCTTTGGGGAAAATGCAGCACGTGAACATGACACAAACCAAAATATTGAAGATGCTAGAACTAGATTTTCACACATGGCCAAAATATTACCTAACAACTCTGACAACAGTCTATCATCAAATTAGGTTTATTTATAAACCACATGTAAAAACAACCAGAGATGTCCAAAGTGCTGTAAAATAAAATTATATGATATGGTAAAAAAAGCAGCAGAGACCTTAAGTTCTTTTAAATGAAGGCTGAATGCTTTTCTGTTTGCTGCTGCCTTTTATTAAATCAAATTCATGGCTTTTGATCAAGATCTTACACTGTTCTGTTTTAGCTTGTTTTTATTTTCAATTTAAGTCTATTAAAATTATATTTAAATGTCTGTTTTTTATATTTCCCTCTGTTGCCCTTTTTGAATTGCCTTGTTGTTGAAATGTGCGATACAAAGAAACTTGCGGGTCATAAGTTTAGCCTCAGAAGTGTCTGCAGGGGGTGAACGTGTAATTGAAAAATTTTAGGACGGCTACCGCAAACGCACAATCTTATCCTTTATCTTATCCCTTAGTCTCAACTGAAGGACAGCCAGCAGCAGCTGGTCTGAGGATCTGAGAGATGTGAGGTTGGAAAGGGGTTGGAAACTCAGTCCAACCGGTAAACAATACAGGAACACCAGTACAGGTGTGATGCTGTCTCTCTTCCTGGTGCCAGTTAATAGTCTAACAGCCCTATTCTATACCAGCTGCAAGACAGACTGGGATGATGCATTTGTGACAATCTTCAGGTCATTTAATAAAGTGTTGAAGAGTTGATATTGTACATTAGTGGTGCACATCCTCTAACACATATTTACAAGTGATCCAATGGAATAGGGTGTGGAGGCCCCTGCAGGTCTGGAGCCCCTCCTCCACTTTACCCGGTTAGTGAAGACGTTTTCCAGTGCCAAGAATACAACTTCAGATCGTTACTTTCAGTGCCAGCTGGCTCAATTAAAAAGTACAGTTTTTATAAGTGAAGGAATTGTTCAGTTTAACTTCTGCATCATGTTTTATAACCCCTTGATTTATTATTTCAGAATCGCTGGTCTGCACAAAATGTAGAACTGTATACCAGTGATGCATAAATTATAATAAACATTTCTAGACATGTAATTGTAAAATATTACCTTTGTGAGCTTTCCACTGTTTGCAGGAGTCTCAATTGGACACAAGAAGGCGCCATTTCCATGCACATGGAAGGAGAGGCTCTGCTTAATTTAGATCAGTTAGAAACCTGACAATCTGTCAATGGCTGCCGTTATAAACCTTACAGTCAAAATAAACTGCAGTATACTGGGCGCGACTCTCCACAACTACACATTCAGTTGGATGTTGGGATTGTAATTTAGTGATACAGTTACAAAGAAGAGGTTCAGGGCGCAAAGATTGCAGACTATTTATTTATAGTTTTGAAACAGTCTTTATTGATGCCCTCAAAAGCCAACACGGGACTGCCTTGTGTATGAGCTTCGCATCCTCACATTTCCATTACGCACAGGAGAGCGCTCACATGCCTTCTGTTGGAGCCCTCCTTGAGCAGCGCGCCGGAAGAGCCTAGGTGACTCGGGGACCTCACGGAGGAAGGCGGTGAAACACGAGCTCCTTTCATATTTATCACCTTGGAAATGAGCGTTGTATGTTTCCCCGCATGCGTAAAAGCTGTACTATTCTAATGGTCATGTCATGGTTCGCGTCTTCCCGCTACTGCTCTACCCGGGGAGGAGTGTGGTGGTTCAGTCCCTCAAAAAGTTCAAGATTCCCTTCAGTAAAGTCCTTTTAAATTTTTGGTCTGTAAGTATTTTTTTTTCCCAGCTGAACATTGGAGTAGTCCCGCAATGGCTAGGGTGCCCTGAGGGGAGATGGATTTAGAGGTGAAGACTGTGAACGGGTCGAGCTGTTTGTCCCAGAATGAGAGCGACTGCAGACTGAGCGCTTCCTCCGCTGGAGTGTCCACTGCGCTGGCCAGCGTGCTGATCTTCACCATCGTGGTAGACATCCTGGGCAATGTCCTCGTCATCCTGTCCGTATACAGGAACAAAAAGCTCAGGAATGCAGGTGAGAGATGAAGAAACGATAAAGTGTTGATTTTGGAGTGGACCCACAGATAGATGCGGATGTAAATGTAATGTAATGTGCATAGCAGCTTGAATGGTCAAGATGTGACTATGAAATATGCAGAAGTTAGGGACAAGAACACACTGAAAATAGAATAGTGAAAGAATTTGTTTTTATTATTTCAGAAAAAAAAGTTTAACAACTGACTCACTTACATTTGGTCAAAAGCCAAAAGGAAAAATCTTTGTCTCAATGACCTACATTATGTGGGATGCCCTGCCCTCTCTATTCATAACTTAAATGATGTAATATAACAATGTGTATTGCCTGACCTCTGTGTTTGACAATTAGGCTGCTATCTGAAGTGAGCCTCCAGTCTCAGTGTGATGGAGTTTCCACAGCCTTGCCTGTCTGCCCTCATATCTCTTCATAAATAATAACGCTCTCTTCCCTCCATCTGGCTTTATCCTTGGTTCTCCATCCCAGATAAATCACATCCCACCTTATATCAAGACCTGTAGTGTCCCATGAGCAGCCAAGGTGAGCGACGCTGTTATATAGCTTCTATGTCCTTTTTTACAGGTTTTGTATAGGGCACAACCTCATATTTTCTTGTGTTACGTTTGAAGTGTCGTGACAGCGGTGTGAAGGTGAAGTAGTTGTTTTTTATTGTCACTTTAATGCCGTTTTTCGTTCTTGTCAAATATGCCGTCATCATTCAATTGCCCCCTTTACTTTCTAGCCTATAGTTGCCTCAAATGCCTCAAAAAGTCATTTCATGTAATTTCACTTTTTCGGAAATTAGTCTCTTAAAGTCTGGTTTCATGAGCTAGGGGGCTGTACGAAAGTGAACAGTGTTGGAAGAGGGTCAGAGAAATGGAAGGGTGATGGGGTTTTTTCTTCAGGCTAAAGGATGGCTCTTCTGAGTTATTGTTGAGGGCAGGGAAGGGTCTTTTATTCTTTTAACTTTTTTATTTTTTCTAATCCCAGATTTATATTTTATTTCAACCTCCCCTTGCACTATAGTTAGTTGTCAAAAAGTTATCTTCCATGTTCGCAACAACATGTGTCTATCAGGGTTTTATTTTCCCCATAATCAACTAGTAGCTAATGTAAAGTAGCTAACTCCCTGACTCAGTATCTCAGTTTTCAAGAAACACAGAATTCACTTGGATCTTTTTAGTTATTAGTAATTAAACATAACATATCCCAAAGAGTATGTCATTAAAAATATATAAACGTATATATCCCTCCTTGTTAACTTCTAATATGTGCATTAACATATCAAAGCAAGACTATGTAATTTTCCAAAGAAAGAACAATGCATTTTTCCTCTTAACAAGTTGAAGTCATGAGGCAATAAAAAGCACTCTTGCTCAGTTCAGTACAGTTCAGTATCAGATGCTTTACTGCCTTTGTTCTGGTATGACCAGTAGCTTTTGCTTGCTACAGCTAGCAAATGTTAACACTTAATGAGTCAATTAAGAGCAGTTATAACTCGTCTGTCCTTGAGCTATGTCACAGATAAACCTCTCAATGGCTTTATAAAAAGTAAAATAAGCAGTAAACACCCCACAGCACAAAGTTATATAGTCCCACTTTAATGTATCTTGTACAAATCAAACTGTTACATTATTTTTAGATATTAGAAGGTGTTGCACTTTTTTCCACCAGATGGTCGAAAGAAACTATTGATGATGTTGGGGAGGGCCTTAAAACATATTTTAGTCTCCAATTATAAAAACAATAACACACATGCATGTGATCAAATGTTGTGACTTGATTTTCCTAAAATAACTGTGAACTTATGATGCATTGAACTTAAAGGTCCTGGAGATTGTGCCCCATTATACCCAGCAGGTCTTTGGTTAAAAGTGAAGTCAGGAAAACCTTCTGCTGAGGCAAAACACTAAACTCAGTGATCACAACGTGATGCTAATGAGAACATACGAATCAGGCAGCAGGATTAGGTCAGCGAGTGTTTGGAATAATGAGCTTTTAATTACAATTTCAAATGCATTACATAACACACCCAACGTGTTCCCGTGTACACCAGCCAAAAGCAGTTTGGCAAGAAGTTTAGGAGCCTGAAGTATAATTTGATTATCCAGTTTGCAAAAATGCCACAGTCGACTGGTTTCAAACAAGAAGGCATGAGTAAATGGCCTGTTCAAAAGTCTTCTCCATGCTGGTGGACTATGGAAATTGTACTAATTACAGACCTCATGTCTCTGTTCCCCTACCCTAATTGGACTGACTGACAGGTCCAGTCACACGATAGTCCTCCCCAGTGTCGTGTTGTCCTGTTGGTCAGCATGTGTGAGTACCTGAACTCCAGAAGGGCCTCTCATCTCATGCTATCTTTTTTTTTTTCTCAAGTGTGTCCTTAAGTGCCTGGATGTGCTACTGCTGTTAGCCTATCATCAATCTCCCCTCTGTTCTTAACAAGCTATTTATAGGTTTGCCTCACTTTGTATGAATGTTTAATTGTACAGAGCTTCCGAAAAGGAAAAGCATGGACACAGCTGAAGAACAGCGAAACAGCTGAAGATCAGTCTGCCAGAAAAAAACAGCTTCTGTGAAAGATGGCTGTTTTGTAAAGGGGCGATAGGCACAGTATAATCCAAAAGCTAAAATTTATGATTTACAGTAAGTAAATACAACTCTCAGACTTGTATTTTTGTAGAATCCGGTGTGTTAGGCAGAAACATGCCATCTCCTCTCTCCATTACACACTATTCCAACGACTGGTTTGCTTCCTCACACACAGCAGCAAGACCTTTCCGCTCTGATTCACTTCAGCACACATATGCACGGTACATCTATACCGTATTTAATTATCTATATACACACACATTTGAGAATGAGTTCCATTTTTGCAGGTTTGCAGGTTCTCTCAAGTGTGCACATGTAATAGGATCTATCCACTGACTCTTCAAAGGGTGGAGCATGGCACTATAGGATTGCCAATGGGGTGTTAACACTAGAGTGTCCCACTGGAGTTAACCACACTAAAAATACACTCACAAAATGTACTCTTGGGGGTGGGGGGGTGGGGGTAGGATGAAGGGGGAGCAGATGGAGGAAATAGCGAAAGAATGAGCTTGACTGTGTGTGATGTGCAGCTTGTACCTCCATGTCAGGAGCTCCTGGGTTGCGAGATGTGAGGATGGACTTGAATTTTGTTTGAGCACCGCATCCCCTCAGTCTCTCTACATTACAGTCATGTATGAAATCTAAAAAACAGACTGTCCAGAGGGGGGGGTTAATTGAGTCAGTGGACTTAGTGAGTCAAACCAGAGGCCAATTTAAATTGACAGCACAGATCCACGGGGAATATCACTTAGCACACCACATTAAACATGTCTTCTTTTTCCGGCAACAAAATAGTATATGACATTTAGTTTTTTAAATGTGGTCAGCATGGAGGTGGGCTATTATCAGATTAGGATTATCTGACTAACCACATCTAGATAAAGTAAATGTTTTCATTACGTCCAAATCTTTACTCCTACTGCAGGAGGCTGAAATGTGCATAAGTCACTATCATCCTCATGTTTCTGGAGTTGCGCCTAACGAGTGAAACACTGTTGGATCAGATGATGATGATGTTTTTAGCCGGGCTCATAGCAGGCTGCATCACCAAAAGGCAGCTTGTGTCACTTTAATGTTGAACTTCTAAGAAAAAAAATCTCTGGACCCTTGAACACAAGTTCATGAAGTAGTCACTACGAATTCATCAGTGATAATGCCCTTGCCTTAAGGTTATTGTTGCTTATTTATGATGACATGAGTGAGTAAATTGAATGTAATCTAATTTGGGATATGCACTTGCAGCGATAAGCATTCAGCCGGATTCAGGCGATGCCAGCTCTCCTCCTACACATTTTTGTGAATTCATCTTTCCTTCAAAGGTGTATAAATTTAGCCGAGTGAATCAAAGCGAAGTGCATCACGTTTCCAGCATGAGCAGCAAGACTGTGACAGAGGAACATAAGCCCCTGACATTCACACATGCACACAGCCAGCAGGTTGTCAGTCAGAAAACAGACTCAGCTGGCAGTCTTTTGTTTTGTCTGCACTTATATCTTCATTATGTACCTTTTCTCGCTCCAGCATAACTCCCTTTTTATTTTTTTACTGTATTGTTCTTTTTATCACTCAGAACTATTAAGCTAGAATGAACCAGCATGCCATAAATATGCCTGCATTGTATACATAGCCTATTTTAATACATATGCAGGTTTATATGCTGAAAGGGAGGGTGTGAGGCAGTTTCTGTCTAATATATTTTTGAATATGCTGCAGTGTGTGTGTGTGTGTGCTGGAGGATTCTGGTGACAAAGATGTTGCTTTACTCATGCATAGCTGAATAGCTCTCTGCTGTACTGTTTTGATTTATGTTTAATACGCCAAAAAATGTTGTACGTGACAGACAGAGAGAAAGAGAGAGGGAGGGAAGTCATGGGGTGGTCGATCAACTCTCGGGAGACACTTAAAAAGCAAGAATCAGTTGATTGGATGTAACATTTCCCTCTGTTGGCAGTTTTGGGAGAGTATACTGTACGATCAGATAATTACAGAGCCAATGGTGTCAGAGAAGTTAAAGGCTGCAAGTCAGTTGTCCCTGATGGCCTGTAACCAATCAGCATTCAGGTTAAGCTCTATACAACTCACACTTGATAATAATAGCTCCCAAAGATGTCAGCGGGCACGACTCTATTCTGGTATCTAGGCGTGAGAATATCCTTGTCAGACAGCTGTTTTTTCCCTAAAACAATAAACATTTTCAGTGCTGTATGTTTGGATGTGATGAGCGTCAGGCCGGCCAAGTTGGTTAATTGAACAGCGAGAGGTAATGGTTCATCCAGCATTTTAATAATGGATGCCAACAAAATAAAGAGTCATCTGGCCGCTTCACAGCAATCCTCTCAGCGGTGTTTTAGCACTTACCTCATCCTCTTGACTATAAGGGGGAGAGAGGGTTCAGCCAGAGAAAGCTATATGGCTGTAGCATGCGCTGTCTCGCCAGCACACATGATAACACTGAGCCGCATGATGTCAGCGAGGAATCAAACCTCTGCACAATGACAAATGCACACAGCGAGCACTGTGAGCATCACAAATGCAATCTGACAGATTTGCCCACTGAGCTGACTCGAGGATGAAGAACAAATGCTTTTATTTTTATCTCAGCAGGCTTGAGAGATGGCTCCCGCTGTTTTAGTAGCTTGGAAATGGACTGTCTCTAAATAACTGTGCCAGGTCTGTGGAAAAATGTGAAACCATCATCTCATTTTCTCCTAAATTTTTTTAAACATTTTATAATGGTGTGTGTATGCTCTTTGTTATTTTATTTATTACCATGTTCGATGAATGAAGTTCAAGGCAAGTAGGTTAAAATTAGAGGTAGAGTAGAGGTAGGTTAAATTGGTTACTAAACAACATACTCTAACTGTGTTGTCCCTTGGGTGCAGGGACAATAACAAGCTTTTAAAGCCGAAAATTGATGGCCAACATGTGTTTAAAATAAACTCTCATCAAATCTTCCAATCAACGCTGTTGATTCAGCTGTCTGAATGAGCGAGAGCCTTGTGCCTTCACATTTCAACTTCAGGAGTTAGTTTATGTTGTATTAACCCTGGAATCACCCCAATGTCTGACACAAAGTGTGGATAAAATGAGCCACATTATATATAATGCTTTACAGATTATTTACAGAAAGCATAAATATTTATATTCCAACCAGTGATGTAAGTGTGCTTGAGAACGTGGCTAAAAGGGGGGAATGACAAGCAGTATGTAATCATATTTTCAGGTTTATTTATCTTATGTACTGTAGTTTCTATCAGCTTGATGCTACTGACTACATGAAGTACTAATTATATGAGAAATACTGGGATTATTTGGGCTCTCCACTTCATCACAAATTTTGATTCCTAAAATATGTACCCCATTCACACAATAGACCCTTTATTGCACAATGTGTACTCTAAACATATGGGCGGCTAATACCTCTTTTGGGAAACAACAATTCAATCACACTGTGGCTCCACTTTTAGTTTTTACAGTTATCTATCTTCTTATCTGACACATTACAATTGGATTTATTGTTTTATTCTCCACCCAGAACAGCTGCATTGTAACAATGTCATACGTCATTTTCTATGATTCATGTCTTCTGAGGAGATCCAGTGTCACATTACCATCTGCTTGGACCTCAGAAGGACAGGAACTTGTTTGGATGTAATTTGACACTAAAATCACCCATGTCCTGTGTTTTATGTGCTTAAACTGTCTGTTCCCGGGGACAAAGAACCTTTAAAAAAAGAACAGCCTGATTTGAGCATTTTATTGAGATGGACCTGCCAAGTAAAACATTTTTATAAACAAGACTAAGAGACTCTACAGCCATGTCAACAGCACTGCGAGGCTGCAGTCAAGCAAAGCTATGCTTTGAGCTAAATGCTAACATCAGCATGCTAACATCCTCACGATGCCAATTCTAACATGTTCCATGCTGATGTTTAGCAGGTTTAATATTTACCATGTTCTCTATCTTAGCGTCTCATGTTGGCATGCTAACATTTGCTAATTAGCACTAAATGGTACAGTTGAGGCTGATGGGAATGTCATTAGTTTTGCAGGTATTGGACAAATTAAGATTCTGACCTGATGATGGTGCCAGATGAAAGTCAGGATCAACAGAATTATTACATTTCATCCTGAAGGGGACATTAAGTCTGTACAATAAATCATCTATCCCAAGAGATGTTTCACTCAAAACCATAAATCTGAACCTCATTGTGGCGCTAAAGTCAGAGGGTCACCAGCGTCAGTGGGCACCGTGATTGTGTGTACCAAATTTCATGGCAATCTATCCAACAGATGTTGAGATATTTCCGTTTTCACCAAAGTAATGAACTAACAGACCACCATTGCCACTGGCATGGCTTAAGTGTTGTTAGCTTTAAAAACAGTTAAAGCGAAATAAAAAAAAAAGAGGTTACAACACTGGTAAAGCTGTGACAATAAAGCATTTGCCTGGATCCACATTGGTGCAGTGGAGAGTACATGGTAAAAGCCTCATCAAAATGAGCCCCAGAGGGCACAATGAAGTTGCTCTTTTATGATGGTTAGTCACAGTCGTACCTCCGGTGACCCAGTTTATTTTAACCTAGAGTACAAAGTGAAAAGGGAGTGCAGTGTGCTTTAGTTATGTGTCAGTTTGGGTCATGTTTTGTCTGTTATCTAAACCTCTCCTGCTTCTCCAGGCAACATCTTCGTGGTGAGTTTGTCCGTGGCAGACCTGGTGGTGGCGTTGTACCCCTACCCTCTGGTCCTTACAGCCATCTTCCACAATGACTGGACCATGGGTGACCTGCACTGCCAGGCCAGTGGCTTCATCATGGGCCTAAGTGTCATTGGCTCCATCTTCAACATCACGGCCATCGCCATCAACCGCTACTGCTACATCTGCCACAGCCTCCACTATGACCGTCTGTACAGCCTGAGGAACACCTGCTGCTATGTGGGCCTCACCTGGATGCTCACCGCCATCGCCACAGTGCCCAACTTCTTTGTGGGCTCGTTGCAGTACGATCCGCGCATCTACTCCTGCACCTTCGCCCAGACGGTCAGCTCATACTACACTATCTCAGTGGTGATTATACACTTTCTGATCCCACTGCTGGTGGTGTCCTACTGCTACATGAGAATATGGGTGCTGGTGATTAAAGTGAAACATCGGATTAAACCGGAGCAAAGGACTAAAATGAAACCTAGTGATGTGAGGAACTTCTTGACAATGTTTGTGGTGTTTGTGTTGTTTGCAGTGTGCTGGGCTCCACTTAACCTCATAGGCCTGGCTGTAGCTGTAAACCCTGCAGCAGTTGCGCCCCATATACCTGAGTGGCTCTTTGTCACAAGCTACTTTATGGCGTACTTCAACAGCTGCCTCAACGCCGTCATATATGGCCTACTAAACCAAAACTTCCGCAAAGAATACAAGACAATCCTTCTCGCTCTTTGCATCCCACGTTTGCTCCTCGTGGAGACCTCCAGGTGTGCAACAGAGGGACTTAAGAGTAAACCATCACCAGCTGTAACAAACAATAATGTAGCAGAGATAAATGTATAAACTAATGTTTTACTGGGAAACTTCAGTTAAGTTTCTCTAGAGCCTCAATGTGAATGTGTGACACGATTCACCCAGTGCCTTTTCACATGATGTAATCATGTTTGGAGAGGATGCCATCGTATTCCTTTCAGCCATGTCAGACACTATTCCCTCATGTTGAGAGTAAAATAAATCCGTTGTATCATTGGTACATTGTGCTCCTTTGTGGCAGCCTCCCTGCACCTACAGTTAAAGACATACCAGCTAACTGGTTAATGAGCAGTATAAATTCAGAAAACAAGGTAATATTCACTGAAAAATATTTGAACCATGAGGCAGCACTGAGAATTTCTGTCCTAAACTCATACACAACAGCCTATTATTTGGATGGGAGACTACACTTTTCAAGTCACATCCCAGCATGTGTACATCATGGGCACGGGAATGACTCAGTGCCTATTTGCACAGATTGATTATGAGTATGTCAACAACATAGTGAAAATAAAATAAATGGTTTTTTTTCCTATTCCCTGTCTCTGCACTCTTAAAAGTCTGCTTGGTTATTTACCTTCAATACAATGGCTTCCTTTTATTAAATGCTAAATTATGAAGGATTTTATGCTTATGGTTTGATTTAATTGACTGAGAATATTTAAAGTGGCATGGGCGCCAATCTGGAAACTGAAAAATATTTTTAATTCTGTAAAAGCCATGTTGAAGTTTGCATCTTATATTTCATCCTCTGTGTATGAATACCTCACTCTCCTTCTCCCTGGGAATATATGCTGTATTAATTTCACCATGAAGCTGTTTCACCCTCAGGCTTGTGAGCTTCTGAGCGATGATGCCCCCACAAAAAAAAAAAAAACACACTGCGAAGATTGTGGAAGCTTTTGCTCCAGTCAAGAAAAAAAAAACTATTATCAGAATGGACTTTGTGTGTTAATGGAAAAAGGCATGCCTTGTTGTTTGTAAAATTTAAGTCTATCAGTTTCTTCTGGTGAACAAACTGTTTCAACTATCGTATTTATCAATTTACTGGACTAAAAGATTCAAAGCTCCAGTCAGCCCCTTTCAGACAATGAGTGATTTAGGTATTGCAGAAATCTTGAAATGAGGAAGAACAGATAATAAACAAAGCTTGCTTTCTTGTTTATTAAATGCCTGAGGGAAATGATATGCATCAGGAACCAGAGATGTGATTTCGTGATAGTGCAAGTGTGCCCGAGCACATGTCACCCTAGCCGAGATGTGCTCTGACAGCCTCCCAGCATAACTTCCACCAAGCAAACAAACTATGAGCGGTTCACCTCACAGGGAGGCTCCAAGATGTCAATGTGACACATTCTTGTTATGATGCACTGTTACTGGAATATTAAAGAGATTACACATTCCTAATGTCTAATTCAAAGGATTTATAACTATTCTCAGCATTATATTTACTTTCAGATCCATTTTCTGATTTTTGTATTCTGCTGTGCTTGGACAGGCTGCCTGATGTCTGGCTAAATTAAACTCTTAGTGGATGATTATAGATGCAGGAGTAGGAATCTGAATCCATGATGGATCTTGGATCAGTGCAGGGAGACTCAAGCTGTCATATAGAACCAGGTGCCATCAAGTTCAAGAGCAGACAAATGGCACAAAACAGTGAATATCCGCTTACAATCTTACAAGAGAGTGTCTCTGATGTGGATGAAAGAAGCAGCCCTTATGCCAGTGCATGGTCAGCTAGAGATGAGTGGCTAAAGGGGCTCGAGGGAAGATGACAGTGTCGTCTCTACCCCACACCAAAGAGTCACGGACTAATGGCAGGGTCATCCTTCTTCCTCCTCCTCATTCTTTCCTTTCCCTGCTCTTTTTACATTTATCCCACCCTCTCACAAGGTATCTAAGGAATAGCTTGACATCTTGGGAAATAATCTGTTATGTATGAAGCTACTGCCAGGACATGCTTAGCTTGGTTTAGCTCAGCATAAAGACTGGAAACCAGGTGAAACATATAGCCTGTTTGTCTGAAGGTTTGTCTACATGCACTTCTTATAAACATTTATCTTTTTTAATCCATACAAAAACCTTCATGTTGTGGTAAAACCAAGAGAAGGTCCTAGCAAACAAATTTGATATCCTAAAAATGACCAATTTTGGATGTCGTGGAAATTGTATCTTGCTGGTGAAGGATTAAGCAAATAATTGAGTAACAACCAACTGTTGTCTTTGAATAATTTATTAATAAAAGACAATAAATAGAGAAGTACTAAAACACATATACAGCTGGTCCAGAGAGCATCAGGGGTCTGGCCCCCCTGGGATGCATAATCATTTAAACAGTCTATGTTTCTATGTTTTGGGGAACCAAGATCCTCTCCCCGCCTTGAATGAGCATTCAAGGAGAGGAACAGCAAGAAAGAAAAACACAAAAACAATCACAACTCTGACCTAAACCTTAGTAAATGTGGACAGACTAAAATAAGGAGTACAGAAGAAGGAAAGTTAAGGATAAAAAACAATACATATATATATCTATAAGATATAACAATAATAGTAAAATAGTAATAGTAATAATAATAATATTAAAAGATCATACATAAAAGATTAAATGTAAGAGGACACAATTTTCTGCCATGACACAAAGCAAAGAGTATCTTTGTAAAATAAAAAGTTGGCATTTTTATATGAATCATAGACTGCAACACAACTCATATTGCTCAGTAGATAAATCATAAACACAATCCAGAGCCCAGGATGAAAAGCTGTAGTCTACCCACCCACACAGACATGTCCTTTTGCTGTGATTTAATATGAAAGGCAATAGCTTGTGGAGACATTTTTCTTACGGTATGTTCGAGGACAGCATGATCTATCCATGCCGCATTACGCTATAAGATCTATTATAACTCCTGACTTTATTTTGCCAATTTCACATATGCATGTGGTTCTGTCTCTCTGTGACTTACAGTCTCCTTGGTTTCTCGGTGACATCAGTGGTGAAATCCATTTTATTTTCCTTTGGCTGCTCCTTTGTGTCTCAGATAAGCTTTCTACAGCCGAGTCAGTGTGTACTGTCATGTAGGGGTATGTCAGAATTCATAAACATGAATTATATTATTCTATGATCATATATCAGATGTAAGGCAGGCATAGTTGTCTTAGTTTTTGTAAATACGTCTAAGAGATCTGCAGTGTTCTTTGCAGCATCCCCTTCATGGGACTTAGAATTTACTGCCCAAACTGGATCAAGAACAAGGGGAGCTAGGCATAAACTTGAATTTGTCTGCGCACAATGATACGCTAGTCTACTCCCTCCACAGCCATGTTTTTACTTGCTTATTTCCTTCTCCTCCTTAGTGGTATGTGAGTGGGAGAGGTTCTCAATTCTCATTTGTGGGAGATTATTTCCACAGAAGACTGCCACAAATGTGGGGGATGAGGAATGAGGCATTATGTGCCCCAACACTAGCCTGATATGATGGGGGGATTTTTTTGCCCGGTGGATGAAGCCAGACCTAACTCCCCTCTTTGCACAGAGGAATGTCTACAGCTCTTGCACATCATTGCATTTTACAGCGGTTGGGTCTCGCAGTGGGTCTGCTGCCCCAATAGCAAGTCTCCTAATGGATTTGTGCATCGGGTTTAGCAGTGCCGGTGTTCTCATGCATATGATGTGTTCCTACATGTCACAATGGGCTGTGGGTAATAATACTACCAGGAGGTTTTAGGTGTTGTGGGCCAAAGGAAGCCAATGAGAGCAGGAAGTTGGGATGATGGTGATTATCTACATCAGATTTCTTGACTTTATTTTTAGACTGAATTATGTAGCAGAGGGGATGATAGATTAATCAGTAAAAGTTAAATTATTTCTACTTTTTCTATGACATGGTTTGCCATGGTACCACTGGTGGATGAAGCAGTACATCAGCTACTGTATATAGCTGATCAGCTCAATCCACAGAAAGATGACATGTGGTGTTATTTTCAAGTATAATTTTAGGCAGAGGTAGTTTTAACTACTTTATGTACAGTTCAGCTGTTAGGTCCAGTGGTTCCCATCCAAGGAGTTGGCCCCCTCCAAAGGGTCACACAATTAATCAAGGGGGTTGTGTGAAGATTAACATGGCAGGAAAGAAGAAAAACTGCTACACAAATCTCTATTCATTTTTAGGACTTTTCTGCACTCTTATCTAATCTAATTTTGAAGTATTAGATAATTTTACCCTTTTGTGCCTTGAATACTTGGTGTAACCGCTTAACTCATAGACATCTTAAACAACTGATGGGTCCCAAGCAAAAAAAGGCTGGAAACCATTGGTTTAACATTTACAGGAAAAGGTCAACAATTTGGGAAAACAGCTAACCTGGCTCTGCCCTAAGGTAACAAAGTCTACCTACCAGCATCTCTAAAGCTTGCTTAGTGTAAAAACTTTGAAAATGACATTTTATGGAAAGTTATGCTGGAGTATTTCTTTTTTGGAGGTGTTGGCAGGGAGATTTTGTTACCTTTGGAGGAAGCCAGACAAGCTCTTTCCCCCTGTTTCCTTAGCCGTATTTAGTATACAGACCTTAGAGTGGCATCAATCAATCTAACTCTCAGCAAGAAAGCGAATAAGCATATTCTCAATGTGTCACATCTTTACTTTAATAGTACATTGTATTTTTTACAAGCTTGGCATGTGTTTTTTAATTTGAATATCAAGTAGTTTCACTAGTTGTCAAATAAATGCAGTAGAATAAATAGTACAATAATATTAGCCTCTGAAATGTAGTGGAGTAGTTGAAGTATTAAGGATGGATAGAAATACTCAAGTCAAATACAAGTACCTCAAGACTGTACATAAATAGTTCTTGTAATAAATGTACACAAAAGAAAAACACTTGCACTTGTTGATGTGAATCAAGGCCAAAAATTGTCCTTTCACCCTTGGCAGCAGTTGTAAATGCAACAAGTGACAAAGCTATAAATAGCATGGAACACTTTTAAGTGGTTTGTATTCTTACTCTCATTACAAATGGAAACTTCATAAATACATACAGTAACAGTTCCCCATTGCAACACTGAGGGACATTCTGTCGCTTGCTCAAAACAACAGGTGTGGAGTCTCGGGTGCCTCATGTTTGACTGAGAGCACTGGTGACACATGGAATGCAAAAGGCAGCGAGTGGAGTCCAGACAGAGAGAGCCATGGGAAATAGTTCCAGAAGGTCAGAGGTCAGGATCCATGAGGTAAGACAATTTAGTATTGAACTTGCACTAGAGGGCCCCATGACCAGATCTACACACTGTTATCCCATTGGGAACACGGCTTTTGTCAAGCTTTTAGGGGGAGCTGTTTTATTAAAAGTTATAATCCCACCATAACGGGGTGAACGTGTGTGGCCAGCGACCGCATCGTCTCCGTCCTTTGTGGTTCATGGTCTATTCCCAAAGCTCACTGCAAAAAAACATGTAGTTAATTTTTGGTTTTGCATCTGCTTCCAGAGAAAATAAAATCACAGTGTTTTGGGAGAATGTTATTTTAACCTGGAACAATTACTGATGACCTGTTCATGAAAAGAGGTCACTGTTTATTTTTTAATTACTGCCTGCTCTAATGATTAGCCTGAGATATTTTTCTGTACAATTAGAAAAATGGCTTGTAGTTGCTTGTGGGATGGTTAGATTTTAAAAGCTAACACACAGTATAACGTGCCTTGGCTCCTATACAAAAAGGTGATTTTTTATGAATATTTTGTTTTAAATAAAGTCAAATGATTCATAAAACATTGTTAAATACACCTGCAGTCCCTTAAAATCAACATGTCATGTCACCGATCATACGGTGCTGATGAACAAAAAGACCAAACAAATCAACACAAACACAGACAAATCAACACACAGGCCTGTGAACACATGATCTGTGGGATGCTGTAAGTGAAGGAGAGTTTAAGGGACACTGCACTGAAACCTCTCCCCGTGCTTTCTTTCTATCTCTAAAGTGCAACATCTAACAAAACAAAAAAGGCAGAAAATAATTTTTGAAATTGTGCTCGGTGGTTCATCCAGCAGCAGATATGAGAATAATATGATTCGCCGCGACAATCCTCTGCGACTCCAGAGTCAGTGATGTCTTGGGCTCTTTGCGCAGTAACTGCTCGGGAGTGAAATTGCCATGGAAAGCAAAATTATTATTTTGAACACACATCACTGGATTGTTCTTAGTGGTTCTGGCTGGTCCCTCTTGAGAGTCTTTTCAAATGAAATGTGTTTTGGGGAACCTGCTGAGCGTGGGACCAGTGAGAACAAAGCCAACTGGAGCAGAAAGTGCCACTCCTTGACACTCAGCCAGTTTCTTCAACCAGAAACACAGCCAGTGCACGATACTAAATGTATATGGTCGGCACAGAATGGACTAAACTGCCCTCTGTTACATCTGCAATGAAACAGGAAATAGTCCGTTCAGGAATGTAGGGTGCTCAAGCACATACTGTACATGTGATTTGTACAGCAGCCCCTGGGGAAACTGAAGTTATATCATGTCAAGACTGCAATAAATGATCCTTGAATGATGAACTTACATGTTTTGATCCATCCTATTATTGCTTCTATTTGTAGAGTCTGGTTATGGGAACAGACAAATGGACAGTGATGTCAGAATATAAACAGACAAGTGTAAAAGATTTTTATTTGATGTGAGAAGAAATATGTTTTAATTGTTAAAAAAACTCACTATGATGTTTTGTCTATGAAGATTCTCAGTCATCCAGGTCATAGTTATCCAACGAAGGTTAAAATGAAGGGCAACTGGACTTGGTTGAAGCTACTGGAAGACGTTTCGTCCCTTATCCAAAGGACTTCTTCAGTTCTGACTGACTGGCAGGGAAACTCAGCTATTTAACCTCTATTTAATCTCTAACCGCTATTTAACGACCCCACTGAGGTTAAATAGCTGAGTTTCCCTGCCAGTCAGTCAGAACTGAAGAAGTCCTTTGGATAAGGGACGAAACGTCTTCCAGTAGCTTCAACCAAGTCCAGTTGCCCTTCATTTTAACCTTCGTTGGCTCACTATGATGTGCGTCATTCCAAGGAATCCAAGGTTGTAAATGGACCAGTATGTTACTATTAAATATGATGTTGTTGGATTAACATTACCGCTGCTTTAATGTGCATGTCACATATTACTGATATATGTTTTACTTTACAAAGTGATAGGTAGTTTAATCTACAGAAATGCATCTGTAAAATCATGATATAATAACAATAACTTATTTTTTATAGTGCTTTTCTTAATGTTACAAAGTTCTTCACAAAAACATAAAATACAATAAAATAATAATAAAATAAAATAAATTCAGAGATTAAAAAAAACTTTTTAAAAAATGCAGGGAGCTCATAATTGTTTGTAACATTGCTGTCCTTATTGTAATCTGAAAATTAACAAGTAACTAAAGCCATCAGTCAAATGTGGTGGAGTACACTGTACAATATTTACCTCTGAAATGTACTGGAGTGAAAGTATAAAGTTTCATAGCATGGAAATAAGTAAAGTAGCCAACAAGTATCTTAACTTTGAACTTTAGTAGAGTACTTAGTTACTGTTCAACAATATATAAAGCGGTAGGCCTGTAAAAAATATTCAAAAGGCTTTCTTACACATTTGTGCGTCATTGATAAAAACAATAAGGTCCAATAATACAACTTTGAACAGGATAATTCTGGTGCATAATGTTTAAGTCCGTGCTGTTGATTAGCACTAGAACTTTTGTATTTTTGTAATGGAGTATTTATGCATCTGTATTGTAACTTTTCTTTTCTACCACTGGTTATAATAGGGCAAATAAAAGGCAGCCCTTACAGGAGACTCCACAAACAAAGGACATACACATTACATGTTAATTATGTGTCCAGATGATGTGCCCATCTATAAATACCCATGATAAAGTATAGCTTAATTTCTGCAGGACATAAACCAGGCAATTTGATACTGCCGCAAAGTCTGCCCTCGCGAGAATTATTGGCGTCAAACCTCGTCATGTGACGGTCCCATGATCCAATGCGGAAGAAGGGATTTCAACAGTGACAACCGCAACACAGACCAAGGGAACAGCTATCATTCAGCGATTACATTTTCCGTTTTTATCTGTATTTCGCCTACTATCAGCCCAGCAATGGACGGATCTGTCAGAGCATCTTCAGACGCCGCAGACGGGCCGCCTCCTTGTTTTAGAGGGTGAGAAAATTCTCAGTTGTTTTAAACGGACAGCTAGCGTTAGCTCGTTAGCTGAGTTTACTAGCTTGTGGCTGTGGAGTGACCTGGGAGTGACGCCTGGCCTCAAAGCGCCCGTCCCCCCCTGTGCTGCTGTTTGATGCTAAACATGTGCCAAAGCTTACAAAAGACTTTTATTGAATGTGGCGTAATCCTGGAACACAACATAAATTATCGCCAAGGGACATCCCCACATCAGTAGT
Organism: Micropterus salmoides; assembly: GCF_014851395.1. NCBI lineage: Eukaryota > Metazoa > Chordata > Actinopteri > Centrarchiformes > Centrarchidae > Micropterus > Micropterus salmoides. The sequence continues at coordinate 14,283,056 of NW_024044237.1, forward strand.
CAGCATGTTAGAGTTCCGCTGCTCCTTAACAGTAAGGTCGCTGTCTTGTTGGATCTCGGATGACTCCTAAAGTTGTTCTCCTCTGCAGAAATGAAAGCTCCATGGTTTCAGCCCTCAAGACACTGCTGTTCTTCACGATCCTGATGGTCACGCTGCCCATTGGACTCTACTTCGCATCAAAGGCGTACATCTTTGAGGGTAAAGTTTGTCACGCTGCATGCGTTTGTGTTTGCAGGGCAATGCCAGCCCTGGAGTATTTATATTGCCACAAACTGCCCTCTTCACCTAGTTTAAAATAGAGCTGGGCAATAAAACGATTATGATAATTATCGTGATATAGCAAAAGTTCAAAAAGTATTTGATGGACGAATAAACACTTTATATTTCTATTAACATTTTTATTTTATTTTGTTGAGGACTGACATTTTTTTATTTATTTATTTTTACTCCGACATGTTTGTTGAAAAACAAAATAACAATTGTTTTTAATGTGTTTGTCATTATTCTGACCTTAAAGAATAGTTTAATATCACAATCAACCTGTAACCAATCAGCCTGTAAACTTGAATGAAATAATGATTTGACATTTATTGTGAGAATTATTGATGTCTTGTGATATGAAATTTTTTATGGTGATAACATTTTTGGCCATATTGCCCAGCACCAGTTTAAAGTTAATAACTTTGCATAGTGACCAGAGCCTGATATTTATATTTGCTATTTGATAGTTTAAAAAAAAAAACAAATTTAGCTGATTTCTTTTACAAATCTATAATTATTAGTTAGTACATATTGTAAATGATCACAAATAATCCAATGTTTCTTGTCATATTGGCCAGCATTTGTGTGAATACAGTAACAAACTGGTGAAAAGCTAATATTGGCCAATAATATAAGCCTGCTAGTTTATCAGTCAGGCTCCTATAGTAACACTAAAAAGAGATGGTTTGCAGTATCCTTTCTTTCATCAATGAATAAACAAGACATTTATACACACAACCATATCTTCTAATGGGTCAGACTGTGGCTTGTATTATTAACTTTAATTTTATTGATGATGGCAACATTTTCTGTCTTGATATAAGTAATAATTTATTGGGATATTGATGTAGCGATACAGTACAATTTCTTGATATTCAATTGGGAAATCATGTAGAGATATACTATAAACGGGATGTTTATTTGTGGCCAATTATACATCTAAAAAATGTCACATTCACTGGTTTGTGAAAATCCTGTAAATCCAAATCGGACATGAAGCAGTCCTGCTCGATGGTTTCTGATATTGCCGACAATGACGCAGTACAAGATATCCACTGAATTGCCTACAACTACTCATGGGCATTAAAACAGGTTTTAAATTGTTAACTGTTCTCCACCTCCTTCTCCCAGGTTCGATGAAGATGTCAAGCTCTGACAGCTACTTCTATGCAGCCATTGTCGCAGTGCTCGCTGTGCATGTGGTTTTGGCTTTGTTTGTTTATGTGGCCTGGAACGAAGGCACGCCTAAAGAGAAGGGCAAACACGATTAAGGCACGTCCTTATCAGCTCGTAAGACCGGAGGAGATGGACAGACACGGGCATGGATCTGCAGCCCCCCAACCCACCATGGGCTAAACACAGCTCCATCTACCAACCAGACAGTTAGAGGATGTGGTTTGCGCTTAGGCTTTAACCCAAGGTTAAAGCAAGAAACTACGTTATTATACCCTGGCGCGGGGGAGTGGAGGCTGTTGGGTGTGTTTTTTCACCAGCCTCAGCAGGCCCGCTTTTTGACTTTTTGTTTTCTGAAAACGTTACGTTTGCTGACAGAGGATAGCCCCTATTTTTAAAGAGGCTTTGTTATAAGCTGCCATTTGGCTTTGTCCCTTCACAGTAAAGAGTTTGTCTTGTAGGAAAACATCTTGGGCTTTGGATGCGCGCACACTCACACTTTACTTATAATGTGTATGTATGAAGCATTTAATTCCAAAATGCGCTACATCCATTCTGTGGACATTAATCTCTACATTCATCCAGTTAGTGACTGAATATTTCATTTATCTTGTTCTTATCTTCATAAATTTAAAGATGACTTATAACTTCAGTATAAACTCTTAATGTTCAGACTTTCATGCTGCATTTTGGATTAAAATCTTCATATTTAATCATCATCTGTTTGTCCTCGTAAACAAATGTTTGTCTTTCTGTTTTTAAGTGTTTGGAATTAGAAAACTATTGCAAAATCAAATTGTATTTAAAGACATTTTTGTATTGAAGATGTTTGGTGATTTGAATATGTATGTTAAGTGGACGTGATGCTGATGAGAATGTTGACTTGCTCAAATAAACTTGAATATTTTAAACTTTTTTGGTGTTTCACATATTTTCAAAGGCTTTGTGCAATTTTTGTTGTACCGCTAAAACAATGCAGAATCTTAGTTTTGAATGTGGACAATGTGTAAATGAAACCCCTTGTTTCACAATTTACTATTGATATTCCCCATAAAGAATACCTTACTGTAATGATACAGACAAAATCAGATGCAAAAAATTAAGGTTTAAGGTTTCTTTTACATCAAGTATAAAAAGCAGTCCAATCTTACACTGGAAAGTTTGAGGTTAAAAATCAGTGGCTTAATCCTGCTACGTATAAAATATTTTAGTGGCTTAATAAAATCAGTTTTCATCTTTGAGAAAATGCTATGGTGAAACCTGGGATGCACATTTTTTAAATGAGGTCTGTTCATGTGATAAACAAGCTGTATCACACAGGAGACCATGATTTCCCCTACCATCTGTTGTGTAAGCTACACCAAACCAAAATATGTGCACTGGACTGCATGGGTGTGTATTATAGGTGCATTTATTTATTAGGGACTTTATTTCTGAGGAATGTCAGCTTACTTTTATTTTTCTTTTTAAGTCAAGATCAGAGCTGTTGTTGAAAAAATAAGTGTGTGAGAGACCATTCTGTGTGTCTTTCTCTGTCATAGATATATTTGCTATTGTGTTTATCCCAGATGCAAATTCAAATGTCACAACCATAAGAAGCCTGACATGCAAGTTTTCACTTTCACTAATTTAAATACCCTGTTTTTTCTCAGGCCTGATGGAGATTATAGTGAAAAGAATCAATCAAGTTGCCTTAACAGCACTAGCTTTCTCTCATGTCTGCTCAGACAAAAAAAGACCTTATTGCCTTCTGCAGAGTGTTCCAGCTGTCACATGGGGGCAGCAAACCTGTTCCAACATACAACACAACCTGGAAGCCAAGACCAGAACTGACAGATGCCAAGCCACAATGACGTTTTGTACCTCAGAAACCACGTCAGCTGCTGATTTCTCTCCATTTCCCTGTGCCCAGTCTCTGTAGTGTGGCTCCCACACTGTGTTCTGCAGAGTCTGGTGTTGGAGCTGTGCAGTCTGCATTGCGTTTAACAAGGCTGGTTGGTGTTGGTGATGAGGTGACAGGCCTGCAAGCAATCAGACTGATTCAGTCAGCAAACATCAGAAGCCCTGTTTTTACTTTTGGCTGATATTTCATAAGCTCACCCTTGCAGCACAGCAAAGTTGGTGCAAGGGCAGGCTTTGCTTCTGGCTCTTTGTCATTTATCACACATTAGCAGGTTGGGTGCACAGTGTCAGTGTGATGGAAAGCAGGCCAGAGAGCACAGAACACTTACATGAGTCAGGCATTAAATAAACACTTAATTTAAAATCAACACTCCTTGATGATTTCATTCTAATTGAACAGATTATACAGATATATAAAATTACATCACAATAACTACTGGCTATACCAGTAAGATAGGAATAAAACCAAAAATGGCATTACAAAATAAAAGGTGTCTCAGTGACTTCGCCCTGCAGATGGCGTGCCAAGCAGATGCAACTTTCAGAGGAGCTGCGTCAGTGTTTAAGTAAAAGGAAAGGGAGAGGGCAGTAGAGTACTGTACTGCAGCTGGTGGAACATAATATTCAAGCCTCTCACATCACAGGGAACAACCAGAATAAAGTGATAGAATAACTCATTAAATTATATCCAGAATTACATATAACCATGGCAGGGCTTTATTGTGTTAGTCTGTGCTGTTATTTCCCGTGAAACTCCACTCAGATACCTTTAAGAAGATCATTTCTGACTTTAGCGTTGAAGAAACAACCAAAGCCTCGATTCTCTTGATTAGGCTGAAGCCCTACAATTAAAATGACTAAACTACATATTTAAATGTATCTGGACACGATAAACTACAAAAACATTTACTAGTTTACACTATATTTTGTCTAAGTAGGTGTTTTGCTACAGATTGTATATTGTGTGATTTTATTATATGGGATTATGCCACAAACTGATTGGATTGACTGATTTTTAATTTAACTGAGATGTAATAGGAAGGCTGTTGCACTTTTCACATTTGCTCATAGTTTTTAAAAAATAGCCCCTTTCATCTGTAATTAAGGTAAGCTAAATAAGTAGACATAATGACCACTCAACTACATAATGAGTAAGTGACATTAAGACGCAATTTCACCTTCGCCAGTGTTTTAGGATTCAGAAAAAGGGGGAGGGTTATTATATAATGGGTTGTGTGTAGTCCATTTTTAAGGACAGTGCTGGAGGGTCTGTAATGAGTGGACATTATCTGTCCAAGGAGCTCATCATTTGTCACTATGCTACAGCAGCTCCCATCTTCACTTTTTCTGGATCTTAACAAAAAGCAAAAAATACTGCAAATGTGTCTGTTAAATGTGTCAAAAAATGTAAATGTGTGTCATATAAAGTGTCTTAAAAAAATAATGGCTGGAATATATAGTATAAAGGATGCATTATGCATTTGTTATGTTTACCATAATTATGGGAACTGCTGATTCCACTTATGCTGTGTGATTTGGAGGCCATGTGAAATTAATTATTTAATGAAGACAGCAACGTTTTAATTAGGTTAAATTCTTTATGCACTTTATGCACTAAATTATTCATCTTCTCTTGGTCAAGGGCAGGATCCAAAAAACAATAATAACATCGACAAGGGCCCCACTTCACCACAAAGTTAAACATAATGTTCAGCAACCTCTCGCCACCAAATTCATTTTTGTACAGTCCCTTGATGAACTGTGGTGAAATCACAATTTTTGTATAATCATTTAGAGTGCATGCTTTTACTTGCAGACCTACAAAATTCCAAAGCCATCACTGATCAAAGTCATGGCAGTTTCGGTCAAACTAGATATCTTTAGATTACACTGCTCTGTATGGTAAAATAATCTGATAGTTATGCTCATATAATAGATTCAACTTTTGTAGCTTTATTTGATTTATTGAAATGTGTCCTATAACTCCAAAAATGTGCTACACTGTATGTCTTCTATAATGTTCTGGCACTCTGGTGCAAACCCCAATTTGAAATGTTGGCCTTACACTAAAAGGATTTCAAGTGCAGGATATCCATCTTTACTCATAACTCACCGATCAACATCTCAAAAACACGTAAAACCCTTTTCTCAAAGATGATAACTTTATTATGTTTTTAAGATGATGCATGTCTTAAAACAACTTTAAATGACCTTCATGATTTATTTTCATTTGTAAAAGTAGATGGGACATTTTGTAGAATCAGATTCTGGTTTACTTAGTGATTTATGGAGCCGTACATCACAAAAAACGCTCCTGACTGTTTTGTCTGGGAGATCTCAATCATTGTTTCTGGCACCACAACACACTAAAGTTAAGAATAGTATGCCCAGACTACACTCAATCACATCTCAACGCATCGAGAAACAACAGTTGAGTCAATTCTTTTGTCAGAAATTTTACTCAAGTAAAAAAAAAAAAAATCTATTTGTTCGTCATTGACAGAAAATAATGAACGTACCAGTCCAAATATATGTTAGCGCTTCCTTGTCATGAACATGCTATATCATTCATTTCAAGGTTTTATACCAGGGGTGCCTGAGTGCTGTGCTTTCCTGGCCCACGTGAGTGTAAGATGTTTTTCACGCTCAACAGGTTGAAATGTTGTAGATACTAATAACTCAAACTATGGATTCTGATTTCTGAGATTCAGTGTTTAAAAAAAAAAGATTCCATTCCATATAATACATTATATATTGGAGAAACATTACCAATATTATTGTTTCCACTCCTGAACTGATCTTGATTTATTTGTTTCATGAATATGAAAAAACAGTTGCAACATGTGTTCCAGTGAAATGGTCCCCCTTTTTCTCCTGATAAAGACTTGAGATCACAAATGCACTGCTAACTTTGCAAATTTAAGACAGATTTATTTCAAGCGGTTTTACAAATATGGTTGTCACCAAGTGTTTTACAGAAAACAAATGACACAAACAGAGATATAAACAAAGATAAACAAGACAATGTGCTTATAATTATGTACTGGCTGGCTGTCACAATAAAGAGAGAGTACAAATGTGGGAACTCCTGAGACCAGTGCAATTTCTTTTGAGGCGCGTCCTGGAATTACGTACAGTATTCCCAGTGTCCAATGTGTTGTTGTCAGTTATTGCACAACTTTTCACTTCAAGTCTAAGCAAGTGAACTATGCTAGATGGTGACCTCAAAACTGTTTAAGGAAGTTAAATTTAACTATTCTCCCCATCTGATTTTTTAAAATGAGATCAGGCCAGCGTTGAATAAGAATGTGCCCTGGATGTTGTTCCCAAAGAGTTGCATTTTTGGCTTCATTCACATTCATCACACATAAAAAAAAAGAAATAAACTGAATGTAAAACCTGAGCAGACAGTACTTGTTAGACCCTCAGTGATCATGGTGAATAGTGGAAAGATTCATACCATACACAAAACCATTAAAAAACAAACAACTTTGACTGATAATATGGTGTTGCCAAAACTGAAAAGAAAAAGAAATGCTATGGGGCACTTCTTAGTGAATTTACTCAAAGAGGTCTAAGTTCATTAGTTTGTTTGTGATTATTGAACCAGTCTTTATATATTATACAACTGCAGCTTCACTGTGTTCCCTATAAATGTAACTCCCTTTTAAGTTGGAATGAGTCAAACCTGTGCCATCTTAAAAAGGGGAGTCAGTTCAGCATGTATGAATGCTTCCAAATCAAATACGATCCCCTCACCGCAATTTAAGAAGAAACATAAACCTCCTCATATCTTCAGATCGTCTATTCTAGTCTTGTTGCTGCTGTGTTTGGCACTGCGGCCGGGCCTGGCCTGCGTAGGTGACCCAGGGGCTGATCCTGCTCCCTTCTTTCCTTTCAGGTCACATTCCTCTGGCTTGCTGCTGCTCCTTTCCACCGCCAAGTTGTCCTTATTCTGTTTGTAGGCCGCCTTGCTGTGGTAGGGGTGGAAGGTCGACTCTGTGCCTTCGGACAGAGGGGTGAGGTTGTAGCTGGGTGCGGGCGGGTAGGCCGGCTGCACTTGGTGGAAGTAGTCGTCATAACTCGGCGCAAAAGGTATCTCGCTGGGCTCCTTAGGGATGTTTTCAGGGGACTGTCTACCTCTCCTGAAGGTGAGGCCCTGACGGCACTTGGTGAAGCCCAGGTGGTAGAGCTCTATGAGGTTTAGGAACAGAGACACGCTGGCCACTCCCAGCATGAAGATAATGAAGATGGTTTTCTCTGTGGGACGGGATATGTAGCAGTTTACCACGTTGGGGCAGGGTGGTCTGTCACATGTGTACATGGGTTTAAGTTGAAAGCCATACAAGAAGTACTGAGCCACAATGAAGCCCACCTCAAAAAAGGTTTTAAAGACCACATTAAGGACATATGTGCGCAAAAGCTCCCCCTGCAGGTGCACTCGGCCCCTACTGTCCCTCACCAGGGCCTTTTTGTGCTTAGCATCCACAATAAGAGCCTGCTTGTCTGAGTGATGTGCACGTTCCCTCTCCTTGTCGTCGTGCTTCTCCTCCATCCGCACCAGATGGAGGATGTGTCCCAGGTAGATCAATGTAGGCGTGGACACAAAGATGATCTGCAGCACCCAAAAGCGGACGTGGGAGATGGGGAAGGTGACGTCATAGCACACATTCTCGCAACCGGGCTGCTTGGTGTCGCAGGTGAAGCCTGACTGCTCGTCGCCCCACACCTTCTCTGTTGCAGCACTCAGGATCAGGATGCGGAAGATGAACAGGACGGTGAGCCACACCTTACCCACCACAGTGGAGTGCTCCTGGGCTTTTTCTAGAAGCTTTCCCAGCAGGTTCCAGTCACCCATGGCTGTGTGAGCTCAGATCTGGGGCTGGAGGTACAAAAACAATCAAACCACAGTATCTCACTTTCATTTGAGACTCATGCATAGATTTGTCTCCAACGCAAATACACAAAATTACTAAAATAAAACCAATCTGGAGGTCAAAGTGAGCTTCAGTGTTCCAGATGACTACAAATTCTCTGAAAAATCTCTTACCATGTTCAGCAGAGCTCAAACCAAATGAGTCCCCAGAAAGCCAAGCTACTAACCAAGAGTACAACTTGGGGACTTATTCACATGGACACAGACAGGATTATATATACTTTAAGAGGGTATATATTTGGTAAGTGTGGACAGACGGGAAGGCAGGTTCCAGTCACGATTCTGCGGTTCGTGGCCTTCATGGCCCATGCCACTGCAACACGATCCACAAGAGGTGAAATCAAACACCGGGCAGATATGGTGGAAGTGCGAGTTCGAAACAGCTGAGTAATGTCGGTACTGTCAGTTCCTGTAACACATTATGTTAAAAATATATTCTACTTCTGATGGATGTACTGTGCAGGGCAGCAAATTCAGGGTATGCTACTGTGAGAACTGCTGAAATGTGGCAGGTGAAATGTTGTTTAGGGAGCCACCACCAACAAATTGACAGTATGTAGTGTCGCAACAACTGTAAACTGGGGTTTAAACAAATGTAAGCTTTCAATATTAAACCCCTTAGACTATTTAATCCCCATGACAAAAGATAAAATGGTGCATTAACAATAATAGAAGAAATAAAAAAAAGGGGTTCTCTGTGGAGTGCAGCACCTAACAGGACAGTAAACAAAAGACAGCCTTTGGCCACAACATGTACCCCAAGTAAGTTTTCTACCTCTAACTCCTGAAAGTACTTTAATCCACAAGAGGTTTAAATAATCACACAGAAGTCACACTTACTGGATAAACCAACCTTGTCAGCTTATACATCCCCTGCGGTGAAGTCCTGCACCTCTTCGAGGGTCCATGAGGCCGATTGCTTTGCTGACAGGCCTCAGTGCAAAGCTGATCTTCGGGCTCCCAGCAATGCCCTTGAATGGACAGGAAAAGCGGACTTCTGCTAGTCACAACCTCTGTTCCACACCGACAAACTCACCGACTCCGTCTCCTGTTTTCAAATACAGCTTGGGCAGGAATCAGGATCCAGGGCCCGGGGTCTTCCAGTGACCACAACACACACGTAACCTGCACTCTCAACCATGTCCGGCCAGCCCTTCCTCAGACCCCCCATCCCTCCCCACAGTTAAATTTGGCACAGGTTACACTCTCTAATGTAAACTAGTAAAGCCCCTCTACTCGATTGTTACAGTGAGTGACACGGCAGCTGGCCAATGCTGTTGTCTGCTAAGTCTGTCTGGCCACAAGTGCTTCTGGGGTCTAAATATAGCACGAGGGTCTCTCCTATCATGGGGGGCATGATTTGGAGATGAGTAGCCATTTGCATCCTCAAGTTACAAATCAGAGTGACAAGAAGGAGGAAAGTCAGTGGTGAAGTTCAGTCTCAACATATCAGTAATGAAATAAGCCCCAAATTTTAAGTATTAAAATGGAAAACTTTGTTTATATAAGGTTCCTGCCCTTAGTCATTTGAAACATTTGGTACACCAAGTTGTATACTTGCAAAAATAACTCCAAATAAATGTCATATTATCAGGCAGTTTATTTCTTTATGTTACATAATGTACACATTACATTTCAACCCATATTATATATTAACTGGATTGTTTACCCGGATGAAAATTGATACATGTACATTTAGGTAGAAATGTCAACATCAGGGTTTTTTGTGTGCACTACAATATGAATAACTTTAGAACAGTTGTATAAACAGATACCAGCGTATGGGACGTTACATTTTCAGGACCAAAGAGACACTGAATAATATAGCATGCAGGATAATATTAAGGGAAGCACGTGCAACTGTCAGGCAGTGATGGGTCTTAAAGGTTAAAAAGTAGGTCAACCTCAAACATTTTTCTGAAACAAAATAGTATATCACCTCAAACAGAAGCTTCAGTGAAGTAAGTAGGCATCATTCACAATTGAACAGTACTGGGATTTGTAATATTCTAGAAGTGACCCAGCAGAGAGGTGAAGAGGGATTAAGAATGAATGAATTCTTGTAATTTGGGCTTTTCATCAGTTGAAAATCACGTAGCATCTTCACTAGTAAGAAAGATTCCAGAATGAAGCTCTATTGAAATATCACAGTAAACACGTTTAGTCTGTGCACCATTCTGACTACTCTGTCCAGATATATATTATTAATAGTAGTTTACAGTAGTAAAAGATATGTTTGTGAAAAAGTGTTTTCAAATGAACTGTATTTTTTACATGTGGAACAATAATATTCAATGGCAGATGTCCATATCTGGACAGTATTTGAAAATTTTCTTTGGTTTTCTAGCACCGGTATAATATTTCCATAGCAGTAAGCTCAGTTATAGCTGTCTGCGCAAAGTTACACAAAATCAAATAATTAAGTCTAATAAAATCTACACATACTGTTGCTTAAAGGGCCGTTATTGACATTTACTCACATAAATGAACCTTTCCTTGATTACCTCCATTACCTTTGACTCTGACTGGAATTAAATATGGTATATTAACAATATTTTTGATGTAAATAAAAATTTCACTTTCTATTCGGGCATATTAATCTCTACAGTAACCTTTGCTTCTTAAAACTTTACCAGCCGATTTACCAGAAACCATGTATACTTATATATTATATAGCATATTTCAATTTTAAATTATTATTTTTTTAAGTTTGTAATGTTATCGTGCCATCGACAGCTGCCCATTCCCTTTAATTGAAGAATGGTATGAAATTCGACATGTTAAGACTTCGGGTTACATTGTTAAGTGAACCATCCTGTTTTGCGTCAAGGCTATTTTATTGTTGTGTGGTAAAGCAGTTGATTGGTGCTTTTATGTGCTGGTGAGAAACTGACGACCAAGAATTGAGTTTCCCCAAACAGCAACCTTCATAATGTGAAATTGTAAATATTCATGTTATGTTTTTCAAATGAATGTTTGATGGGCATGATTTACCTTGTAAATTATTGATGGTTTCTAACACCAACCTGCCACACCTTCAGCATTGAACAAATGCAAAACCTGAACTGCATTATCAAACGACAAGGCACAAAGTATGACAAAAATGAATGATGGTTTGGTGCTTCAGTAGCACAAGAAACTTTGCACCATGGCAAGCTGCTTCTAGTACTGTATTCATATGAAAATGGCAAATTATTGACACCAGCGTCAACTGATTTGGGCTAAAACATGTGAGATAACTGGGAAGGTTCTTTAACCTTCACTACTGGCTCCAAATAGTTTAGACAAGTTCCGACAGCAGGTAACACTTGTGTCAGTAATACAGATAAAGAAAAAACAGCTGAATCAATAAGCGATTGACTGAATGATACATACATCGGGGAGGTAGAGCGGGTTGGCTGTTAATCGGAAGGTCGGTGGTTCAATCCCTGGGTCCCCCTGGTTGCGTGTCGAAGTGTCCTTGGGGTGTACTGGGCAAGATACTGAACCCCGGGCCCCTGGCGGCTATTCCGCCAGTGTATGAATGAGTGTGACTGGTGAATGCAGATGTAGTGTAAAAGCACTTTGAGTGGTCGAAAAGACTAGAAAGGCGCTATACAAGTATGGATTTACATATATAGTCTAAATGTGCATGCTGACATGATCAAATATACAGTATATTTGACATTAATGCATAGCAAGATGATCCATGGATGTGTGTGATTACTGTTAGTTTAAAGGAAACAGGACAGGCAGAGTCTCAGAAAGCAGAACACCGTTCATCCTTCTCAGTTGGGCTCTTTTTGGTCACAGTGAACTTAGACTTGAGAGAATGATCTGCTATCAGCTGATTGATTTCATTTTGCCTATAAGAAGACAATCTTTGACTTATCCAAGCTCCTTTGGACTCGTCCTCAGAGCCTCTTAAGCACCGTTTGCAGGCCCTGCCTATGAGGTATATGACCTCAGCCAGGTTAAGCAGCACACACACCCCGGACACTGTCAGCATGAACACAGTGAAAATGGTCTTTTCTGTCGGTCTGGACACAAAACAGTCCACTGTGTTGGGGCATGGGTACGAGTCACACTTGACCAAACGCACCATCTTAAAGTCAGGATAGATCAAGTAGAAGATGTAGAGAAAAGCCACCTCGAAGATGATTCTGAAGAGGATACTGATCATGTATGTCCACCACAGAGCTCCGGTGATCTGAAACTTCTGGTTCTTGATGTGTTCCAGCTCCTTGGGGCTACAGCGACCCGTCCTCTTCAGGATCTTCTTGTCGATGTGGCGCCGGTGAGCCACATGCATGGCCACCAGCAGGGCGGGGGTAGAGACCAGGATGAGCTGGAGCGCCCACAGGCGGATGTGCGAGATGGGGAAGAACTGGTCGTAACAGACGCTGTTACAGCCGGGCTGCTGGGTGTTACAGATGAAGCTGGACTTCTCATCTCCCCAAACACTCTCAGCAGCAACCACCAGGACCAGGATACGGAAGATGAAGATGACGGAGAGCCAGACGCGTCCGATGCCAGTAGAGTGCCTGTTTACGCCGCTGATCACGGCATAAAAGGCCCCCCAGTTCATTTTCGACTCCAGGTCTGCAAAAAATAAAAGGTTACATTTTCAGTCAAGGCTATATGGATGTAGGCTAAGCGATATATCTAGCTGGAGGTCAACTGTTAGAACCATATTATTAATGTATTACAATATACATTAAGGGGATTTAATCAAAATTCATTAAAATGCCTCTCAGGAATAGTAAAACCCAATTAGCTCTTCATATTGAACAAAAGTCAAATTTGTCACTTTAAATACCTCACAGTTATTGTTGTCTTCTACAACAAATTAGTAATTTAGTAAAAGTCTAACTTTACCAGGGTCAGCCAGCAGTGCAAGCGGCGTAAGGTCCAAAGATGACCATCTTGTGGTGTGGCGTGAGCATCAAGCTGAATTTGGCAGAGTGAGAAACCACAGAAAAGAAATGCCAAGTCGCAAGTTGGCCGTATAAAAGCACGGCCTACCACCGTGCACCGTCATAAGACACAACAGCACGAAGCCAATTGCGAAACATTTGCAGTGGCACGTGATTTGCTCACCCTGTATTAATACTGTACTCCCAAACTGACCTACAGCCCAGTTGCAGACAGACTGACAGACTGCCAGCACATTTCTCCAAGGAACCAGCAAGACATCCACTCATTATGATATTTTTTTTAAGAAAAGTGAGAGACCTCCATTGTTTGTCAGAAAGGCTACAGAAAGACTTGACCAGATTTGCCTAACAAACACTCTTTAAAAGCAGATTCATTCAAATATTAACACTGTAAAGGATCATTTAAAACATCATCATGGCAATGGGGTTTGTCAGCCATCACTCACAATAACCGTGACCTCATTCCACACTGTTAGTATAAAACAGACTTAAATGACAGACTTGTATTTTACCTTCAGCTGTGTTGGTACACAAAAATGTGTACAAAGCGGGAAGAAATGAATTAAAATATTATGCTTTTTAGCAAGCCAAGAGGCTGGATTGAGAACACCGTGCGCTTGAAAAATGCTAATCATTTCTCCGCCACTAGCCACTGCCCTGCACCGTAGCAGTCATATGCTCTTATATAAACTATTTACATACAATGGCGGCCTTTATTGTGCTGCAACAAGACTCTTTAGAATTCAGATCAAATGCCTCGATTTCCGCCTACCCCGGGCAAAAGAAGGAATCTGTGTGGACACAAAAGGCCGTGCTTGGCAGGGCAGGGAAGTGAGGGAAGCTTTTGACCTGAGCCACTGCCATTGACAGCAGAGTCTCCACCACATTTGCAAACACTAATATAATCTTTATTGTATACACAAGTTTTAATTAAGACCAGTCATTTTTTGTAACATATCCACGTCACCAATGTAAATACTACAATACTTTAAATTAGGCATATGTTGTGATGAATGAACATGACATTCATTTTTTGTGAAGTTTTAATAATTAAAACAAGGGAACTCTCTTGGCCTAAACTATAATTACTTTAGAATAAAGACTAATAATTACTTTAGAATAAATTTTGGACACAAATTCAACCCACATGCTCTCCTTTTCATCCTGTTTTGAAATGATAAGGATCTGGGTCTTTTACCATTATCAATCTGAGATTGTTCAGGTCAAACTCCTCCCTATAACAGTAGAAATGACAATTTACAGTAACAACAAACTGAATGCAAGTGAAAACACAATGTAGTCATTTGTCACGTACTATCAGATGACCTACAGCAGTTCACTGTGCCATGAGCATTTCTGCGTCACTTATGACAAATGTAGTAGGAGGGTTTGGGTGGCCTGGCAATTCTTTGAATGAACTAAACCTCATTTAAATTCTCTCAGAAGATGCACTACTCTACAATACAGGGATATGGGGCATACAACTGTAGATACAGTTTTATTATGGAAGCAGATTTTTTAGATAGATAGATAGATAGATAGAGAGATATAATATATACAGAGAGAGAGATAGAGAAAGACTGTACATCCAAAATAACAAATCTGCCATTTTACAAGAACTCAATATTAACTAAGGCAACATGGCTCTAATAATAAATATTATCAAAGTAAAGTAAAACATATAAATGAAATAACATGAACCTACAGTGTGTGGCATACAGATAAATCAAGTATCACTTAATAGAGGGCAGGTAATTACACTGAACTGGCACCATCTAGTGACTCGAATAACCAGAACTTGAAACACACTTCCTGTCTTAAGAAAATGTACAGAATGCAGACACACAAAACAGTGTCTTTATAAGCAAATAAAACAACAAAACATGCACCATAATTAGGTATTCGTGTCCCCACACATCACATAAAAATTATTCTCGTTTCCCCATTTTTCTAGCACTGCTTTAAAGATAATAGGCACGATGTGTTAAGACTCTAAAAAGAGTAATTTATGTTAAAGAAAGACCAAAACAGAAATTTCCACTATGAACTTTACACTCACAATCACTAGAAATAGCTTGTGAAGTGTACCTAAAGCATAAAATACACAAGGAAGCTGATACATGAAACTAAATGGGTACTACTTCAAAACATTCATCTGTATTTATATTTTATTTATGTAAAAATTCTCAATTTATCCTTGTACTGAAAAGTGCCAATTACAGCAGTTTGTCAATGTGTAACCTTTACTTTACGCCCACTGTATGTTAACTAACTACACAGATGGTCATTCAAAACCGGATCATTTAAGAACCAATACATGTCTCAATGCTCAAATGTGGCTGCTACATAGCAGGGCTGCCATTTGTGTTTTTAACTTAACATAACTACACACATTCCCTGCTTTCTGAATTACTTCTGGCTTTGAGTATAGCACGAGATGAGGTATTTCTCCCACTCAGAGTCATGTTTCCTCATTTTAAGTTGAACAGCACCTAAAAAGCAAAAGAAAACACCAACAAGATTTTGTGCTTGAGTGAGTGCTGCTGTGATCATTTACAGGCTATACTGCCACCTACTGTAGATGCACAATTTGGGGTAAACTATTTCCAAAGTGCAACTCAGCTTACCTCTTTTTATGACACCGAAATTCTTCAGTTTGTTATGTTTTGCATGTCCGTTCTGGGCCAGTCTCAAAGACAGTGATGCACCCCTCCTGAAATGTAGATAACACCAGAGTACACATACTGGCCTTGAAACTGTCCAGTAAATACAGATTATAAAGGTCAACATGAGCATATATTAAGACACTAAACTAATCTTCATTCATCAAAATAAATCATTTGTGCAATAACAGCTGGTAAAATAAAACAAAAGGGAACACTTGTTGGCAGAAACAACCATAGATGTGTCAATAAATCTCAGTGACTTTATCAGCTTTTTACAATTCAGTGAATTCTAAATTCACAATTAACTGACTGTGAATTATAATTAAATACCTCATAGCTCCGAGCTTTCCCTTTTCCAAGAACAGCTCGACTTTGGGCCCCTGTGGGTAAAGTCTGGCATAGAGAGTCCTGTTGTGCACCATTGCTTGGAACCAGTCTACTGCCTCCTCAGTCCAATCATTCCCATTCACTGGGGTCACCTAGGGGGGAGGAAACAGACAAAAAATACCATGAACTGAGATAATTCATTTCCTTTATCACTGAGCAAAAGATAAGACTGTGACTAATCATGTGGACAAAAGCCAATACTGTAACTGAGTCTGCTCTCTCACAGCGGAGCACAGTATGTTAACCATTTCCATGTATGCAAATCCTGAGAGGGATAATCTGCACGTCTGTCGGTGAAAATCCTGACGTGCTCTTCAGTGAGAGCTTTGTGTGGTACGCTACATACATGTGCAAAAAGTATGAAGTCAGCATTGTCAGAAGGGAACCACTCACATTTGCCAGTGAGACCTGTATCGCCTGAAGGGGTAGGGTGGCCATTTCTGGGGTCAGCTCCTTGGTGTTCCACAGTGACAGGCAGGCAGTGTCACCGTAGTCCAGCCTCTTCATCTCCACCTTGATGGACGTTTCCCTCCCAGCACCGTCAATGGCATTATTATCTGCCGCCCAAAAGACAGAGGCCACGGCTAAGGTTAAGCTAAAAAGGCATGTAAGGAATTCCCAAGTGGCAACAGGCAAGCAAAGGCACACTGCTACCATCTAGAGGTATGTATTTGCAAAACCATTCCAATACATTAAACCGGACCCACCTCCACTAACTCCACATATCTTCGTCACCTGAGCCCTGCACCATTGTTCTTGCTTAGGGAACCAACCCATTACTTGGGTTCCAATGTCTGGAATGCAGTTCTGCTCGGCATATGAACTACTGGCTTTCCAGCTGCTGCAAATGAGAAAAAAATAATGACAACCAGAAACATGTGGATTATTAAAAAAAAGGAAAAAAAAAATCTACAAAGAAAGCAGTAATGAACAAAAAGGATAAGTGGCTCTCTAAGTTCTGTTAATGTGATCAGGGAATCAGTGCGGGATAGGAAAAGCTGAGGAACAGCAGAAGGAGTTTAGAATCCATGCTAAACGACTTACTCTGTGACAAGGGCCTGCAGCTTCATGATGGAGTCTGTGTGCTGGACGTAGAAGTTGCTTGGGGTGACAATATGAGACACCACAACTTCAGCCTCTTCAAACTTCCGGATCTGAAACTCAGGAATGGTAATACTTTTGATCGCTGGTGTTTTCGCACCAGCAGAACTGCTCTCATGTACAGGTTCTGTGCATTGGAGAGTTTGGGTTTCCCACTGGATGTTTACACAGGAATTCTTCTCACGAGCGGTTATATTTCTGCTGTTATTTTCCAAGGAGCTGTCTTCGGAGTCCCCCTGTCCCTCCTTTGTGAAGACGTCTCCAAAATCCCACAATTCAGTCTTTGTTGCAATCACACAAGTGTAGGTAAGAGAGCCACCTGATTCTACTCTTTTCACCCTGAAGACTGGGGCTTGGTTTTCAATGTCTGCACTCAACATTTTTGGAGCTAACGCATCAATCAGATCATCTGTCACAACATGTCTGAATTGGTAGCTTTGTGTTTTGATGGCAGGTGACATGAACTGTGGCAAACTTGAAGTGTCCTTACTTTTCCTCCACTCCACGACACTGACCTCTAGTACACCCATGTTTTTAGCTTTTGCTCTGAGGAAGTGAAGCAGCTGAGAGGATGTTTGTTTTTGGTGTTGCACCTGGACATCTTCCTCACACCCCCAGCTTATTAGCGGTGCAATTTTCATTGGTTTAGGGTTACTGATCTCTGGGAGTATAGCTTGTATGGGAGGTAGCAGTATTGGTGGCCTCTCTGCATTATTCGTGGAACTCTGAATAACAGGTGGAAGAGTCACAGCATCTGGCGGGCGTTTCTCCTCAAAAACAACACCATGTTCTTTTTCTTCAGCTTTTAAGTGAGAGGGCGAGCTCGTGGTCACAACGGTGCTGTAGCTGGACGACTTGCTGCACATCATGTCATCCTGCTGGATTGCTGCGGGCTGGGAGATGAGGAAATGTTTCAACTGCTGATGAGACAGTGTGGCTCCAAGCACCTGGACTGCTTTGGCTATGGAGCTCGCCATGAGCGAGTTCTGCAACATGGGCCCAAACTTGAGAACATCTGTCATTAGGATCCCTTTATCTTTGAGTGGATGAAGTTGGTTTGTTCTCACTCCATTTTTGACACCAACTTCTGGCTCTGTAAGGATGAGAAAAACAGAAAGACTGTTTTGTTTAATTAAGTTGCATTGAAAATTCCTAAATCACACACTGCACACCCGTATAATGCTGGTGATAGATAAGACAGATATTATATCAAGAAATGTGGTACATTTGACTAACGCACGCATTTCTGCAAATCACATTAGCAGTTAAAACTGTATGATTAATGCTCAACTTACCAACCGTGAGGTCCTTTAATGAAGCTGAGAGCTTGACAATGGCTTGACATTTCGTATCCAAAGCCTGAGCAAGATCCTTGAAAACACTCGTGGGAAAAGATGAATTCAAGAAACCTTGAACACCTTCATAAGCCTGAGTGATAAATGTGATAAAAGTTTATTTTTTATTTTTTTATTTTTTTATTCTATATCAAATAACTTTGGTTTTTCAGATTGATATATTATCTTGGCTATGGGAAACTGGGATAACCATTTTTCTGCATCTTACAGAGTGACTTCACATGATGAAACATCAAGTTAGTTGATAAATTTAATTATTAAATCAAGAATGAAAATATTAATTGATTGCTGCTCTGGCAACAATTACATGCAATTTTAATTTTTAATTCAAAAGGTACCTTACCTTGCCACCTCATTACCTATTATCATATATGTTAGCAGGGGTGGCAGACGGTTTGACCACCTGGCCTGTGTGCTTACTAGCTAAAAGCTAAATTAATTTACAGATAATGATAAACTGACATGTTAGGATGTGGGAATGTTAAAATGGCGTTAACTTTACCTTGTTGGTGAAGTTAAGAAGTTCTTGTTCAAGTGTATTCCGGGCACTTTCCAGCAAAAAGAGTTTATAAGTTAACTGCACTTTCTGGGTGATTACGGAGGGGTGCGCCTGGCGGTTGACAACTTGCTGATGAGGAGTCATGGTTCGTCTGGGAGGAGAGCTGCTGCCGGAGCGTTAGCTAGGTAGCCTGCCAATTAGCTATATGCAGCTAATATTGCAACGAAGTCCTTAGCTGTTACCAGTTTTGACTGCACTCTTTCACAGCTTTAGGGTTTCTGGTTGTGGAGGGTTAAAGTGCAGCAATTCTTCTTTTTCATCTTGTTCTTGTCTTTGCTGACTTCTTGTTCGCGGTCGTCAGTGAAATGTATCCTGCTCTTTCTTCAGCCAACGACAGCAACCTGAGGAGCCTGTGCCCGCCATGTTGAAAACTCTGCTTTGCGTTTGCAGCCGAAGCAGTTATCTCATTTGAAGGAAAGTAATGGCGTAACGTTAATTTTAGTGGGCGTCCTGCTCTTTCTTTAGCTTATTTGTCACCATAGCCCAAGTCAGTAAACTGACCAACGGTTATTAACAGGTGGCCTCTTCCTGATGCTGAACTGCTTGAACTGTGTCCTAACAATAACTAACAACTGGGCTGTATCGTGTATATGAAGGAAACAATGAATATTTAAGACCACAAGGAAATAACCTATAACTCTGGATAGGCACAGCTCATGCTACTGAATTATTAAGTGAAATCTAGCAGAATCCCAGATTCAATCAAAAGCTTCCTACAGTGATGGATGGTGTGATATGATCTGTTGAAATGTAATTAGGAAGATGGTTACTGGGTGAATTACTCTGTTCAATCCATAACATTACTATTTTTACATACAGTAGCCTGTATTACATTTCTTGTTTGAAGGTCAAAGAGCTCAGTTGAAATAGGGATGTCCTGATCACACTTTGCACTCTGAACACCTACTTTAGGCCTACTTGGCCAATAAAGCGGATTCTGATTGTGATTGACCTCTTGGCCCTTTGATATTGAGTATCTGCCCATATAGAGTTCAATCCAATAATTCAAAAAGTGGCATGTGTCCTGAATTTGTAATTGTTTGCACCGAGGACAAAGAAGAAATTAGAAGAACTTTTTGGGAGGAGGGTCACAATGCATTTAGATTAGATTCAACTTTATTGTCATTGCACAGAGTACAAGTACTGAGACAACAAAATGCAGTTTTGCATCAGTAAGTGCAAAGTAATAAAACGTGTGTAAAGGTAATACATAGAATAAACTGTAGGGGTAGATATAAATAGGGTAAGTATGAAGTGAGTACCCAAAGATATGAAGATATTTCTAAAATCAACTGCAATGCCAGTTAGTGTGCTACAATTGAGGAACTGAATATTACTGATGTAAGACACTTGCAAGGATGGGGTTTACTTAAAATATAGTTATCCTAGATGGAGAGACTGACAGTGAGACAAGCTTTTAATACTTGCTAACAAACAAGCTGCTGCTAATCTCTAAATGCCAGCTACCATTAACCACCAAGTATAAGAATGAATACAATTTGCTACTTGCATTCCTATGGTTTTACACCCAATACTATCCACACAGTGTTCTTTTCTTTCAGTGCTCTTTGCTTGAACTTGTCAAGCTGCTACTTGATCTAGTACCTAAATCTTGTGGGTGGGGCAACAAAGACATTTCCTACAGTTATATTGCTCAAGAGCCAGATTGATCGTCACCCTGGCTCTTTTGACACTAATGCTGGCATCGCAGCCCTGGCTCTACCCAGTTGACAAAATGGTAATGGCCATTATAATTGCAAAATGGCACTTTGCATCAGTTTAAATAAGAAGGATGTGTCAATAAAATGACAAAAAGAGGATTGCTCAACAGGATATCCTCCTGCAACAGCAGTTTCTCCCTAGTATGCTCTCAGCTTCTTGCTGGGATTGTAATGAAATCTTTAGAATTAGGAACTCTTTTCACTGCAGATGCATTTTACACTACACAGCTTTTATTTATGTTTCAGCTGACAACTCACCGCATTATCTGTGGCTCAGCAGTGTGGGATCAAGTTTGTTCATGTGTTGTTAGTTTAATATCATTTTAATGATTATGTGCTACATAGAGAAGTCTGATTTTATGAAAAGTAGGAGATCCAAATTCAGTCAGATTTATTGAGTGAGAATGAACCTCATACTGAGTGATAGTAGCCCTTTAACATTTTATGACTTGGTGGAATTCAAGTTGCTCAACTGAAAACAGAAATTCACACACCTCAGTGATTGATTTAGCAGGTTTAGGAATGGGGGATACGTTTTCTAAAATGAAGACTGTCAAGATATTGTGGTTATTAAGTACAGGATGTTTATTATATACAGCATAACTGTTGCCACATATACCACTGTATTGGATAACAGTCTGTCAGAGTCAGAGCCACATAAATCATATATTACAAAACACAAACAGATAGGGACGTATATTAAAATAGACTTTGAATATACATACTGTCAAATAAGCAAGGTCTCTTACTGGCGTTGTGTTGAACTTTTACAGGAGTTCAGTCCAGATTCTGGGAATGTTGTGTAAGGTCTCACAGACGTCAGAAAACTTTGAGCCAAGGTTAAACGCTTAGTCGCAAACAAACATTTCACAATGAAGGATGGGCAAAAAAATCTTCGCCTTATTAGTGAATTTGGCGTAACCAAACAGCTTGGGAGTTGATGAAGCCAATTTCAATCACAACATTTCAGCTGCACAGGTCACAGAACGTGACGCATGTCCTACAGACTAGTAACGTGCAGGAGAGTCATAAGAGAAAGCCTGAATGGAGATGAGAACAGAATCATGTGTCAGACGATGTAGATTTTACTGCATTTGATTCATTAATTAACTATTAGTTTTTACAAAGCAGCCATTAAGCCCCACATCTGTTTATAGTAAAATGGGTCATGCAAAATGAAACTCATGGGAAGTATGCTTCAAAAAACCCCCAATGACAATAGATTTTAGATATCACACAAAAAATGATCCCTGTGTGCAACACACCTTCCTGGTGAATATGATGAGTACTGTTAATATTACACTTACAAATAAAACTATTATGATCAATTGTCCAAAGTGAATTTCCTGTGCTTTTGTATGAGACAAACAATACACTGAAGGTTTTTTCAGATAGCCTGTGATCATAATGTTTCCATCGCCTGTAACACATACAGTGTCACTGAGATCAGTAAGGTTTATTTTCAACTCCTGTAGGATTGTCAGCCACTTACTGTCACAACAGTTAAAATAATTTCCACTAATGTACATAAGATTGAGGTGTACAGATAAAGCAAGAATCAAAGAATAGTTTAAAGACACAAAATTATTATTTCTTATATCAATTTCTCTCAGAGGGGAGCAGCTCAAACTGCTGGGCATCATATCTAGATGGTTGTTCGATATGTTCAGCTGAGTTAATGCTGGCATGCAGGGTAAAGATAGATCAGAGCTGGTCATGTTTATTTCACTGACAACCAAGGACTGAAGAGTCTTTTGCACACCTTCTAATGCCCCCACTTGCATTACCATGTGTGAATTTCTTGCAAGGTTCAAGGAAATCAAAGAGGTTTTTTGAAACGTGTTTGGGTGAAGCATTTTGATGTTGTTTTCTTTAAGACTGAGGTGTTTAAGAGTCCTTAACTGCCCGAACACAACACAGGATGTGTTGAAATTCATTTCCTCTGTTGATTGAGAGCTTTGCAAATGGTCCGTAGACGCACAAGGTTGCACAGAATTGTCTCGTAGATTTAATGTTTCTATTTGTGTAAGTGCATTGAGAAAGAGCGGGGAAATATATGCAAGTCCATTGCTTTGCAGGTCAAGGTACTTTAAGGAGGGAAAGAACAGCTGCCGACGGTATCCTGATTCATTATCATTTCTAAAATTCAATGTGATGTTTTGCAGGCAGTTGTAACTGAAATTCAGAGTTTCTAAAGATGAGAGAAGGCTCAAAGTCTCCAATGGGAAAGACCTGAAGTGGTTATAGCTCAGGTCAATATGAATCAGTGGCATCAGCCTCCAGTTTGAGTGTAGGTTATTTTTTCTAACTGTTTTCTCACTTATAATCTCATTATAAAGAGCGTTGGCCTCAGACACCATTGTAGCCTCTGAATTTAAGGCACCCACCATATTATTCTGCAAATAAAGATGCTTCAAACTGTTCATTTTTGGAACAATTGGGAAATAAAGGAGTTTGTTGTGACTCAGATCAAGAATTTCAAGACTGTACAACTGGTTATCCTCACGAGTAACAAAGAACTCGACTGAATTTCTACTGAGATTCAGATATTTGACTTGATGTAATTTAAAATCACAGATATATGCAAGGTTATTTTTGGCCAAGTTTAGCATCTCCAATTGGCTTAATGGTTCAAATGTCCCCTCTTCTATTACTGATATCAGATTGTCATCAATAGTAATGGCCCTCAAACCTTTACTCTCTTTGAATAAGTTGTGTGAAAGTCTTGTTAAAGCGTTACCAGTCATCTTAAGTCGATCAAGAGAAGATTTGTTTCGAAGGTACAGTTCCACAGCATCATCCCTCAAACCGTTCATTGATACGTCCAAAGTCTTCAGCCTACTGATGGATTGGAGTGCTCTGCTGTTACTGCCAAGGTTGTTGTTCAGCGCATTTCTGGACAAATTCAACTCTTCAAGTCGAGCCAGGTTTTCAAAAGCCCCTTCGGATATGAGATCCAGCTGGTTGATGCTCAGGTCCAGCTGCTCCAAGTATGGCAAAGCAAGTGTGTGCAACTGTCTGATGAAGTTATTGGACAGGTCTAGTCTTCGAAGCCTTACATCCAAATCCAGAGGGACAGAATAGAGATTCTGGTTGTTCCAGGACTGCTCCTTGAAATGAAAGGAACATTAATCAGAATTGAAGTGACAACCAAAGTCAAACAACCTTAGCAAAACCAGTAAAAGTGCATGTTAAAAGACTAAAAAACTAAAAGCAATCATATTACACTTTTCAATTAGCATTTAAGTTATTCAAATTGAGCCTACCTTTGGCTCATAATATGTCAATCCAGTTATAAGGAGGTCATGGCTGAGTGACCAGAGTAGTAGGAGATGAGAGAACATATGTCTGACCATTCTCCTTCTGCTGCTGCTTCCGCTGCTGTGAAACTGTACCACGACTGTTATCAGAGCTCATATACACACTCACACACACCCTCTTATAGCCATGCTTCATTAAAAATAAATAAATAAATAAATGGGGGGTTGGGACAGCTGTGGGCACCAGATAGACATTGTGGATACTATATTTAGACAACATGGCTTGGCCACTGATATATTACTTTCTTTTAATAAAACTTCCAGCAACCTTTTGATTTGAATAAAAGCGGGTTTTTAAACAAATGTTTTCACATTTATGTGTTTAATGTTACAAGTTATACAGATACATACATTCAAAATTAGTTATGAACAGAAATACCAATTGAGACTTTATTGTTTTTTGTACAAAGGCAAATTATCCCATTTGTAAGAACTTTTATTTTATCTGAATATATTAAAGTATTTACAGTGTCAAGCAAGAGTACGTGTCAACCAGGAAAACACCTCCCGTGCGATACAAATTTATACCTTTGTTTGTTCCTGACAGTCAGAAAACGGAAAACCATTCTAAAATAGACGAACAGAGGAACAGATAAACAGACAGGGCGGAGGTGGAGCTGGTGCTTGATGCTAAAATTAACTGATCACCGGAGGTGGTAGAACACATAAACAATGCGATGGAACAGGCCCTGGTGGACAACCTGAAATATACACTTTAATGGTTTAAAGCTAAAAGGGTTTAAAAGCAGCAAAAACAAACAACAACAACAACAACAAAAAAACAGACATGAGATGGACAGTTCATTAAAAAAGTTCATTATGTATTTTGACAGGTCCCACCAGTTTTCCTGCTGCTGTCACTCGGTCCTTTATCAGCATGCCCTCACACAGCTCAGTGTGAGTTTCCTACATCCTGTACATGCTGTCAACATTTCACTTTAGCTGTATGACACCAAAAAAGGTATATTCTCTGTCCATAGAAATGAGGGCTTGGGGCCTGCATGGTATCACCAATTCTAGCTCATCGCCCTGGTGCAGCTGCACTATTCCTGTGACAAGAGGATAAGAAGGCATCAGAGGAGATGAGAAAAATTTAAGGAAAAACTGAAATAAAGTAATAAGACCACCATGAGCAACTTCAGTTCTACTTGGCATAGACAATTCTCTGGAGCTGTACTGTAAGGTATGAACATCTTCCTCACAAAAGATATTCCCTTGTTTAGTGTTTGAGTGAATGGGAGAGGCTGCTAAAGTTAAAGGAATAGTTTTGCCCAGAGTTGGTTAAGAAGATCGATACCACTGTTGCAAGCAGCGGGTTAGCTTAGCTTAGCACAAAGAGTGTAAACAGAGGGAGGCAGCTAGTCTGGCGCTGTCTAAAGGTAACAAACTCTACAAAACCTACCAACACCTATAAAACTCACAAAATGAACACATAATATTTATTTTGTTATGGGGGTTATGTGTCTGACTATTTCTTGGTCAGAAGCATTCTGGCAACTTCAGGGTGATGATGAGATCAAAGTCCCTTTTCCACTGGATAGTACTAGCTCACCTGGTACCTCATGCCTGGTAGGTTTTTAGGTATCACCTCCATTGAGGTTCCAAGCAAGCTGAGATGATAAACTAATCAAAAGGTGACGTGAAAACACTGCAGACTACTGATTGGTCAGAGAGAATCGTCACTATTCACTACATCATCATTGCGCGGGGTGTCCTGAACAAACTCGCCATTTTTAAATAGTTTATACTCTCTGTACTTAACTTTATTATTATTAAAGTGTGTGGCGTTGAAGATTACATGCCATTCGTGATGACGAACGGCAGGGCACCAAAAGCATAGTAGAGTAGAGGCGAGTAGAGGCAAGTTGAGCAAGTACCAGCAATGGGTAAGTCCCTACTCCAGTCCAAGAAATAGTACTGCAAGGCACATAGGTCTAATCCCACGTTTAAGCAAAGTGTCGTTTTTACACATATTAAGCAAACAAGGTATATAAGTGTAGGTAGGGAAATTAATACTTTAAACAGAGCCAGGCTAACACGTCTTTGTGCTAAGCTAAGCTAATCATCTGCTGGCTGTAGCTTTACTGTGAAGACATAAGAGTGGTATCAATCTTCCCATCTAACTGCAAGGAAGCAAATAAGACTTTCTCAAAATGTTGAACTATTTCTTTAAAGGTTCAGTGTGTAATATTTAGGAGGATCTATTGACAGAAATTCAATATAATATACATAACTATGTTTTCAGTGGTGTATAAAGACCTTACATAATGAATCGTTATGTTTTTATTACCTTAGAATGAGCCATTTCTATCTACACAGTGGGTCCCCTTATATGGACGTCGGCATGTTGCGCCGCCATGTTTACTACAGTAGCCCAAATGGACAAACGGCTCTTCAGAAGGCGTTTCATTACTACGTTGAATACGTACACAGAAGAAGAAGAAAAACAAGTAACATTAGAAGTAATAGTAGTCGACTTGTTTATTAGAAGTAAGAAAATAAGAGAGAGGACCACACTATTATTTAGCACAAGAGCTGAGAGAGCTTGTCGGCCCCCGTAGCTTCTTCCGCATGCTTGGAAAGGGAGTGGTGAGCAGTGCATTCATGTGGTGTCAGAATAATCAGAATCCTCCTTAAATCTTTATTGCAAAAAGAGAAATAAGGTGTACATGGGACATAATGAAGTATACAGAACTTTGATTCATGCAAAATCACGTATTGCATGAACATAATTTTCAAACATGTAATTTGTTATAACGGCTAGTTTGCCATACAGTGAACTAGATGTCTGCATGTTGTTTAAATGCTCTGATAATGCTAATCCAACACATCTTTGTAGTAGTGTCCATACTGATTCCACATTCCGACTTAAGAGCACATGAACACACACTGAAGTCGCAAGTCGACTTCACAACTCGATAAATTTAACCATCCGAGGAGCATGTGAATGCACTGTGAGCCGCTGGTTGCAATTTGCAACCCTCACCACTAGATGCCACTAAAACTTACACACTGAACCTTCAAGCGGCCGACAGTGGTGCCTCACTGACCTGCAGTGTAGCATGTGTTGGCAGGATATGAATCAGGCATCCCATGCAGGCAACGCAAGAGCTCAGTCGGTGTCGTGTGTGCTTCAGCGGAGCCCCAACTTCGAATAGTATGACCCATGACTAGGCTCGGGCCTTCGAACAAAACCTGTGAATTAAGCAGAGCATTAGCGGAATAGTTGGAACAAATCAGATGTAATATCAACTTAGTTATGCTTGAGTTACAGTGACACAATACTTGTCCAAACACCAAGTAATAACCATCTTCTTGGACAACAATTCTGTTTTCCTTTTGTGAAATTGCAGTTCCTTGCTGTGCAGAAACAGTCCAAGGGATCACTGTTATATTTCCTGTGGGAGAAGGCAAGATACACTTATTCATAATAATGGCATACGGTGCGATGCTGAAGCCAAAGATTTGAATTTAGTTTTACCTCTTGTGTCTGGCTGTTTGTTAGTGTTAGCTGTTAACTGTAGGAATGATGCTGAAGCTGGCAAGAGGGGAAAATAAACGTAATACTTTAATTCTATCAACTTAGCATACACAGTTTATGTTCTCACTACCAGATTAGACCGTAACAAATGGACACATTTTCAGTTCTCAGTTCCAGCCCACCTCTGCAGCGGCCCTGTTCCCGTTTTACTCTCCTAGAAGATATCTTCAGAGAACTCTGAGCTTTTTGCAAAGTTCTTGGCTCTATGTCCTAAGAGAAAACAAAGCATTAGGAGAAGATTTATTATTGTAGCGCTATCCGAATACTCACTAATGGCATAAATCTCAGTAGTACATTGTCCAAGATGACTCCATCCAGCATAATCAGTGACATACCTCCCTTGTTTTAGACATCTTGGCCATTTTCCCAGTGACTCCCTCAGAACGCGGCTGATTTAATTGTAGAATTATGTCCCCTTGGAGTTTGCGAAAATCATTTTCTAAAACACTGGCTCTGTGCACCAGGAAAAGACTAAGACAAAACATGAATGCAGTTACTGATAATAAAGCATTGTAAAGCATTGTGAGACAGACTTGATGTCCTCAAGTTACTCAAATGGGTGACGTCACACATCAGCTAACCCCGGAAACCTAAATGTTCAGTTTCAACATTAGTTTCTAAATGAGGAACTATGCTCTCTGCCTCTTAAGATGGAACTCATTTAGATAGCAGCCAAATTTGCAGTGCGTTGTGAAACTTGTAGTCAAAGTCAAAGCCACATTTTAATAAAGACAAAGGCCCCACTCAAAGAACATCATTTGTTCTTGTCAGTACTCGTGCCAGCAGAGTCCGATATGAAAGAGAAGTTTTAACCTTTTAAATCAATAACAAGCGCTGCGCAGACAAAAGACAAATGTGTTTAGACAGAAAATGAAACATTTTAATCCATCAATCAACTCCATTTACAAAAGTATATCCCATTTTATATACAATATGTACAGAGACGTATAAACAACTATCATTTTTCCACATGGATTCATTCATACGGTAACTAAACAATAGCACTGTACCAAAACATATCACTGATATTCTGCAGGGATGCTGTAGTGCAAATGTGCGCAAAATATATAGTGCTGTTGCTCTGTGAATACCTTATAACTCCAGTTTTAATGATTTTTTTGTCAGCTTTGCATAGATACCTTTATCCTTGCTTTAACATTTATATGATCTTTTAGTCATTTTTATAATCCCAGGAGCATATGGAGCTTTAAAGCCCTTGTTAAACCACACTTATAACTGTTAATATAATTAAATTAATTAAAAAGGCCAAGTATACAAACTGCAAATACAACATTTTAAATAGCTGGTGTTTTTGGAGATACAAGATTATCATTCAACAGCACTTAAACATATGTAAATATTAAGTATGTGTCAGCACAGTGTCCTTCCTTGTTATAAAGAGAGCTGTCTGTGTTGACACAAAATGGTGACTATAAATAGAAACTTTTGTTTGATGAGGACATTTGGCTCACCAGGGCTGATCTCTTTGTACAGAATCAACGTGAGGGGAAGCAGAGCAGTCTTTATTTGTCCTTTTTAATACACAGCTGTGAAAGTGACCAAAAGTCACCCAGGAGCTCCCTCAACATTAACAAGTTTCCTCTAAACAGGGGAGAGACTTGGGCTAGAGGTTGCTTGCTACTGATTGTGAGCAACCTTGCATTTCTGTCGAGGGCTGGTGTGTTGTGTAGTTATCAGTTCTGTCCAGCAGATGGAGCCTCTCCAAGTCTGACACTTCCCAGGAAGGTGGTGTGGTTGGTCATACTGAGGAGTATGTCTTCATACACTATGCGTATGGAGA